>NW_004567112.1:14135971-14233327 GCF_000260355.1 Condylura cristata | reverse complement strand
ACTCATCTCACAAATCAGACCCTCCATTCTATCAGTAAAAGTCTTGATTTGGTGTTGTGGGTTGTGAGGTTGATTGCAAAAAGGCAGAGTGTTATCACACAAGTAGGAGGTGACCTCTATAGTTAACAGAATGGACAGGGATGGTATTTCTTTGCTGATAAGATTATTACTTTTGAACAATATATTTGCCTTTGTTGATCATGAATGTAGTAGCTGGTGATAATGAAATTTGAGGTTCAGTGAACTTCAATCCCTTTGAAAAAGGAAAAAGAAAAGATTAATTAAAGAATAATTTCAAAGAATATGTTATTGCAGGAAATCTTGTCTGTGGCTTGAAATACACTAAACTTTTACCATATTGATGTATTTTCTCACAAGTAAGGCTTTGACAATTCTCCAAAGGGAAATCAAGTTAATTTGGAGAAACTTCCCTGACATAATCACAAGAATAGAGTTAACAGATAACAATTACTGATTGTGTACTCAGTTCCACACTGAAGGAGAAAAAACATCTTCAACGTTTACAAACACCCTATGAAATGTGTGTCTTTCTGATTCACCCTTTGTTGGAGGGCAGATTTAAATGGAGCAATTTAGTCATGATCAAACAATGATTGTAGAACAGTCTAGAATTTGGGGGCTTTTAATTCAGAGCTTATGCTTTTATACTCATTTTTAAATTTTATAGCCATGAGTTGATATTAAAATTATGGAAAAAGGCGACATGGATTTTAGCCCTATTTTGGTCCCTTAGAAACTATGTGTCATAAGACAAATTAATTTACTTTCTCATCATGTGCTGACAAAGAATAATATTCCTTATTAACTTAACAAAACTGGTTATGATTAAATGAAACAACATATGCAAAATATTTCAAATTATCCCTGGCAGTTAGTAAATGATTAGTGCACAGTAGATTTTGACTAATGACACATCACAATAATATACCTACTGCATATTTGTGAGTTTATTTTTAAAAGTGTCAATGGACAGAGATAAAAATGCACTTAAAATTTGGGATTTAGTCAATGATAAAGTAAAAACTAGAACTTTTTAATTCACGGACTTATTTACTTTCTTGCTTAATAAATCATTTTAAAGGGACAAAAAGTTGTCCCAAATTTAATGTTGTCACACTGTGGGCTTCCTTGCAAATAAATGATTTCAGTTGAAGCCTTTTGAGAAGGATTACACTTGTCAAATGTAAAATACACAGAGTGACAATGGTTCTTTATCTGGATGCATTTTGAAGTGGACAGAACATTGGAATTCTATGAGGGCAAATGAAGCCCTCATTGAGAATTTAGCCTTAATCCAAATTAGTCAATTTGTTTGATCATGGAACCATATGAAATTCAAATCCATTTCTTCTCTAAAACCATCACCATTGACTCAGTAATCCTTGCAAATGTCATTGTCAACAAATGCTGAAAGGATAGAGAAAAATTCAGGTAGGCTTCTCTCCTTTCCTCCCCATCAAGACCTTGAAGGCAACATCTATCTGCCAAATTGATTTGACTCATATGTACAGAATAAGTTAACACAACACACTACTCACATGTAAAAAAGAGCTGGAAAATTCTTCACTAATGAGTTATCAACTCATTGCTTACTTGGGAAAGCAGAAGAGAATTGGGGTGGAGGGATCAATTTAATAGGGTGGTTAGCATTTTAAGAAAGTTAAAAAGAAAATGATTATCCTTACAGAGTCACCACAGGAAAAGAACTGAACTCTTTACAGAAGTTACTGTATAGTGAGATAAACACAAATGATATGAGAATCAATTTCAATGAGAGGATTTTGCTGGTAAAAAACCTAACAAGACATAAAGACCCATATTTGAAATGCTGGAAGAAATGCTTAGGGGGAAACTATTAAAATTTCAAAAGGAAATCTACAGGAAAACAAGTCAAATCTCTTCACACTATAGATTCCTCCTGGCAATTTATAATGCACACTTGCAAATAAACTACTCAAAAGATCAGCAATTGCAAGAATCTATTTAAAATTTTCTAAATATAGACATTGCAAAATTTAGTTACCATGGAATCATTTTTTCCTCCACAAGATCTGGATTAACAGTTTCTATAACCAGAATTTTGTAAAAAATGTTTAAGAAAATATGGTTGATCAAGAGAACATCAGAGTACAGGGTTAGATGGGCACACATATAACAGCTCTGTTATATCTATTTATTTTTATAGGGAAGTGTAAAGGCACTCAAGATGTCAACAGAAGAATTTTTTTTTTTTTTGAGTAAAAGCCATATTGCACAAAATTTGTTAAGAGTCGGTGACAGGGTTAAGGAAAGGTTGTCTTTCCAGATGAAAATAATAAAAAATGCACAGTTAGAAGATAGAAGTACTAGCATAAAACTTAACATTGGCACTGCTAATTTTCCATTTTAGCTTATATGCAAATACTTTTTATGAGCTAGTAGTTAGGTCAGAAAAATAGCTTGCTAGTACTATATTAAATAAAATATGCCATCAATACTAGGAAAAACAGTGGCTAACATGACACCATCAATGTTATTATATATATAGCATGAAGCTTTTCATATTACCCTCACAGTTGTTTTAATGACTATAGGGTCTGAAATGATATGCCTATACTCATACAACGTCCAACATCTGGACTGAATCTCCTTCAAAGAAGCAAATCAACTCTGATTAGTTTCCCCACAGGTTATTAGATAGAAGAATCAACTCAGGAGAGTGACATTCTCCTGCCTAGAGATGGCTAGCATCCCTTTAGAATTTGATTCTTTTTATGTTTTTTTGCACTCTAATATATTAAATCTCTCATAATAAGAATAAAGGTTAATAGCTGGTATTACATCAAACTAAAAAGCTTCCAAATACCTTACTGATTTGGAGATTTTTGCACTCCACACAACTGATAAGGGATTGGTCACAGCAATATATAAAGAACTCACAACTCAACAAAAACAAAGTAAAGAATCCAGAAATGGGCAGAGAGCTTAAAGGATACTTCTCTAAAGAAGAAATGCAAATGGAAAACTGACATATGAAAGAAAATTCAACACCCCTCATAATCAGGGAAAAAACTAGCAACAACAAATGTTGGCAAGAATATGGTGAAAAAGGAGCACTCCTACACTGCTATGGGGAATGCAAACTGGTCCAACCACTATGGAAAGCTGTGTGGAGATTCCTTAGACTATTAAAAATGGAACTGCCATCCTCTCTAGTGGCGCAAGAGCACTGCAAACTAGCCACGCCACTTCAGTGCCAGTTCAATTCCCAGCCCCGGAGGTGATCTGCATGGCACAGTAGAACTCTCCTGTCTCACCCACTACTCCCCTCAGCAGTGTACTTCATAGATCTGCCTCTTCTGCTTCTTACTCTGTCTCTGCCCTTGCACCTAGGGCCTATACCCCCAACCCTGTATGCATAAATAAATCTTAAAAAAAAAAATGGAACTGGCATATGGCTCAGCAATTCTACTCCTAGTGACCTACCCAAAGGACACAAAAACTATAACTCAAAGGAACCTGCACCCCTATACTTATTGCAACATTATTTACAATTGGTACAACTTGTAAACAACCCAAATACACAACCATTGATGACAGGATCAAAAAGGAGTGGTTACATATATAATGGAATACTATGCAGCAATCAAAAAGAGAAACTGATGCCATTTGCAACAACATGGATGGAGCTAGAAGGGATCATGCTCAGTGAAATAAGTCAGAAAGAAAAAGAAAATCTCTGGATGGTTTTGTAACAGGTACAGACTCCACCCCCACTCCAGATACTGGAACTACTAATCCCATCAATAACAAGGAGAAGCATGCTGGGGCGTGAGGGCAGAGCTGAGTATTCACGTTAGGATAAAACCGGACATGTGGGCTCTGGGGCTCTCTGGGCCTGGTGGTCTGCGGCTGGTCACTTGGCTCTCGATCAGTTTTCAGGGTGCTGGTGGAGTCCAAGTCAGCAGAACTGGTAGGACATCCTAGTTTAACTTGTATTTCTCTCCCTCTTTCCCTGGGTTGTTCCTTTACCTTTCTCTTTGTACATAAATGCATTATTTAACCTGCTTGTGTGTGTCCATAATATGATTGAATCTTCAGCATGCAAGTGAGGGCCCACAGACAGGCATCCCAATTCACATTGGGGTGCCCTGTAACAGATTCACTTATAGAAAGAATATAGGACAACCAAATAAAGGGTCAGAGAAAAAATACCAGTAAAAAATAACAAAACAAAAATAAACAGACAACTATAAATCAGAGACATTCTGCAATGTAGGGGGAGGCAGATGCATCAAGGCAGGGGCAGGAGGAATGCATGGGACTATGGTGATGGAGTATGGGTGAATTGGTTGTGGAAATGCTATGGGGACTACATCTGAAAAAAGAGAGCAAGAAATGTTAAAAAAAAGAACAATGATGTAAAATATATATAAGTAAAGCACATCTGGCATTCAGAATATGATTTCAAATGTCATGCTCTAATGAAAGAGGGTTTCTTGAACTGGATGATTTTTATAGAAATAGAAAATAATAATAATAATAAAAAAATCCCACATTGTTGGGTATTTGCCAAAGGAATACATGTGTCAACTAAAAGAGCATACAATTAACACAATTATTGCAATTTGAACAACAACATCAGTAATGCATTTTTTAATTACTACCCAGTGTAAAAAAAAAATCCTTGAATTTATAATGTTATAATTACAATGAATAAATGGGACAACAGAGAAAAACCTTTAAGCCAATTTTAAATAGATACTCTACCTTAAAGGAGTAGGAGATAACTCTTCACTCTTAAAGCATGAGTTCTACATAGGAATATCTTTCCAAAGAGTAAAATGAGAACTTTACAGGGGAGAAATGAAATGCTTCTTCGTCCAGGTGCCCAACATTAACAGTTATGTTACTAGTGTGAATCCTTGAGATTTTATGAAATAGCATTCTGTGGTTTTCCAAAATTAAAAAACAAACAAACAAACAAAAAACTACAGCCAGTCAAATCATGAGGATAACATCAGACAAATTCCAACAGAATCACTTTACAAATACCTGACCAGTATTACTCAAACCTGTCAAAGTCATCAAAACTCTGGAGAATTTTTGAGAAGGCTAAGGGAATATGACAACTAAAATTGGAATGGAAACAGTATAATGTCATGGGGTAAAAATTCATGAACTATAAGTCATCTATGAATGATGCTAAATACTAATAATGCATACATGCTGGCTCATTAGAAGTAACAGATGTGCCATACTCATGTGAATTTTTAATAACTGGGGAAACTGGGTAGAGGGATAATGGGGAATCCCTGTACTACTTACAATTTTCTATAAATCTCAAACTTATAATAAAGTTTCTTTAAAAAACAAATGATGCTGTAGTTCATCAACTTTATTCCCCTTATATGAAGGGGTGTTAAGGAAGCTCTGTCTAAATCATTTTGGAGTATGTTGATGTTTATTGCTTGAAATGGTTTGGTTTTCATATTTAGTCAGCTTTCTTCAGAACATTCATTAAATAATCCACACTATTATTTTCTCATTATCTGTTGTGGGCTTTTCTTAGATGAATACATTAAGTATTTTCAAAACTAAAATCAAACAGATGGGACTTAAAGTGATCCTTAATCCACCTCTCCAGTTACTCACTGAGACCTATGCTATCAATTAAAATTTTCACTTCAAAGTTTATTAGAAATAGTCTTTAGTACCTAGCTATACAGTATCAACCCAAAGAGACCCATGCCTTCTGTTCCACTATCTTCAATGGGAAGCTTTTTAGTATTCCTTATTATACAAAGGCAGTGATTCCAAAACTCACTAGCTTACCAATCATTTAATTTTTATTTTAAGCCATTTTTCAAGTTTGATGTTCCATAAAACACTATTTATACATAACTGATATACATAATGTTAATTAAAATCAAGTATCTGTGCGTGTTCTACATTCAGTTAAAAAACATTAATTCTTTCCTTCCTTACTCATGTATTTGCCAATGACTTCTAACAGTGTGAAAATAAAATATAAGAATTGCAGTTAATATTATACTTAAAAATGATCTCTTTAGAACATAATCTCAAAGGACAGGCAACACATTTAAGTGAAAAGATGTACATAAATCTCAAGATTTTTTTTGCCACATAATGCTATAGTGCATTAGAAAATAATTCACTCTTTGGATTTTAGCTCTTGCAACTATATCGATTTCTTAATGCTTTCATTTCCTTTAAATCTACTCACTTGTTTGATCTGGCTTTTTACAGTAAAACCTGAGTCAGAATTGTTGGTTCACCATTTTGTGGCCTTTTAAGAATTTTAAGAATCTGATTAGCATTTGAATTAAGCAAGATTACCACTGGCCTTGGGGGGTAGAAAGGGAGGAGAAAACAGATGTATTATCTCCCATGAACAATCTTTTTTCTTGGACATTTTTGTTGCAATTCTGCAATCCTGACTTTGTCTTCCCAGGGATGATAATAACACTAATCTAGGAAGTTACTTATCAAGCTCTGTATTACAATAATGTATGCTTCCAGCCTCAAGCCAAAGTTTCCCCTTCCAAACCCTGTGCATTAGAATGAACATGTCTTAGTCTCCCTACCTCCAGCTTTTGCTATGTGCCAACCCATGCCATGATTCACCCTTTTCACCATATACCTGTCTACAAAGAGGTATAGTGGATAACTTCTGCAGAAATAGTAAATACAGGAATGAATTTCTGAATTAGTTATTCAAATTTTCCCAGTGTTCTACCAAGGTAGAAAGAAGTCATTCTTGATGAGGAAGCTGTGGCACCTCATTCAACCTTGAGAATGAGCACATGGGTATGACACTGTTTCCATGATCGATCCGGGGACATCTGTTACTCAGTGTTATGGATGAGAATAGGATTCTGCATTCAGAGGCTATGAGTTGTTACTAGCATTCCTCAAAGTTCATGGAATATATCTTTTTTATGTGTGTAAAATGGGGTAAAATTTGTTTTAATACTTATGCCTTAGATGTCAAAGATCAAAGGACTTGTTTTCTTTAAGGTTGTTTGGTTTAAGTGTTAAAAAAATAGGCTCATATGAAAAAATGTTCAACATCACTTGTGATAAAGGAGATGCAAATTAAAACCACAATGAGATAGGCCCTCCCTGGTGGCACAGCAGGTTAAAGCACAGCACTGAGAATCTAAAGCTGCTTCCGCATGAGTTTGATTCCCGCCTGCCCCGGAGGTGACCACATGGTGTGGCAGACCTCTCCTGACCCACCAGCTCTCCCCTCAGCTGTGTACTTCCTCGATCTGCCTGTTCTGTTCCCCACTCTGTCTCTGGTGAAGCCTCTCACCGCCCCTGAGCCTCTGGCCTGTACCCCAAATAAATAAATAAATCTTTAAAAAAAAAAAACACACACATACAATGAGATATCACCTCACCCCAATGAGAATGGCACATCTTCAAATAACTAGCAACAACAAATGTTAGCTAGGATGTGGAGAAAAAGGAACTATCCTGCACTGCTGGTGGGAATACAAACTAGTACAACCACTATGGAAAACTGTTTGGAGGCTCCTCAAACTGCTTAACATGGAGCTTCCCTAAAACCCAGCAATCCCACTCCTAGGTACCTACCCAAAAGACACAAAAACAATGATTCAAAAAGATACCTGCACCCCCATGTTTACTGTTGCTTCATTCACAACTGGAAAGACATGAAAGCAGTCCAAATGCCCAGAAATGGATGACTGTATTAAAAAGATGTGGTACATATACACAGTGAAATATTACTCAACAACCAAAAAAAAGAAACACATGTCTTTTGCAGCAACATGGATGGAGCAGGAAAAGATCGTGCTTAGTGAAATAAGCAAGAAAGAAAAGGAAAAATACTAGATGGTTTCTCTCATAGCAGGAATATAGTGGAACAGGTGACAAAATAATGATAATGATGAACAGCTATATACTAGAGACATTTTGTGGGGGAGGAGTGGGGAATGGGATCAAAAACAGTGGGGGGAGGGAAATGCACTGGACTATGGTGATGGGTGATTTGGTGATGGGAAACCCGAGGGGATTGCAACTGAGATGGAAAAGCACACAAAAATATGTGAAAATAAACTTACTAAAAAAAAAAAAAAGAAAGAAAATAATAGGCTTAAGAATCTGCTTTGGTCTAAATTATTCAAACCTACAAAGTTATGTCACATTATAAAATACAGGAAGGTCAACATCACATCTACTCACACTAGAACAATGGTGATAATCAGAGATCAAAAACTGAGAGAGTATTTGCTAGGGATATGTCAAAGCAATAAAGGAAAGCATTGAAAGAGTGCCCAATGGCCAAAATCTGGTTCGTGCATTCTCTTGGGGAGCTATAATGTAACTTAATACACAAACAGCAATGTGAACCAGTGTTACTGCAATAAGCAGGCAAGTTAAAAATGGAGTAATATGAATAACAAAAACTAATAAAGTAGAATGGAGTTACTATCCAAAGTATACAAGAAATATCCATTAAGCCACAGTCATAAACAGAGAATCGCCCACATACCAGCTCACAAAGGAAAAATCACATTTCTGCACCTCAGATAAATCCAGAATTTTCCAAAGTACCTACAAGTCAAATCAGTAACATAGTTTTGCCTCTGTTTTCTCAGATAACCTAATCTATTCAAAGTCTTTAAAGCATGAGAAAGTCTCATTTTAACTGCAACTATAGTAAAATTCTGATGGCTTCCTACTTTCTGGAGGAATAAGGTAAGCAGCACCCTGGAAGGCACTGCAACAAACTTACTCTGTCATTTCAATGACTCCACAGACTTTTCCCTTATTCCTGGAGAACAACGCTTCATGCTCACAATGACCCTACTGATTTTGGATATCATCACTTAGAAGGCAGCAGATATAAGAAAACCTTTGAGATGGAACTTACTTCTTTTCCTGAAATCAATGTTAATCAACCTACTGCTTCCTCTATTTTAGTCATCCATTTTATACATGGGAATTTGGAACTGTTTGGTTTATTACTGAACTGTAGAAGCAGAAGTAGAGATGACTTATAGAAAGGCCACCCAGATAATAAACAAGAGTCATCTCAAACATGTGGCAGTATTTTCCGATAACTAAATGCTGTATTATGATTGGCCGCCATGTTTCTTTTCTTCCCTGGTGACAATGTAACAAACTCAAAGAAATGATGAGTTCAGAGTGCTTCTTCCTGATCAAAATCACTCTAGATTTTGATGAATCCATGGAGAATTTATTTTTCCATGGTTTTGGAGAAATGACCTACATTAGCAGAATGACCTTTATAAAATAAAAGTAATGGAGTTAGAGCCAAGACTCAGGGAAAGAACAAGAAGTCAGTCAACCTTAAATTTACTGAGGATGCCATTGAAGTGACTCTACTCTTGGGCTGATCATTGTTCAGTGTACCTGGACTAAATTAGGTGATGATGAAGTTCTCAACATACCACTAAGCAAAAAATAACACTTAATAAGATAGCCAGTATCATCAATTATGATGATGGAAAGTTAGTCTTAAGATTAAAGATAACAATATCAACTTCTAAATGGGAAAAAAATGACAGAATGGATTCATTGTATCTTTACACTTAGACTAAAATATTTATCATACCAATCCCAAATATAGTCTAGACAGAACAATAAGCTGCCCTCAAGAACTGCAATGACACATTTACTCTCAAAACTCAGATTGGAAATCTGCAGACTGGACTTTGTCCAATTACTTCTTTTAATCCTGTCTTCTATGGACACATGAAGCAGCTTATGGAAACTGTTCTGCCTGTACAGTGTATCTCAGAGCCAACAAGTCCTGAATTTCCTTGGCATTGGGCTGATGACCATGAGCTCTGACATAAACCTTGGGTTCTAACACCAAGCTAATGAATCACTGGGTGTCTAAGAAAAACACACACACACAAAAGAGTTAATTAAGAAAAATTGCCAAGGAATATTCAGAAATATAGTACCCTTATATATACAAATAAACAATGATTGATGTGAATTGTGTACTATAAAAATATACATAACCTGCAAAGGAGATCTAACTCCATAATCAACAACATTCCAGAATAGGCTTATAGTCTCAAAGATGCAAATTCAAATTATTAAGAAAAAATTCTTAAAATTTTGCTGCTATAAAACAAATGAAGACATTATATCCTTTTCACGAACTTTTAGTATTTTACTGTCCAGGATAAAATATTTTTTACTGAAAATGTGCCATGGTTCATTAATATATAGAATAAAGCAAGAGCACTTTATACATGGCTAAATTTTTAGCATTACAGCCCACTATAAGTGTCATATACTTCTCTTGTACTTATGAGACTCCTCTGGACTGCAGTCTGTAAAGCGATTGTCACGTTGTAGAAATGTACTATGCTTCTTTGCATGTGATCATGACATTGCCAAGTAATGGTTTTGAGTTTGGAATGATATCTCTTTTTACACAACAAAATTCCTATAACTCCACATAAATACTGAGATGTAAGGATGTTTTTGTTTTTTAATTTAAGCCCCATATGACGAAACACGGACGAGGTGTTTTATTTGTTTACCTGTGGTGTTGGTCCTAGGATTGGTAAAGTTGGCTGTGAAGGTTAATGATTTTCAGATCATTTTACAGGAACATGGCTAAGAACGTCTTAGTACCTGAATTGATAAAATTGAATAGATGCTTGCAATGACTTCTGCATTGAGACAGGAACAAGCCAAAGGGCTGTATCTATTTGCTTTCCCCTATCTCAATGCCGGGCAATGTTGAGTCAGAACCCGAATGAGCACCACCAATTGAAATTTGGGGATTAGGTAAAAAGATCATATCCTAAGATCTTGAGAGAGTATAAGAAGTACACTTGCACATAGCAATATGCAAATATTACAGAGATGAATTACCAAATATTTAGAAATAATTACTGCATGGGCTTTTGCATCCATTGACTTTCATTTATTCAGAGTAGTCCTTTACTAAGAAACAGACTAGATTGCATCATTACTCACTAGTTTTGCAAATGTTAGAAACATTTTTCAATACTGGGTTAGCTAGTTCTGAGAGTATTCTCTTTATTTCCAATAGTCTTACTTGAGGATATCCTATACTCACTAGTTCTGCAAATTTTAGAAATATATCTGTATTTTTTTCCTACACATTCTCCATTTTTTCACCCAATTAATGTCACTTTACTCTGTATAATGTATGAAAATGACACTTACTGAAACTGTAGTGTTGTTCACTAAAGAAAATAAACATAAATGATAGTGGTAGTTAGATTAAGTAGGTAGGTGGGTTTATGATAGAATGAAGCAGTAGAAAAATGGAATAGTGTACATGGGGAGAGGTGGGAATTTTTCAAAGGGGAGGACAAAAAACTCAGAAAAGGTAGCATGAACAAAGCAAAATCTAGCAAAAGGTGTTTAGAAAGAAAATCACATGGGTTCCTTGAGGAACAATGTTTTAGGAAAACCACAATAATCCAGAGGCAGAAACCTACAACATGAATAGAAAACAGAAAACAATGTGGCCGGGAAGAAGGCATGAAGGAGAGAGAAGAAAACAGTTTCTCCTTCCAGGGGATCCTTATTACCTGGATTCTTACTGACCACTGTAAGACCCTGATATAAACTCAACACACATACATTTTTACTTTAAAAAAAAAAATCCAGATGGAAATTCAAGTCAATCCTTTTTTTGACAATCACGTACATGTTTAAGGTGTTCTCTTTTCAATACTGGGTTAGCTTTGACCCACCCAATAGTTCTGAGAGTTTTCTCTTTATTGCTTATAGTCTTACTTAAGAAGATAGGATATCTGTAGCGATGAACTAAAATTAACTTATTCTTTATGATTTAATACACAATTTTAATGTTCAGTCATTCATTCTTGCAATGAATATCTCTAAGCAATTTTTATATACTCAGTTCTGTTCTAGGAACTGAAATGTAAACTCTTGGAGGACTGCAATGTGATTGTTTTCATAAAGTTCTTTTTCAGAATTAGCACAGCTCTTCTGGCGTTAAATAGTCATCCAGAAACATGCTGATTAAGTATAAGCCCACAATGGTGAAGAGTATATATGTGGTGCCTAGTTCTGTGAAATTTACAGTCTAGTGAAAGAGATTAAAAAAGTGACTATAGTATTGACTCATAAGTATGGTGAAAGGATTATTTCATAATGCGAGTGATTAATCATTGCAGAAATTTGTGACATGATGACTACTATGCTCTAAATGACAACAAATAAAAGTGCCCTTGAAATCCTGATATTCTTAGAAAAAATTGGAAGAAAAGAACCAAGAGTAAATTTTCTGATACTGTTGTTTAGAACATGATTGGGCCAAGTGTTGAAATGCACCTAACAAAATTAAGTCAACTTTATAAATGTTGCCAGGAGGTTTATTAGATTTGCTTAGAGATTTCTCAAGATATAATCTAACTTGTCAACTTACTGCAAGGTTAATTCTATGACTATTCACAAAAATTCTATTACTTCAGCATCTTCACTAAGTACCAGAGTAGGCACAAAATCTCAAGAGTAATTTCAAAGCAGATGTTGATTTCTCCCATATTCTTCTCATAGATATTTCATTAAAGACTTGCAAATGTCAATTCACAAATCAAAGACACATTTGTATCTTCGGGTTCTTTCATTTAAAGCAGAAATGCATCCATCCATGTTTATGTAAGACATGTCATTTCAATTTATAATTACTTGTCAGTTTTCAGAAAAAATGAATATTCAAGGGCATAGAATTATGTAAACAACAAAACACCACTGATTGTTTTGGAAGACGTTGAATAAGTTGTCTATCTACAAAGCATATGAACCTAAAATTGCCTAATGCTTTTTTTATAGATCTTGAAAAATGAAATAGAATCTATAACCAACAGAATCTAGATTATAAGAAGTGATGTTCACTGTTTTAGAGGAAGAACTGGCAAACTCTGAACTATCAAACTTGAAGCATCTTGGGCTGTGCATTCCAACCATATTTTATCACAACTATTCAACTATACTCCTTTGGAGTGAAAGCTATCTCTGCAAACAAATGAGTGACTGATAAAACTTTATTTACAAAAGAAGCAGCAGACAAGTTTTTTTTTTCTAGATCTTGTTACAGAAAATACCTCTTAGTGTGTTGCTTATATTTTATGATCATAACCCATTATATGCCAAATTCTTGAATTTTCTATCTCATGTGATATCCAGCCTGGTAGATAAGTCCTACTTATGTGAACCAAATGCAACCCCAAGTGAAAACGTCCCTTGAACTTGACTGCAGTTGGTACATTCAGCCAAGACATGAGAAGGATTTATTTACAATGACAAAAATGAACCCAGCAAGGAAATGTTTAAGCAAGAGTGATACATGAATCAAGTGTTTTAAATTTTTTTTCATGGGAATCACCTTAAGTTCACAAAAGCAATAAGCAGATTAAACTAGAACTGGGTATGTCTAAATGCTGTTCTTGGCTTTGTTCCTAAGAGCCCATGAGCTCTACAATTCCATTTCCTAACCAGAAAAAGAAAAACAACAACATGAACTTAATAAAGTTTGGAATTCTTTCAAATTAGAAAAGCTGATGGCAGTATGAATACAATGAACTCTTTGTTGATATTGTAGGAAATCACAGCAAACACAGCCAAAGACAGCTGAGAGGATGCTCTATCTGTCAGTATTAAAGTTGAGCGTCAGTGACATTTTAATGACAATCTAAGCAAGGCAAGGGAATGCCTTTGAGCACCAACATAGAATCCAGTACCCAGATACCTTACGAAAATAATGGGTTTCCAATAGTCTCAAATATTTAATTGCTCATATACATTGGAGAGTGAGCATCGCAAGTCTGGTCCTCTAATCCAATGAAGCATAGCCTCTTATAGCAATACATTAGTATCCTTACATTTATTTTCACAATGTAACTTGATTATAAAAGTTTAAGATGCTACACTTACTTGCAAATCAGAATAGTCTCTGCCTAAGTAGTTTATGAAATATAATGTTAAACTCATGATTCAACAGATAAAAAGGATTGATGGAAGACTGCTTAAAGAGTTAGTGTCTGATAATTAGAGCTTCCTATTTAGTCAAACCAGAAATTTCTGAGGTGTAATATATTATCCAACCCACCCCTCCTATCTGCTTACCATAAAATTTGCTGAATTACCTTTTTCTGTGATTCTATACACATAAACTGATGATCTTTTTATACATCATGGCTATGTGCTCTGGTTTGCTTGGAACAATCCAAGTTTATGCTTGTATGTTAATGCAGGTATAAACAATGTGCTTACATTAGTTGCTTAAAGTCCCAGAATAATGAGTAGTAATATCCTTCCAGGCACCAATTTTTTTTTTTTTTCCTAAAAGAAGGGGACATCAGTAATTAACTCCTTTTCAAAAATCACAAGGGGAAGAAAAAGAAAACTTCAATGTTCCTTCTTACTTCCCCTAAACCCACTGGAAGAAATAAAAGGATCCACAACCACAGATGCTAATTATTCCAGATATGATATGACAGATATTGATATAAGAGGAGAAAGACTGCTGGCTATGTGCTTCTTGGTTATCAAGGAAACTTATCACAGAATACCTAGGTAAAAACAATCCTTTTAAAAATACACCATGTTCCTTTAAAGCAGTCCTAACTGCACTGAAATTCAAATAGCTAGATTAAATTACAGTTACATTAGTACACTGTACTTTTAAAATACACACATTTCAACTGTTTATGGGACATTAAGATGGCCAGTGGGAGAAAGCCAATTGTTTTCTAGGGTCCAGTCCCCAAATCTTGATTTCTTCCTTATTTTACATGTATTATATCTCTGGCCACCTGCATTTTTCTGTAATTTTAAAATTTATTAACATAAAATAGTTTAAAATTAAATGAACTGAGTTTTTTTGGTCAGTAACTTGGTCTCTAATTAGCCAACAGTTAAATTCATTCTTTATGCATAGATCAATGATTATGAAGTTGGCCCTGAAATCAGACAACTTGAGTTTACCATTCACAGCACTTAAAATCAGCATGAACAACCCACGGGGATTACAATTGAGATGGAAAAAACAATGTACAAAATCATGTAAAAATAAACTTTTGTAAAATAAAAAAAAATCAGCATGAACTTGGCATATTTCACCTCCCTGAACCTCAATTTTGCCATGTGTATAATGGGGCAAAAATAATGCCTATCTCCAAAGTTTATTTGCGGAAAATTCATAGCTCAGTGCATGGGACACTTGAAGCATTTAATTATTTCTAGATTAAAACATAATCTAAATTATGTTATAACAAATTATTCTTAGTTGACCATCAAACTACCTTTCCTTCCTACATCTTACCACTCCTCTACCATCTCTCCCCACCATCAGCTTATACAGACTCTGACAACACACTGCTATATGAGAATCCTACATCCCATGAAGAGTTTAGCCATGCAGGATTCCAGTGACACCAGAACCTGTATGCAGAAGCAGTGTCCTGTGATTCTCCTTCTGTATCATAGGTCCAGTGGATTCCTTTCAGTTACAGGATTCTGCTGGGCCTGTTGGTGGTGATAGTGTGAAAGTAGAGGATCATAAGCAGAAAGAGGTTCAAAATTGAAGGAGATAAAATATTTAAAGCTGAAAGATCAACTCATTTATATAATAAAACAGTGAGGTCAGAAGTGATATACCTGACTTGGGTATGAATTCACTAAAATCCTTGGGTTTGCTCTATATCCCCCACTCCTATCTCTCTGAAATTATTTATTCATGGCAAAGTAGCAGAGAAGAAACTAACCATGGGACCAACTTTGGGGAAAGAGCATAATTCTGTATCACTAACTGAGACAAATGTCAATGTAGCATTTCCAATTCTCTTTTGTCAGCTCTTAGAGAAAAATCGGGGGGACAAAATTGCTAGTCAATTAAATCTGAAGTATCCCAGTAGTGTTTGGCAGATTACTTTAGCATTTTAAGAAACATCATATGAGTATTTTAACTGAGGATCTAGTTTTCCAGTTATTTTATTTTTTAATTAGCTACACTGCACTATTATTATGGCCAAATTAATGTGAATTCATGCAATTTATGCAGCGAGATGTTTTACAGATTTCCACAGTGTGGGATTGTGGGGGTGGGGAGATCTCAGGAGGAAAGGGTTTTTCATGCCTTAGGGTCATCCAAGGCATTTCAGTAATCAAGTTGGCTGAGGGTGACACATCACATATTCCTTTAATGTGTCTTAAATAGGTGTTATGCCCAGCATGGTGTTAGCTCCAAGGGATATGGAAATTTGACTTGCCTCTTGTTCTTAAGGAACACAGAGCCTAATGGAAGTACTAACACAGTGTTAGAATAAGTGTTGACAAATAGGGACATTAACAATGTGCTATCTTAAAGTGGTCCCTAAATCATGCTGGAAATAACTGGAAGGAGAAAATCTTTGAATTGAAGAATAGTCGTTTAAAAACATTGATTTTAATTTAACATATAGCTGGTGAAAAGATGATCTAGCCTCCTCATTTTCTATGTAAAAGCTTATTAAATTTACACAAATAATTAGAATATGGATAATCATTAAAAACTGGTAATATGGACCATCCTGGTGGCGCAGCGGGTTAAAGCACAGCACTGAGAAGCTAAAGCCACTTCCGCATGAGTTCTATCCCGACCCACCCCAGGATGTGACCACATGGCGCAGCAGACCTCTCCTGACCCGCCCACTGCTCCCCTCAGCAGTGCACTTCAGTAGATCTGCCTGTTCTGCTCCCCTCTCTGTCTCTGGTGAATCCTCTCACCCTCCACATCTCTGGCCTATACCCCAGTTCCACATGAATAAATAAATCTTAAAAAAAAAAAAACAAAAAAAAACTGGTAATATTCTGGGCCCTCCCTGGTGGCGCAATGGGTTAAAGCTTGGAGAAGATTGATTTTTTTTTTTTTTTCTCTCATATCAATTGCCTATTCCTTACCTAGAAACAAAACTGCCGGAAGAGAAAGATAAGAACTTGAGGGTGGAGTCAACCTTTCTTATAGTGCTGGCCTTCCTTCTCTCTTAATAATTAGCAAATTAGTCCACTTGTAGATAGCTCACCTTCTCTATGGAATTAGAAAATAATGATCTAACTACTTGAGACTTGAACAAAGGGATATGTATTATTTTTAACATAAAGGACACTTGTTAGAAAGAACATACATCTAGCAGAAAGTTATGGGAGGCCTAGCAAATAGTTGAGGCTTCCCAGAATATGCCCACCGTTGCCATCATCGTATGTCAACTAAACTTATCATAAGGGGGTTCCATTATGAAGGGAACTCAGACTAGGGCTCTGGCTGGGAATAAATATACTGAATTTTAGTTTATGATTGCAGAGAACACAATTCACTTCTTGGTTTAAGTCAGTTTAAAAGTTTCATGTAGTCACTCAACAATTAATTATTGAACATTCACTCTATGCCAGGCACTACTGTATGTTTTAGAATATGTGGCAGTTGGGGCTGTCTGCACCCTGATTGTTTCTGTGGAATGGGGAAACTGTCCATCAACATGGCACCAGAGCATGTATTTGTCAGTTCAATTTCTTGTCAGTTCTATTGCATCTCAAAAGTAAAGGTGGATTCAGCTTTGTTTGGCCTTCATAAATAGGAAAAGTTTGCAATTGGTTGTTTCCATTGCAGCAATAATGACTGCTATGACAAGGAGGTGAAGAAGATATCCAGAAGACAAAGTGTCAAAGTACAAGACAATATTTTTTGTGAACATTCACCAGGACACTTCTTTTATACTTTCTTTAAACAATATAGAACACACACAGTAACTGTACAAATCACAAGTGTGCATATTTGGTTGATGAACATAGTTATTATATGATTATAAGTGAATATGCACTTCCTAATGTGTGAAACTCAGCTCACTTGTTAATCCCTAAGTTCATGTGCAAAAATTGATAAACATAACCTTAATGAAAATACATTCTACACTTGAAAACTGAAATGTAAATGGGAAACCTTTGGACTCGAAGCAAAGATCCGTTTCTGAGAAAGAGCAATAAATCTTTATGATGACCCCATGAATAGTTGAGGGTTCTAGCTGTGGTTAGTTCTAAGTGTGTTCTCCACTCAGTTTTCATACTGTATAATTTTGAAATCTTGGTCTTCTGTGGCAGAATTAGAAAAAATTAGGTCTCCTGAAACACTCACACAACTAAGCTCTTTCCAGCAAAAAGGAATAGGAAACTCTCCTAATCTCTTACCTGTCTGGAGTTTGGGATGTAAAGTTAAAACATTTCCTCACTGAGTTTCATATTTATACCACACACACGTGCATGATACACGATGAAAAATATTGCTATGTCTGGCTTATTAAGATTTTAAAGCTCCAAGCAGACATGCTATTATATCAGTTACACAGAAACTATTTTAACACAGCATGAACAAAACACCCCTGGGAATGTAATTTTCACTAAAGATAACCTGACATAAAAAATTGCCAAACACTCAGAGACATGGTCCTACCTTATATTCATTAGTATACTTACGTGGCACACCCAGTAGTTAGTATCACAGAAACTGATACAGTAGGACATTACAAAATAGATTCTAGAATCAGTATGTTATATGAGATAGAGGAAAACATTAAAATATAAAGGAAAATAAACAACCTAGCAGCCTGTGAGAAACCAGCTAAAATATTTTAAAAATAACAATTTCTATAAATGAAGCCTAGACTTTGACATTTGAAATGCAGTAGTTAAATATCACATGAGGCACAGAGAAGAGGAACTTATAAACTATATATTTGAAGAAGTCATATGAAATTCAATACACAGAAGAGCTAGAATAATAGATCTCAATGAGTCATCCCTACATTGGAAGGTTCAGGATCCCCTGAAAACTCACTAAAGAAAAAATTTTGAGTCCAAACCTAGATTTATGGGATATGAGATCCAGGGTATGTGGAGCAGAAAACTATCTTTTAATAAGCTCCGCAGATGATTCTAACACTTTCTAAATGTGAGAAGTGACTAGAGAATATGATAAAGAGGTTAGGAAACATGAAGACATCGAAGTTCTCCAAAATGTTTCAAATTATTTCAGAGAAAACTAGGATACATCCAAGAAAGCAATATTGTAAACAACAGTGACTGAGAATATCACCAAATTGAAAAATATATACAAATTTCATGTTGAGAAAGAAAGTGAGCACAAATATTATAAATGAAAGCAAATCTAAGTGTTAAAACTGGAGAATATCAAGACAGGGGTATTATCTTAAAGGAAATCAGTGAGACTGATTTTTAATGGGGCCTCCCTGGGCCTAAATCACACTGCTATCATCACTGAAACATGAGTCTAATCCCCAGCCAGGGAGGTGACCCACATGGCTCAGCAGACCTCTCCAGTCTCACCTGCTGCTTCCCTCAGCAGTGTATTTCAGTTGATCCACCTGTTTTATTCCTGGTGAGTCCTCTTACCCCTCATAGCCACACTTCAGGCCTATACCCGGTACTGACTTGTATGGATGGATTTGTGGGGAAGTTGCTGCCTAAGGTCATTGTTTAACATAAATGAGCTCTTGACAATACCAAAAAGAAAAACTATGGTAGAACTATAAAAGGGAGACCCAGGCAAAGAGATAATTAAGTTCAGTCTTCATAGGGGTCAGAGCTGCCTCAAAGACAAGATTCTGCCCCTGTAAAGGGTCTTATTTTAATCATATAAGACTGTGGAACAATTTATGCCTTGGGGTATTGTTGCAAAAATAACATCAGTCACTTAGCAATTAGAAGAGGCTAACAGCTGAGGGAAGCATCAAGGGAGACACACTTTGCCAGGTTGCTCAGGGAGACTGTACATGCCCAAAGTTTCACATTTTGAAAAGCAACATCAGAGGCTTAAAATTTAGGGGGGAGAGGGGGGCGGGGAATTCACTGAAATAGTCATGTCTTTAAACAAATATACATGCAAACAAGAAGTCACAAACACTGGAGAGGCTAAGGATGCAGTTGCTACGATACTATACCTAGCAAACCCAGTCTTCAGTGGAAAAAGTAATTAATGCAAACAGTGAAGTGTGATCCATAAGAAAGCAATAAAACAGGCAACAAAATCTGTCAGTTTGAGAGAGCCCCAATGTCACATATAAGAGACAAAATAGAATGCAAACCATACTTCTAAATATATTCAGATACTTACAGAGAATCATGCTTTAAAAAGCAAAAGTAAATTATGATGACAATGTTTTATTAAAATACATAGGGTCATAAAGAATACAGAATCACATGGTCATATGGACTAAAAGTTGAATTATACAAATGTAAAATTAACGGGAGACTCGACAGTCTATTTTTACTGACAGAAGGCAGGCTCAGCAAAACTAAAATATACTAGCTTTCAAAATAAAGGCAAGATAAAGATATTATCAAGTAAAAACAGAAAACTATTTGCCACCAGACCCATCTCAATGAAGAGTAAGAGTCTTTCTTGGTTTGTGCTATCAAAGGGAGTAATTCACATCCACATGCACTAATGAGCGATACAACCAAAACCACAATGAAATATCATCTCACACCTGAGAGATTGGACCCTATCAAAAAAGGCCAGGAAAAATGTTTTGGTTAGGGGCCCTCCCCTGGTGGCAGACAGGTTAAAGCTGGCTGCAGCCACTTCAGTGCGAGTTCGATCCCTAACCAGGGAGCTGATCAACGTGGCACAGCAGATCTCAGCAGTGTATTTCAGTAGATCTACCTGTTCTGCTCCCCACTCTGTCTCTGGTGAATCCTTTCATTGTCCTAACCTCTGGCCTGTATCCCAGTTCTGTATGCGTAAATAAATAAATCTTAAAAAAAAGTATTAGGTAGAACCTGAAGAAAATTGAACCTTTGTGCAGTGTTGGCAGGAATAGGAATCTAGCCCTGATAGAAAGCAATGTGAAGTCTTCTCAAAAATGAAAATATTTTCTGTATCATCTAGCAATTTCACTATGTACCTACACGAATGCATAAAAATATATAATCAACAAGTTAATAGACCAGCTATATATTTGACAAATACAAATATTTACAAATTGATGAAAAACAAGCAGGCCAATTAATAAGTGAAAAGCATATCAGAATTCACTGAAGGGGGAGTCCAGAGAGACCCTTCGGATGATATAGCCCATGGATACATGGAGGAATGTTCACTGCAATGAGATGCTATCACACACCTGCCAGAAACATACACATTAAAAAGACCACAAGAAGTGCTGGAGAGAACAGGGAGAAAGCAACCAAATGATAGTGTTGGTGGGTGAGGAAACTGGTGCAGTCATTATGGAAAAGGCTCAGCATTTACTCAAAAGAATAAAAATAGAAAACTGTATGACTCAGCAAGTCCACCCTTGGGCTTCTGTCCAAAAAAACATGACTACCTAGAATACTATGCTCTGTACTAACAAGTGTTCTGCAGTACTATTGCTCAGACATGCAAGTAGCCTAAGTGCTCACTAAGGGAGCAAGGGCTATATCATACCCCAAATTAAGGAATATCACGCAGTCAGCAGGAAAGAAGAAACGTTGTCACTTACTAAAAAACAGAAGCAGCTGAAGGAACTGTTGCAGTGAAGTAAATGAGAATGACAAACTAGTCAATACTGACATAGAGGGAGACTGAAGGAAAATGCTTATAAAAACTCACAACACTAACCCAGGAAATCAGATTTCTGGGGATAAGAGGGAGGGAAGGGAGAAAGGGTCAAGTGAATGCCTAGGATGGTGGTGGGTAAACAAAGATGGTGGGAACCAGGATTTGTGCTGCAACTTTATCAGGTACAATCTCACTTTTCTATGATTCCAACTAAGTTTGGTTAGCTACCTGTTACTGACTTATGATCTATGGCTCCTCCCTTAATTTTGCTTCTCTCATACAAAAAACACTTCTCATTAAAGAGAAAAACTACTTTCAAATTAATCGTATAAATGTGACAATATATATGATCACACACACATATAGCTTGCAACTTAGAATTCTAAGATTTCCTGTGAAATTTCTATAGCTGTAGAACTCCTCTATGAAATATGCTTGTGAAATACACCAGAAAATACCTTATCTCCAAAATTCCAAAGAAATGCTCCCAAAGTATATTTACAACAGCTGGGTAATAACATTTTCCACTTCCCTTTAAGTCCTTATCTGGTTCTTCAGTTCAACTCCACTTGATCATCAACATCTCCAGGGAAGGCCGTCATTGTTGGAACACATTTACTGATCAGGATCTGATTAGAGTCACTCTTTGAACTGTTCTCAATAGTAGAAAGTTCTTTTCTGTATTGTGCTGAAATCAACCACCTTATTACTTCTCTACATGGCTCTAAATGTGCCTTCTAGAGCAACACAGAATGCGTTAAACCCTCCTGCCTGAGTTTCCAAGCATTTGGTCTTCTCCCCAGCCTTGCATATGACATGCCTTTTATTTCTGTAATCTTGAGGTTTTCCCTGAACCATCTCTCCCATACTACTGACCCAGTACCAGTCATGGCATCAGGTGACAGAGTATAACTTATGAAGCCAAGTGATACTTTGAAGGGCTATGTACATCTACCATCAAAAACAGATACTGCCAACATCCAATATAAGTCACTTCCCACCTCTTCACCGTTTCTGCCTTGAGCACTTAATTAATCAACTACAAGAATGAAATATGCATGACTTCTTGCCCATCACATCATCACTTGTAATTTCCAGCAAAATGTAGGCTGGATTGGTGAAGAAGCTCGGTGCCCAAAAGTTTGCAGAGTGAAGACTCTTTTCTTAGTCATTTCACAACACTCTGAGTTATTGCTGTAGTTAACTAATCCTCATGCTGTTTGTCTCTGCTTCAGTATGAGTTACTATGAGTCTGGGTTTCTGCAAGGTAGCGATATGTTCTCAATTGCTAGTTATTTTCCAGGAATGTCATTTCTTGTCATGTATTCAATTAGTCATTAAAAAAATCACATTTATCGCTATAAAGCAAAGCTAGAATTAATGCTGACCTGTTTCTTTTCCCTGGATTAGTGCATTTTTCCTCTATTTGTGCCTTAGCACATGAAACCCTATGTTTTTTTATTGGGGAAAAAGAAAAAAAATGTTTACATTGGCCAACCTCACTGCAATCTGTTCAGTTCCATTTATTTGAAAGACTATCTGTACTCTGACCAACTCTGTTTTTATCTGGAATGGCCACCGTATTACTTGGTAAGACATGTCCAACTCCATTTGGTATCTGTGGTCTAAACACCAGAACATGAAAATCAAACTTGCTACATCTATTAATTTCATGGCATGGAAACTGAGATTTAGAAGTGGTATCATGCAACAAATCACATTTGATGGCCAAAAAGTCAACAATACTTGCCAAATTGTTTTAAGGTCTTAAGATGCTGATAACAGGGTTCAAGTTATTTTTAGGTGAGACTAATTCTTTATGTGGAATTACTGTATTTCCTCTTGTGAGGCACATAATTAAAAAGTCCCATCGAGAGCAGAATGGCCCATGTGTGCTGTGGTTCTGTTAAAAACTGGCCGATCCTGTACTAACAGTATCTTCGTCCCTTTAACTGACTAGCAGCAGCTGAGAGGTAACAGCTGTTTCTGGCAACATCAATCCTGCCCAGAGGGACACATGCCCGGCCCTTTCAGCACAAGTACATGGAACGTCTCACAGACTTCTGCTGGAGATGCATGGTCACAAACATGGCCACAAACAAGGCAACGACTCTTACTGAAAACCAAAGGGAAGAATAAAAGGTCTTGAGGCTATTTTGCAAAGTGAACTCTTGCTCTGCATTAAAGCCAAGAGACAGAACCTCATGAGATACTCTTGCCAAGGCAAATGGGATGCTAACAACCACTACCTACATTTTTCAAAAATTGATGCATACAAAACTGGTGTACAGGCCAGAGGTGCAGGGGCAGTGAGGAGATTCACCAGAGACAGAGTGGGAGCAGAACGGGCTGACTGATGAAGTACACTGCTGAGGGGTGGAGCCGGGCGGGTCACCTCCCAGACTGGGGATTGAACTCATACTGTAGTGGCTTTAGCTTCTTAGTGCTGTGGCTTTAACCCGCTGTGCCACCAGGGAGGGCCCCACTACTGACATTTTTAGCAACTCTAATTTACAGCTCAACTGATAATATTCAGATATTGTTTTTTATATATCATCACAATCATGTGAGATAAGATAGACATTTTTTTTTGTGACCTTCTAAACAACTGCCAATTTACCTTTCAGTCAGATCTAAAATCTGTTGGGGAAATTGTGTGGGACTCAGGAGTCCATCTCCCTCCCTAGCTCCTGGGTGAAATTCAGGACTCCATGTAAGTCATTCAGCCTATTTAATGTTCCTGGTCACAGTGACATGAGGGTGAAGCTTAGAATTTAAGCGTCCTGGGATAAAATTATTGTCTTTTTCACATCACATGAAAATAACAAAGTTTCTAACTCTGGAAACCCATCTTGAGATCATGAAGGAAATCAACCAGAGAATGAAGCAGGTACCTTGAAGAACCATTAAAATGATGGACAGAAATAGGATCTTTGGAATATGGCAAAAGAACAGGGATCAAGAGTCCCAGGAGATCTATCCTTACTGTGAAAGAAGTACTTATATGAGTCAATAAAACCACTTTTATTGTTTTAATAAGCTTTCAATCAACTTATTTTTTGGTTACTTGCAACTGAGCAGCTGAAAGTAACTTGATAAAGAAGCTTGTTTTCCCCTAGTAATTTATTTATATTTAAAATTTTGTTTATTTTTGCATAGAAGAACTAGGGTATAGGTCAGAATTGCAGGATGGGGTGGAGGGAGGAGGGTAAGAGATTTCATCAGAGACAGAGTGGAGAGCAGGAACAGGCAGATTTACTGACATACACTACAGGGAGCAGTAGGCCAGACTGGAGAGGTCTGGTCTGCCCCAACATGTGGGTCAGCTCCCTGGTGAGGGATCAAACTCAGGCCTTTGTGACAAAGTTGAGGCTGAACCCCTACACCAAGAGGGAGGCAAAAAATGTTGTGTTTGATAAACTCTGAAGAACAGGCTCTGAAGCAAGGACTGAGTGCAGGTAGTCTATTTAAGATGAAATTTGATGTAAGATGATGAGAACAACAGTGGAGACAGACGGGAGATAATAAAAGTCAGTAAAGAGGACATTTGCAAGCGGGTTACTGTTGTGGGAAAATGGGGCAAGGACTCTGGGAACACTGGAGCACTGGTACAGTGTGCTCAGAAGTCTCCTTCAGAAGGACAGAGCGCACAATTTATCTGTCAGTTCCCACAGTCCATTGACTGAGAGGAAGTGTCAACGCCCCCTGCACTTTCTGGCTGCACTTGAGGTGAAGTTGAGGGCTTCCAGCTTCAGGACAGCTGTAGGGCAGCAAGTGAGGAACTCAGTGTCCTTCAGAGAACCCAGCACACTGACCTGCTCTCATGAAGGGATGGGAAGGAGTAAAGGGGGAAGGAGGGACAATAAAAAAGGGAAGGAAGGCAGGAAGGGAGAGAGAGGGAGCAAGGAAGGACAGACTGCAGGCTCTGAGCAAATGTTACATTAGGTATAATAAAAACTATTGCCATTTTTGGTATCACCTGTTTTAAATAAAATTAAGAATACAAAATGAAGAATAACAAAATATATACATTTTAAAATTTTTAATTTTTTAAAATTTTTTAAGTTTGTATATTGTTTACATCATTCTTCATTTTGTACATTTTTTTCATCTCAGTTGTAATCCTCATGGACTTCCTGCCACCACATCACCCCTGTGCCATCACCACAGTCCCATGTGCTAATATTTATTTATATAAGAACTGGGGTACAGGCAAGAGGTGTGGGGGTTCACCAGACACATATTTTTAAAGTGAAAGATTAAGCAGTAATTGAAGCAGCAGTACTGACAACTGATAGTAATTGAAATTTATCATAAACAGGACACTGCTAAGTATTATCTCATTTAACCTTTAAAAAATTCTTTCTTGATAGTTATCTCCTAGGGCCCCGTAATTCTTTGATTATACAATTGTCACAAGCAAGAAAATCAATGCAAACAAATTTTAGGTTTCCTCTTCCTCTGTCCATTCTTCTCTCTATGTATGTATGTGTATAAATTCAAATCGACAGCATCAGTTTTTCAAGGATGTTTATTGAGTATCTGCTTTGAGCCCAATACTATAGTGCCATTAAAAATGAGTCATTACTGGGCCCTCCCAGGTGGCGCAGTGGGTTAAAGCAGAACACTAAGAAGCTAAAGCCACTTCAGCATGAGTTCCATCCCCACCCCAGGAGGTGACCACATGGTGCAGCAGACCTCTCCTGACCTGCCCGCTGCTCTCCTCAGCAGTATACTATGTCAGTAGGCCTGTTCTGCTCCCCACTCTGTCTCTGGTGAACCCCCTCACTGCCCCTAATCTGCTGGCTGCTCCCCTCAGCAGTGTGCCTGTTCTGCTCCCCACTCTGTCTCTGGTGAATCCTCTCACCATCCCTGTACCCCAGTTCTATATGCATAAATAAATATTTTTAAAAAGTCATCAGAAACAGGAGAACAAAGAAACCCATGATGGCTACAAATTGCATGCTCTGAAATGAACTTTTTTTCCTTGGAATAGGTGGAGTAGGATAAAATAGTGTAAGTTGTGATCAGAAAGCAAAAAGAAATAGCCATTCTTATTTGCATGTCAATTTTGACCAACTCTTGAAGCTAAACAATTGTCCAAGAGAGAAAAACTCTCACATGTCTGCTCACACGTGTCCAAGCACACAAACACCTAAAATGTGATATGTTCCTGATAGGCTTCTCTGTGAGAAGGTGGGATACTTGGCAGGAAGAACAAAGACTTGGGGATGAGGCAGATTTAGTAGTGCAGGTCATCTGAGCCATTTCTAGCTGGGTGACAAGTCACCTTCTCTGAATTTGAGGAGTCCTATCTTTTGAATGATTTGTTTAAACTGCAAATTTGTCAGCTAGGATTGATGGATAGACAGGGAAATCTATATATATCAAAATTATCTATATATAGAAAAAGAGCTGTACAAAGAGACCTCTCTGGATAGATAGGTACATATAGACGTAGGCACTCAAAATAAATCAATAATAACTACTCTTCTTGAGTAAGCCTTTCAGAAATCATTTAAAATAGCAATTTTAAAAGGGTTCCTTAAATAAAATTTGTGCAACTTAAATCAGAGTGAATTGTTCTTTTTTTAAATATTTCAAACGTCAGGCCCTCCCTGGTGGCACAGCAGGTTAAAGCACAGCACTAAGAAGCTAAAGCCACTTCAGCATGAGTTCGAGCCCAGTCCGCCCTGGAGGTGACCCACATGGGGCAGCAGACCTCTCCTGACCTGCCCACTGCTCTCTTTAGCAATGTACTTCATTGGTAGGCCTGTTCTGCTCCCCACTCTCTCTCGGGTGAATCCTCTCACTGCCCCGGAACTTCTGACCTGTACAACAGTTCTGTATGCATAAATACATAAATCTTAAAAAAAAAAAATTTCAAATGTCATAATGATCAAGTATAAATAATAACCATGGGCAAATTGCATAAAAACAAACACATAAAAAGTAGGATCCCAAAGTTAATTTAAAATGTTTTGGTGCTCAAGCGAAATTCACCACATGGAGAATGGTTTCCTAGTTTAGCGGTCTTCTCTGTTTTAATCAGATGTTTCCACAAAGGACTTAGAAAGCTTACTCTGAAATAGCAAATATAGTTGTTATACTTTGACTCCCTGAGGCCAGAGGCAACCTACATTTTAGGAAAATCATAGACATAAAATCACCTACGTTTCTTCATCATTTCACCTCAGACTAATTAAATGCTTATCAGAATTCAAATAGTGGTATAGGATAAAGACTTGCCCAATTAATTGACCTGAATCATCTTTTCCCTTAATGTTGAAAATCTTCAGCTAGCATCTAGTGATTTGTTTCTCAATTCCATATATATTATGTTGGACTTTTTTGAATTATCTTTTCTTGTTAATATTTGTACGAAAATTCTATTTGATGTGTGGACATCTCTTCCCTACATTATTATAAGATTTATGGCAAGAAGTGCCGTGTCTTGATAGAACTGTTCCTGAGGGCACAGCACATTTTCTTAATATGCAGCAGGGGCTCAGGAGATAATATATTTAGTGTTTGGCTGATTATTTCACTCAGCTCTACACTCATCTCCAGCTCTTCATGCTGATTTGTTTCTGCTTGGTAACCCCTGCTCTCCAATTTGACTTCTCCATCAGAGTCTCTGTTTTATCAAATTCCCTCATTTTAAATCAAATCAAGTCCTCTGTTTACTTTCTACTTACATTACTGCCTGCAAATGTCTATCAGGTATACTTAAACCTAGATTATTTATGCTGGGACCATAATGCATTTCCCTATGCCACATGCATCAAAGGTGCTTCCCAGAGCAAAGCTCTTTCTACTTTATTACATCTACTCAATTTTGCAAGCCCATAACTCCTCCTACTTGTCATTTCTACAATAATATCAAAGAGAACATGATTGTATAGAAATGTTAAAGAGTGCTTCTCTGTCTAGTCCATTTTGCAGTTAATCAGTTTTCCCACTGCTAGTCCCTGGTAATCATTACCTATTCCACATTCTTCCATATTTGAGAATTTCTGCAAGTTCCTCCTTATTTTAAATTCAGTTATTTCAGACAGCAGTTTCCCCTGCACATTTTAATTAGCTGTTCTTCGTGAAAAGAAAATGTTTTGAAACATGAGCAAAACCTGTTCACCCACAATAAGAGATGCATCACCGATTTATCCACATATAAAAAAGGTCAACAGGGCCCTCCCTGGTGGCGCAGCGGGTTAAAGCACTGCACTGAGAAGCTAAAGCCACTTCCGCATGAGTTCGATTCCCGCCTGCCCCGGAGGAGACCACATGGCGTGGCAGACCTCTCCTGACCCGCCCGCTGCTCCCCTCAGCAGTGTACTTTGTCTATCTGCCTGTTCTGTTCCCCACTGTCTCTGGTGAAGCCTCTCACCGCCCCTGAGCCTCTGGCCTGTACCCCAGCTCTGTATGTACAAATAAATAAATCTTTAAAAAAAAAAAAAAAAAGGTCAACAATTATAAAGGTAGATTGTAACTAACCTGTTACATTACCTCTTCCATTATATTGATCTGTCTTAATACATTTCCTTTTATATTAAGGGGGGTGAAGAGGGACTGGTAGAACTTAAACATCCTGGTTCATTGACATCACCTGAAAACTGTCTATCCATGTTACATGACACAGAAAATACAAAATGGTCTATGCTGAAAATCTGCCCATGTCACCATTATCCTTGAAAAAAATCTGACTAAGAGAACCACAACACAGAACTCTGAGATTGGTTTTGGTGGATACTCTGAGTTATTTCAAGTTTAACTGCAAAGGAAGTTTTCAAGTCAAGAGTTAGAGCATACCTCCTTCCCTAAGATAGCTATAAGTATAAGATAGCTATAGCTATAAGATAGCTATAAGAAAACTATCAGTACAGATAGGAAAAGCTGCTCTAACATCCAGCTGCCAGAGTCAAGTCTTTGTGTCATCTTCTGCATTACAAGAGAATGGCTCTCAAGGTTAACAACCAGCTTTAAAAGGGGCTGGGCATCTCTTTTTACACTGCTGACAGAAGTCATGCATCTTTGGTAGGAAACTTGCTTTAACTAAAACCCAACAATGTGAAGATAGACTTTAGAAATATGAATATCCATCTGGGTTATCAAAATAAACTAAAATTACATTTGTATAGAAAAATTGTGGCTATATGGTCACTGCTGCCACAATTCACAAGTCTCTTCTCTTTCAGAGGATGCACCTATGAAGTTCCTAAGATGCCATCCTGATCAGTTAATTCCATCTTGTAGGGGAAAGCTGATTTCCTGGTTAGATCTGGGAACAATAACAAATATGACTTAAATGGTAGAAGTCAGAATTAAAGACTGTATCTTTACTACATAAACAAAGATACCTTGTTAGTGATCTATGTGACACATTTAACCATGCTATTTTTCTAAACATCACTAGTGAATGCAATTGGCTTTTTGAGAAAGCTGCTAACAATGAAAGCTAGTTGGGGAAGATTTCTATTTTGATGCATCTTTATTAAAAAACGTTTGAATTTAGACATATTTGGAGAGTGCCACCTTGTGGACCAAAAGCATAGAAGTAGGTGGAGAAAAGCCTGCAGAGATGTAAATCCTTACTATTAGTATTAATCGCACCCATTACATTAACCCTGGCAATTTAAAATTTCCTCAATCACAGCGATCACTAAGCGGGAGTGCTGGAAAATGGACCTGTTACCAGAAACCACTTATTTTTTTCCTAGTTAAGTGTCATTATGCAAAGAAAAATAGTGCACTATATTAAAGAGGAAACATTTACAAACCTGCATATCCATATATGTAGATATGTTAGTTTGGCAGTGTTCATTAGACACCTTGTTTAAGATATACATGCTAAATTTACCTTCTAACTTTACATCTTCACAAAAATTTATTCTCAGGTACATGGATTTCATAGCTCAATATAATCACTTAATCCTTTTTATTAAAGAAAAATATGAGCCTCTGATACTGGCAACCTTTTATTTAATGCATCATGTTAATATTGTGGACTTTAATGGTGAAAGAAACATCTCAATTCTGGGAACAGCTGGTTTGGTGTCAAATATAATAACCTCAAAAAATGCATTGTCTTTAAGTCTAGGATGATAATTTGGAAAGAAAATAAAGCCAAGTCATTCCAAATAAACCATTGCATTGTTGTTCAAGTCTTTGACTATGTGTCTTTTTTTTAATAAAATATCAATCAAATTTCTAATAGTTTTCTTCAAGGAAGTAGATATTACTAAAATTAGTATGGAACCACAAAAGGCATCAAAATATCAAAAACATTCTGACAAAATCCAATCAGCAGTATGATGCTTCTAGACTTCAAATGATACTGCAACAGCAGTAGTAAGTAAAACAGTATGGTACTGGAATAAAAAATTATACACAAATCAAAGGGAATAGAAGCAAGATCCCAGAAATGTAGTTACAATTATATGGATAGTTAATTTACAACAAAGGATTGAAGAGCATATAATGAAAAAAGGAAAGACTATCCAACAAATTGTGCAAAAGAATGAAATTATACCACTATTTCATACCATGTACAAGATTATTCCAAAGTAGAGCCAAAACTTAGATATAAGACTTGAAACCATAAAATATATTGAAGAAAATGAAGGCAAAATATTCCACAACACATTTCAGGGGTATCTGTGGAGACTGTATCCCAACAGCAAGGGAGAAAAAAGCAAATAATAATAGTAATAATAATAATAATAATTCAGTGGGATTAAATCAAATTGAAATGTTTCTGCTATGATTAAAGAAGATAGGATCAAACAAAAGACATCCTATCCAATAGGAGAAAACACTTGCCCATCATACATTCAATAAGGTGTTAATATCTAAGATCTACAAAGAACTTTCACAATTATAAAGAAAATAATCCATCTAGAAATAGCAGAAAAGTTAAATAGCCACTTCTCCAAAGAAGGCATACTATACAGCAAACAGCACATGAAAATAAAATGCTTCTCACTTACTTCCAGGACAGTGGAAATACAAACTACAAATGACCCACCCCATACCTGTAAGATGCTCCATAAGAAATAACAAGTGTTGGGAGAATTGTGGCAAAATTGTGCACCACTGATAGGAATGTTGTCTTGTCCAATCTCTACAGAAAACAGCGTAGTTTTCTCAAAACATAAAAAAAGATAGAAATGCCGTGTAAGCCAGAATGCATATTCTAGCTAGCTACCCACAAAAAGTATAAGAACACTGTTCATTCAAAAGGATATAGGCAGTCCTGTGTCCATCATAGCACGAGTTACAGTAGTCAGGCTATGGAAACAACCTTAGTGCCCAATAACTGATAGTGGATTAAAATGTGGTCTATACACAGAATAAATACAAACCAGATAAAAGAAAGAACTCTTGCTATTTGTGACAAGGATGGAGATAGAAGGGATTATGTGAAACAACATTAGTTAAAAGGAGACAGACAATACTGACTTCAATCATACATGGAATATAAGAAACAAAGCAAAGAATCAAAAACAAAAATTCTCTACATCAGATTGTAGAATGGAGATGTCCAGTTAGGAACATAATACTGGAGCATTATTAGGGCTTTGGTGGTGGAGGTGTTATGATAACACCTTTGTAGAGGCGCGAGACTGTCCCTTGAAACACACTCTGTAAGTCAACATTGTTTCAATAAACACACACACACCACAATTCTTATTTAAATATCTTAATTTTGACTCTTGAATTTGTTTGCTTTGAACTCCACAGAGAAAATCCTTTAGACAAAAGGACTTTTTTTTTTAAGATTTATTTATTTATTCGTACAGAACTGGGGTACAGGCCAGAGATGCGGAGGGTGAAAGGATTCACCAGAGACAGAGCGGGAAGCAGAACAGGCAGATCCACGAAGTACACTGCTGAGGGGAGCAGCGGGCGGGTCAGGAGAGGTCTGCCGCGCCATGTGGATCTCCTCCAGGGCAGCCAGGGATCGAACTCATGTGGAAGTGGTTTTAGCTTCTTTGTGCTGTGCTTTAACCCGCTGCGCCACCAGGGAGGGCCGACAAAAGGACTTTTTAAGCAATATGATAAATAAATCAATTTCTTCCAGATTTACCAACTATTGTATGAATTCTGATTAAAAGATAATGAGTAAATCAGTTGAATGCTATTCCAACCGCAAATAAAATGGCTATAGATGTGTTTATTAGACTGACTGGTTTCTTAAAAACTTCTGTGTCTTTGAAATGTCCACTCTCCTTTCCTCTCCTGCTAGAGTCCCTAAACCTATGTACAGCCATCTTACACCTGCCTCTGCCAGTGCCCAAAGGCACATTTCAGAAGGGAGAAAGCCAGAGAAGTGGTTGAGTTAAGAAACACTTTCCTGTTTGCAGTTTCTTCTCATTCCTTCCATGAAGTTAGCCTCAATGACTTCAGCAGTCATCAATCTCTCTGCAAGCCCTTAATTTCCTAGAAGTCTTCATCACACCCTTAAACCCTTAATTATCTCGCCGTGTCCTATCCTTTAGATGTTTTACAAGAGTTAATGTTGATCTCCCCCCCACACACAATAACAGGGGTCATATACGTGAGCTTTTCTCCTAGGTCCTGCTCAATATCCATCACAGGCCTGAGCACAGCCATGTTCCATGAGTATTCTAAAATAGAATCAGTTTGGAGCCTGGCACCCTCATCCTCATCCTCATCAGTATTTGTGAAAATGAATTAAGTGTTTTCTGAGTTTGTAGATATATTTAGTTTGGGAGTAAAAGCTCACATTCCAGTGGAAGAGACAGATAGACTGTCAAGTGGATATCCATGCACAGATACGGGAAATATGAAAAATATAATAGGAGGGAAAAACTGCCTGGGCTTAGTAAATACTGAGAGGTGGCATCTGAACTGGGAGAGAAGGTGGTCCTGGGTGCCTGTGCAAGGCAACAGATAGAGGACAACCCTTGAAGAATTATTTGAAGTATCATGTATTCAGGTAGCAGAAATGAACTGAATTATACTATTGAAATATAAAGTTATTAAATATGGGCTACAAGAACCATGTTTACCTTGCAAAAACTAGAATTCAACCCATGAATCCTGTCCATGTACAGTCTTCATCTCCCTTACATTTCCACTATTACCACTCTAGAGTCCCTTTGTCTGCCTTGAATGTACTGGAATAGCCACCAATTGGTTCCTCCTCCCTTTCTTTTTCTAAATGAATCAAACCACTCAGAATAATATCCAGCCACTTACAGCTTCCTAGTCCCTACCAAATTGAGAATAACATAAGTGTTTTTGAGAATCAGACCATGACTTAAATATCCCACATCTACTACATTACTCCTCATGAGATAGTCAAATCCAATTTCCCATGGTTCCCAAAGATAGCTCCTTTTTAGAAATCATTCATGCTTTCCAATTACTTGTGCCTTTCTGTTTTACTTGGAGTGCCTTACTAACCAGTTGCTGAATTCTATCTTCTTCCAGTGCCATCTTAAGTGATGTCCTATATGAATCATCCCCAGGTTAATATATATATATATATCTATCACTATATATATTACTATATATATTACTTATATATTACTTTATATATATATATTACTATATATATTACTTATATATTACTTTATATATATATATAACTATATATATTACTTTATATATATTACTTTCACATTTAAACTTTGCAAGCCTTTTTTTATGACAACTTGACATACATCTTCCATCCAATAAAATAGTTTGTGTGTTTTTATCATCACAGGGTCACCTTATCTCTCCCACCTTGTTCTCTCCTTGCTTGAAAAGATATAGATTATAGTCACCTTGCCGATCCTAAAGCAGTTAGCATAATACTTTGCTGATGCCAATTTTAAACAATGTGCATTTTTTGTTATTTGCTTTTGTTTTTTCTCTTGGTGGCAGTGTGACAGGCACAAAAGTGGCACTATGGATTCCTCCATGGAGTCCACATGTAGGGTGTTCACCACACATGAACACCATACAAGGACACATGCATCGGAAGATGGCAGAGGTGCTAAGGATGAGTTCACTGTGGCACTAGCAAGACTCCACCGTACACGCTGGAGAAACTCTGGCCCTTATCTCAGAGTTCTGCTCTGTGGACTGAAGAGATTTTCTAGGCAGTGACATTTAGAAAAGCATGTCTGATGAGAAGGGATGAGAGTCGCCTTAGACTTTCAAGGACACAGGGGTCCTCACCAGGATTTATGGCATCAATGATGTCTGCACTCAGAATAGAGCAGTTAGTTGATTTTCTTTGTATGTATAAAGTGATACACACTTCTTTCAAAAAATTTAGAAATTAGACACATGTGTTAGTGACAATTTTACAACATTAATGTTTATATGTCACACCATTTATGTTTGTTATTTCACATATTATATGTTTGAATCCTCTTTTGTCATCTGGCTTAGTTGCAGATTCCCCTATGTTATCGAATAGTCTTTAACAGTACTAGCCTGTATTTATGCACCATAACTTATTTAACCAGTTGAGAGGGGCCACTTATATGTACTTCTGAGTTTTCAGCGAGAGGGAAGTGATCGGATATATTTTCTAATTTAGATTGTGTGGGGGAAAATGTACTATGGCATGACAACTGGGTCCCATCCAAATTTTACCTCAAATTGATTTATTGTTAATGGGGGGTATTTCTATCTAACCTCTGGTATTATGGAGACACCACCCAAGGACATATACATTGGTATATACATATACCAATGGACCTCACTGGTGGGCATGTGCTTCTATGTAGTGAAATTTTTCTTAATTCAATTACCGTCAAAGGCTAATCACTCAAAGCTGAAACTTCCCCAGAAGAGAGAGCACCTACTTTCTATATATTAAGCACCAGATGTTTTCCCAAGATGGACCACAAGTAGGAAGGCATGGGAGTCATTGCCAAGGAAGTCTCTAGAAAAATGACAATTAGTCTGTATTGACATCGACCTCCCATCTTGGTTTCCCAGGAAATTAGCACATGTCAGGGGCAGGTTGTGGACTCTGGGACACATCTGGGGTCTGCTCCATAAATTTCATCCTGTCTCCATCAAAATTATATTTATGCAGTGCCACTGTTAATATCTACTTAAAATAATATCTACTTTAAATAATCTGTGTGGAGTTTATAAATTATTAATGTTACCTTCCAAATTACTGAGGGAGAGCTAATTAATAGACTTGCCCAGAGAACACCAGGAGAGCAGGTTTTTATGGAATGAAATGTCAGTTCTCTTTGCCCGTGGATGCTAAGGAATCCTATTTGCATGGAAGGGATAGAGAAAAAGAGAGATAGGCACCACCTCAAACTTATCTTCATAATGGACTTTATGATTCCTTTAAAGTCCTGGAATATAATCCCATATATGACAGATAAAGATTTATAAGTATAGATGTAGATCTATGGATACAGCCATATCTACAAACATAAAATTGAGTACGTAACCACAAGTGAAAAATGGCCTTATGCAGACAGTATCATTTAATACAGCCACCCAAGGAAACTGCCATAGCCCTTACTTTCTGAGGAAATGAATCCCAAATTTGCCAAACTTTACATCTAGCCTGGCCAAGCATGCCTGGAGACCATGCTCTGCTCATATTATTGTCATTATTAGTAATGGCACTAAATACTATCATTTGATCCTATTTACAGTATTACCATTTAGTTCACAGTGAGCATTTTTTAAAATAATTTAATAGTTTATTTTACATCATTTTGTGCATTTTTCCATCTTAGTTGTAATCCCTGTGGGCTTCCCATCATCACATCACCCATGTGCCATCACCATAGTCCAGTGCAATTCCCTACCCCCACTTTTTTGATCCATTCCCCACTCCACCCCCATAAACTGTATATAACTGTTCATTATTAGTATTATTTTCTTGCCTCATCATTATACTCCTGCTATGAATGAAACCATCCAGTATTTTTCCTTTTCTTTCTTGCTTATTTCACTATGCATGATCTTTTCCAGCTCTATCTATCCATGTTGCTGCAAAAGGCATGTATTTATTATTATTATTATTATTTTGGTTGCTGAGTAATACTCCATTGTGTATATGTACCACATCTTTTTAATCCAGTCATCCATTTCTGGGAATTTGGGCTGCTTCCATGTCTTTCCAATTGTAAATAAAGCAGCAATAAACATGGGGGGTGCAGGTATCTTTTTGAATCAGTGTTTTTGTGTCTTTTGGGTAGGTACCTAGGAGTGGGATTGCTGGGTCATATGGAAGCTCCATTTTTAGCAGTTTGAGGAACCTCCAAACAGTTTTCCATAGTGGTTGTACTAGTTTGCATTCCCACCAGCAGTGCAGGAGAGTTCCTTTTTCTCCACATCCAACTAGCAACATTTGCTGTTGCTAGTTGTTTTAATATGTGCCATTCTCACTGGGGTGAGGTGGTATTTCATTGTGGTTTTAATTTGCATCTCCCTTATCACAAGTGATGTTGAACATTTTTTTCATAAAAAAAAAAGTTGCTTGTTGGCCATCTGCATTTCCTCTTTGAAGAAATGCCTTTAGTTCTTCCGCCCATTTTTTTGATGGGGTTGTTTAATTTTGTTGAGTTTCCTAAGTTCTTTGTATATCTTTGTGATCAATCCTTTATCGCTAGTTTTGTGTGAGAAAAAATTTTCCCAATCCATACTGAGCATGTTTTACGGTGTGTTTGCATCATTTCTTTTAATGATTTATTTATGCATACAGAATTGGGGTACAAACCACATGTGCAAGGGCAGTAAGGGGATTCACCAGAGACAGAATGGGGAGCAGAACAGGCAGATTGACAAAGTACACTGCTGAGGGGAGCAGCAGGCAGGTCAGAAATGTCTGCTGTGCCATGTGGGTCACCTGCAGGGCTGGGGGTAGAACTCGCACTGAAGCAGTTGCGGCCAGCTTGCAGTGCTGCGTCCTAACCCATTGCACCACCAGGGAAAGCCCTGTATTATGTTTTAAGCAATTGATGTAAACAATCTCTTAAACTTTGAGGGTACCCCCTTGACTCAGGTCCAGTGGACATCTTTATTTGGTCCTCTGGAAGGTTTTTCTTTTTCTTTGGGAATTCCCCCCTCCCTATTTCATTAGGTTCCTGTTGGGTTGCCCTCCTTGACCTACAGCCAGCCTGAGCACCACCAGATTCTCCCAGAAACCTGAGTGACATGTACAGGAGCTGCATTATAGACTTAGAGCTCAGTCGTCTGCTTAGAAACACCCTGCTTTGCTGTGGTTCTTGTTCTCTGCACACTCAGTTCTTCCTCTGATTCTGTGAGCTACTAGTAACATCATTTTGTATTGCATATTTTCTACAAACATATTAGTCACATTGGTTCCTCAATATTGTTACCCTGCAAGTCACAAATGAGGCCACTGAAGTTCACAGGAACAACCAAGATGTTAGAAGTGGAAAACACACCCCAGAAGTTCTGGTTCAGTGCAGCTCAGCTTGATGCCCGGTCTGCCCAGCTGTGCAGTGTGGCCTCTAGTTAGGCCTCTCATCCTGTCCCAGAGGCCTCATAAGAGAGTCTAGTCTGCAGAGGAGACTGAGTGCACTATAAAGATGTCCCCCTTTAGATTAGAAGCAGGAATAATATTCATAATATTTTTGCACATTGTCAGGCAGAGGCTCTAAGCAGTCACAACTCCACCACCCACATGCGCTGGAGCCAAAGGCAGCCGCAGTGCCTATAGAGCAGATGCCAGCAGGGTCCCTGGAAAACTTGCTGCAGGAGCCAACAGTGGTCAGAGCCTGCAGGGGGAAGCTTGGTGCTCCTGGAAGCTAGCTGCAAAGCAATATGCAAATCCTTCTGCTTTAAGAACACAAGATGGGCCCTCCCAGTACAAGGGACTGAGCCCCAGACCTGGATGGGAGAGGCAGCTGTGAGTAGACCTGCAGAAGTAGGTCACACAGGAGAGGCAGCAAAATGTGCACTCCCGTGAGGCTCCCAGCTCCTACAGGTAAACAGAAGACCACCCCCTACACACACACACACACACACACACACACACACACACACACACATGCCTTCACGCCCCCGCCTGCCTTCCCAAGGGACCAGAGAAGGGGCAACCTGGTAGCTACCCCTAAGTCCTGAACATCACAGTTTTCCTCCTTTCTCTCTGCTGCTGGATTGGGAAGTGTACAATAATCCATAATAGAAGACCATCTACAGGGTGAAAAGAGGAGGTGCAGGAAGCTGGATAAAATGATGTTCTGGAGGCTGCTGATGACTCATTAGAGTTAGAAACCAGGCTGTGGCTAACTCGTGCCAGCCTGTGTGTGCCCGTGACAGGTCTCTGCAATCAGGGAAGCTCCTGGGAAGAGAGGAAGGACCCGAGAGCCTCCCTGGAGATGCCAGGCCAGTGGACTGAGCATGAAGTAAAGAGGAGGCTGTTAAGAACATACAGAGCTCAAGCTATCCCTCCCAGAGGAAAATCCCACCCCCACCCCCGGGGTTTGTCTTGTGCAAAAACAAGAAACAGCGCTTTGTTTTCTGTCTGATGCTCTGTTTCCACAGGGATGTAGATATCCCCTGAGCTGCGTTGATCCCTGTTGAAACAGGCTGTATCTCTGCCTTTCCTTTCCGTGTGTTTATCACACCCGATCCCCAGGGCTCATTAGAAGGTCTGTCTCAACCCACAGTTCTTGCCTGAAAGACAGAAGGCAGCCTCGTGCATCTCTCCTCCTCACTCATCTCTGGGAAACAGCGTTTAGTGTGGACTCTACAGGGCCCTGACCAAGTCCTCATGATTGTGATTTCTCTCCCTCAAACTGCCTGAAGTCAGAAACAAAAGCAAACACAGGAACCTGAGGTAGGACACACAGGCCTCTGCTCCAGGCAACTCCATTACTCTAATTTCCTAGAAGATAGTACCAGTCTGGCAGGGAGGGCATCAGCACTCAGCCTGGGCAGCAGCAGTGGCATGGGGGGCCCAGAGCCACACTAGCCAGCCCCTGCTCTGAATCTGTTACACCAGAAGAGCCACACATTGGCTATGTATTCTGGGCAGTGTCCTGGAAAGTGGCCAGGGTTGGGAAAGGGTATGGGGATGGGTAATCTTCAGGGGCCCTCTCGGTGCCATCCCTCCATCCAGGGCAGTGTTACTCGTAGCTTTGGGGCTAGGCACAGGAACACTAGAGAAAATAGTCCTTGCTCTTATCAAGTCCATGGTCTAGCTGGGAGAGTAGGAGCAAGTTTAAAGGTAAACACATGAACACAATTATCTTACATGTTCAAAAAAGAGATGTGTGAAGATCTGGGCAAACCTTTGCAGGAGGAAGAAGGCCAATATAAAGCGCCCTGCATTGGGAACCAGCTTGGCCGCCCCAGGCCGGTGAAGGAGGTGGGTGGAGCAGTTGGGGCAGCATCTCACCTGACAGCATCTCACCTGACAGCATCTCACCTGACAGCATCTCACCTGACTACCTGGGTGACCTTGGACTAATCCCTTCATATCAGTTTCTACTTATTTTATCTACTTTATCATGCTACCCTTACACAAAGATTTGTAAAGTTCAATTATAGAATGTACAGTGACCACTTAGTGCTTGGCAAACAGATCAAAGTAAATATTAGTTGTCAGGACACTGTTATTAATTTGTAATATCCCTCCTTGTGCTTCTACATGACCCTGTATTCCAATATCCTATACTTCAGAGGGAAATAGCACTTTTTTCAGTGTGTTATTTTTCTGGAATACCATCGCTTCTCCTGAACACCATACAAAGAACATTCCTTACCACCAGAATCTGATGCTTGTAAGCCAAACTTGAACTTCCACTAAGGACCAAAAATTAAAACAAATTTAACAATGGACACCTAGAATCTGTGTCTCTGTAGTATATGCTTTAGAAGTCAGGAAATGATTAAACCCCAAGAGCATTCATCTTCTGTGCATGGACAGCATCAATAATTCTTCAATATCAAGATTTTTTAGAAAATTGAAAGATCTAGACTAATAAACACAGGAAATCCCTTGTCAAGGAAAATGATGTTTCCACAATCAATGACTCACAGATGCTTTTTCCTTTCACCTGGATGCTACCCTGCAACGAGGTGTGTAGACTGAACTCCACCTTGCAACAGTCAAAGCATCCATCAGTCAAATCCATTTGACTATTTCCAGGGGATGGATCTTTACTTTTACTATTAAACTTTAGTTTAGCTTGGTTTTCATTCCAAGCAAAAGCAAAAGTGTAGGTAATGGAGAAAGGGAACAGACACCTAGTAAACAATTCACACTAAAATAAGAATCAGCCTGTCTGAGGGAAGGGGCAATACGTGTGGACTATGCATTGCCGATCTCTCAGCTTCTCCTGCCAGTCTGAGCTGGGATGTAAGCATGCATCTTAGGAAGGGTAGTTTGCAAGCCAAACCTGAAAGATTTGATCAACTGAAATCTGTAAAGTGTAAGTACCTGGCAACTTTGCCATAAATTGTGATTAATACTTTACAAGGAATAAAAGGTATATCCTAAAGATTATCCCATATTCATAGACATTAAAGGGATTTTAGCATAATAAACACTAATCATTCTTACAGAAATGTAAATTAATATTCTCCCTAAATGCATTAGTTTCCCAAGCTTTCACTTAGAGCTACTCAAAGCAGGTATCACCAACAGCATTAACAGGACAAATTGCTTGATTGACTTCCAGTTGTAATGTTTATATAATTATATGAACCAGAACCTGAATGTCAGATCATCACACTATATTGGGGAAGAAGGAAGAAAATAGGAATGCTAGGGTGTTCACACACCCATGGGAATAATATTTCAAATGTTAAATGTATTTGCACATATGCATGCCATATAAATATGCATTGTACATTATTCTTTTATTGCATTTAAGATAGAATGTGGATTTGAATTGGCACTAAAATTCAAAGATGCTAAAGTAGGGAAATATAGATATAAGTCAGGGAAACATATATATGTATAATTGTATGTGAAATTATAACAAATAGCCATTGAGGGCTTATTTTCAACCAGCTTTGGCAGCAAATGCTTATATTTATTCATCCTTGAAATAAATGCAGGGGGAATGTGTAGGTGCTTTTTGATTTCCATTTTCACATATTTCCACTTTTCATATAATGAAAATGAGGCTAAGGAATCTGCCCAAAGTTACAAACCTCTTAGGTGGGACAGAATTCAAACTCATTTCTCATCCAATTGTTTATACCCCATCCAAAAGGAGACACCTCTCAGGAGGTTCCAAAAATTGTAGGGGCTTGGAGATACTGCAAAGAAAATATATGTCTGAAAATATTAAATATGAGACAGAGCTACTTAGGCGTTTTGTTTTGTATTGTGATTCAATAGCTACATTCCCTGCACATCCATGTACACACATGTACCCCACACAGGTGATGTGACCATAGGACAATTGGATTACATGTAGGTATTTAATCATAACTCTGTTGGGTCAGGGTATATATCTGTCATTACTGTGTACCCCAGAGAACCTGTTTTCACTGACATCTGAGTCCTCCATAAACATTCTCCACTGAGTAATTATGTCATTGTGTGTATGTGCAGTTAGGGGTTCAAGCATACTGAGCACAAAGATCTGAGGGAATGGTTCTACCTTGATCAAAACCAACTGACAATTATAGGTATAAGCCACAGAAAATGCCAATTGAAGGAATAGATAATTTTTAATTATTCCGGGTACTTATAAAAAGGGGGCTGTCTCATACATTTTTCACTAGCTAAAATAAAATATTGATTCAGATCTTACAATTAATCCTTATAAGCAGACTAGGCATTTAATAATTCAGTCACATCTCTCAATGGTCTTGTTTCTTCCTTTCCAATAGCTGAGGAGAAACTGCTTTCTGAAAAGATGGGGACCATTTTTACCCAAGAGCATCAGTTCAAATTCCTGTAATTATACATCATTGTAAATATTAACTCACTCCAAGTGTCTAGCCTCGTTCCCAAAACACTATCTAGAGCAGAAACACAGGCCACTTTTTCCTTCCATACCCACTCAAAATCTGTTTTCTTTTGTATGTTCATTTGATGCTTTCTTGTTAAATGTCTAATTAACTCTTAAGCTCTAAGTTACAGAATGCATTATAGCTTCCAGGATGGAGATATAAAATGACATGAGGGCATTCTCAAAGGACTGTGTCAACGTAAATTGAAGCCTGAAGCTATGACTCTGTCATCAATCTGTTTTGAGAATATACAGCTCCTAGTGGACCTGTTTCCTTTTTCGGAAAATATAGGACCTCTCCAGGACTCGTTGGACTTTAATAAATAACTTGTTGAACCTAAGTCCTATGATTCTATTTTTTCAGGCATTTATAGTTCAAATAAATTCTGTAAAGCACACAAAGTAAGAGAAAGAATCTTAGTTACAAAAAAAAAAATCTTATTAATAGGAAAAAATGCCAGGCATAGAGACATTCAATTCCTAAAGATTTAAAAGATTCTTTGGCATGGTATTTGATCTGCCTCCAAAGTAGATGAGTTCCCAGTCATGCTACACAGAAGTATGTTCCAATGACACAAAATGATCATTTCAAACACACACATAATAAAGTTTCCTCTTGTGTTGATATTCTGTTTTGCTAGGTAGACTCATCCTCAATTCATATGCAAGACCACAGATTATGTCATTTTATTATGTTTACAATCCCAATACAACTATGTCACTGGCATAGATACATTCTTAGAAGGAAAAATAGTACACATTTCAAATTTGCTTAGAACCATGTAACCCAGATTTCTCACAAATCCTATCCCATTCCAACCCATCTAGAACTGCCCTCCCTTACCCCAACCGCCTAATTAATTGCATCTTGCAGAAATATTACTATCTTGGGAGCACAAAAGGAGGAAGTCATATTAGACCATCATATTTGAGTACTCTGGGTGGTGGTTGTAGTACTGATAGCTTTTCAGGCTACTAACCCACCTCCTACACCCACATTTAAAAATCTGACTTCTGTTCCACAATCTTGGTCACTCATTCCAATATTACTTAAAATTTCAAAGACTACTTTCTTGTCAATAAAGTGAGGAAAATAAGATCACATGTGCTTGTTTGAACATGAATTATATGTAAAATACTTGACACGCTATAGCAATCATGTAGTAATTGTTATGGCTCCTACTATCATTAATTCCATCTGCTGCTGGTTTCTCCCATAAGAGCATAGGTACACTGAGAGTCTGCCCTCTAATGGAATTATTAGAGTCTGTTTTACTTTCTACAACAAAGAAGGTCACTGGTCTTTTCACAAAACCACTCAAATTCTTGTCAGCTTTTCACCCAGAACTGGTCTTCTCAGCAGTAGATACACTGACCTTGCAAGTTTTAAGAGCTAGATAATTAGCTGTGCTCTTAGTCATCCACATCATACTAGTCACTTTAATGTGGGGTGATAAAATTAGTATTTTTATGAGACTTACTGTGAAATGCTAACTATAAATTATGGATTGAAAAGATAGCTGGAGGAGTGGATAGCTGGAGAAAATCTACCTGAGTTTTAAGATAGGATCTTAACAAACCCAGTTCCATCTTACCAAAGATGCTTCAGAAACAAAATGACCATCCATTAAAAAAAAAAAATGAAAAGCTTTCTAAAGAAAGCTCTCCACTTCCCTCCATTCTTGATGGTTTAACTCACCCAAAGTAGTCTCACACAAATCTCATTGACATAATCACATATTGATAAACAGAGCATTATTTAGTAAATAGTTGAAGACATTTTTCTTCTATAATATCATAAGCTCAAGTCAGTTTTTATGAGTGGGTTAGAGCAGAGACCTAAGACTTTCATTTGCAATTTCTTGGCACATTCATATTTTCTACCACAAACATTATGAAAATAGATTTTTTCACATGTAGGCTCACAATTAAATTATCAACAATCACTGGATTATTTGTACCATTTCCCCTTTCCATATCACTTGAGGATTAAAACTTGCCCTACACAAAATATCACATGGTTTCATTTGTAGGTGGGATGCAGGAAAATCAAAGAGAAACAAGAAAATCTGAAAGCTGACCATAGATTTGAGGTAAATAGTAAGGGAGAGACAGGAAAGGGGGCTCAAAGGTGGGAAGGAAGAGCACAAGGGATTACAGTGGTGGTTCCTGGGTGGTGGAGCAATAGAGAACTACATCTGAAGTAAGAACACTGATGTAAGAAAATAAACTTGACCTATAGAGTATCTTGCAAATCTGCCCTACAAGCTACTGTATTCACTCAGGATAGATGAGCAGTTATTAAGCAAGACACACAAGCAAAGGTACATACTGCAGATGAATTAGGGAGGGAGTAATGTGCTCAATTTCCCTTCTGTAAGTGAAAATTTTTTTTCCTTACCTTTTCTCTGGTAGTATCTGTGTAGATGTCTGTGGCTCTGTGGGACCATTAAAATGCTGGTGGCTGCCTCTTAAAACACACCGTGCCTTCAGCCTAGGGATAGGAGGTTTTTATGACTTCATAGTCTCTTTCTGAATGAGAAACACATAACAAATATCTCCACTACAGTTGATTTCTCAACTATAATGAGGCTGTGAAGCTGAGTTAGCTTTTGTGTGGACTATCACAAAGGAGCACAAGACAATTCCTAAAAGCTAAAAGTTACAAGAATGCTCACTCACAACGCCATCACCCACCAAACAGCACAGACCACCTTTCCAGAAGCTCCAGCTCTTCTCTCGCGATGGTTAGGTTTTAACTTGGTTCCTGGATGCTTAGGACTGTTCACAATATATCTGGGCTTAGCAACGTCTTATTTTCTCCAAATTAAGTGAAACTATCAACTCCAGGTGTTTGTTGTCAAAGCGAGCTTCATGTAGCAGGAGCTTCAGAATCACCTAAGAGTTTATCAAAAATACAGAATCTCCATGGACCCTGCCCATGACCTACCAGATCAGAATCTGCATTTTAACGAGATTTCCTAAGACCCATGTGCCCATTTCAAAATGCATATGCCTGGGTCTAGTTATCGAAGTTTATTATTTAATTGTTCTAAGATGCAGCCTTAGGTCTGGTCAGAGGTTCTCAATTAGCATCCTTTGACCAGCATTATTACCTTAACCTGGGAGATGCTAAAAATACAAGTTGGTGGGCCCAGATTTTCTGAGTCACTGACTCTGGGAGAGGGCTCTGTGAGCTGTACTGCAGTCCAGATATTTCTAATTAAAGGTAAAGACTGAAAACCCTTGCTCAGGGAGGACAACAAGCTAAGTGAATGCACGGTCCTCATAAGCAAAGTTAGTTCCTCACAGATGATGGTCAGAGATGGGCTTGTCAAAAATTCACAAATGACAGCCGAATATCCAGTGAGTCATCAAGGTAGTAGTAAAAGTTGTCTTTGTATACCTCAGAAAGAGAAGTTGCAAACTGGGAATACACAAATCAAATGAGGCTTAGAGGTAGATTGTATCAGAGTCGCTGACTTAGTGCAAAGGCAGTGACTGCTTTTTCTTGACAGTCATGGGTTATAGCAGAATTTTCAATATCAACCTTGGAAAACAATTTAAGTTTTATTTATGATTTGCAGAGGCATAAATGAGAAATAATCTAGGTCAGGTCAACATGGCAAAGTAAGCTAAATTAAGACTTGTTTATATGACTAAATTGGTTTTGTCTAATCAGGAAATTTTCAAGGCTGTTTCTTCTTCTTCTCCTTCTTCTTCTTTATTTTTTTAAACTGGCTTATAACCCACACCTACATAATCAGGATGAATAAGTTTAGGTAGGAAACCAAACTCTGCCCACTTTATGGAAGTTCAGGTTTTTCTTGTCTAAATATAAACTAAGATTCATGAACTCAAGACCCATCTGCCTGAGCCAATATGAATGAAGTCAGAGTGAAGAATAAAACTGTGTTCCTAATAACAACAGTAATAAGAATCTGTTCCTGAGGCAAGTCCTATCTTCTTATTTCCATTAATATAAAATAACGGGTTTGCTTACAAATTAAGCTGGTTTGAGTTGGCTTAGCTATTCTTTGTAGCTAGGAAATCTTGGTATTAAGGAATTTCCTACATCCAGTGGAAAAAAATAGAAGAGACCCCCATCTCAGTGGAGAGGTTGTGAAACCTGTATTTTTAAAACTTTCGGTGATTGGAAATTTACCTACTTCAATAACAACCCACTCCAATTTACAAGATGATAATTAGAAATGCAAATAAGCACAATCTGACACTGAAGAACAGACGCCAAATTCTCTTTCTTGAAAGTATATGTTTGGGAATTTTCTCTTATGGTGCTGCCAGTCAATATTTGTGAAAAGCTAGGTAGGACAGAGGTTACCAAAATCCCCTGGGCAAACTCTTTTCTAAGTTTTATACCCTTCCACATCTCATAATTATGATCTGATGCTTTGATTGAAAAACCAACGAAATGTCAATGGTTTATAATCTAGATCTAATTATCACTTTCCTGGTCCAACCACTTCTTTTATGCATTCCACTTGTGTTTTTCTTCAACTTTTTAGTGTATAAATTCAAATTCCCCTTCTTTAATTATTCCTAGTTACACTGCTTTATTAAGGTTTACTTTCTGCATTTATGGTATGTGGACAGAAATGCCTTTATCTGAGGGTGGGGCAAAGTTAAATGAGATATGCTATACTATACATAAGCTGACTAGTTTCAGTTCTGGCTTATATTAATACTCAATAAATAAAGATTGACTTTAAAACAATGACATGTTCATAAATACAGGCTTTCATGAATGGATGTGTGTACATTACCAGTACCACGTACTTTCAACTCCTATTTCTCAATTCCATCCATTCTTAAAGATGTGTCATTCTTAGAAAATGTAGAGTTACTTTTCAAATTTTTAGTTTCCAGTCAAATAGAACAAGGAAGTCTTTTTAAAAACATGTTTCTAGGGTACAACATGAGACTGTTGCATACTTGTTCTGTAGTTTCTTTGTATCAAAACGTAGAACATTAAAGTGACTAAAATTCAATCACCCCCTCAGCTAAATTACATTTTTATCTTAATGCTGCCAGGTAATATAATAATGACATCATCTTTATCATCATTCCTTAAACCCTCAATAAGTGGAACTCAGGTAAGATAAAGCTTCTGATATTAAAAAAAAAAATTCAAAGAAAAAAAGACCTAATCCAATCTAAGAATAATTACAAAATAACACACTAACAAGTTAGAACTTACATAAAATGGAATAAATGTGTGGCAATGATTAAACATGCACTTAATGAAAATCTTGAAAAACAACGATCAGGTATCTTAGAGAAAACTAGTTTTGTGATGAAATTTAAAAACAACTGCATGTGGACTTCAGGGAATTGTTGCAGGAGAAGTGTGTGGGATTGATGTGTGTGGGATTGGTTCAAAGCAGGGATGAGCAAGTTCTATATTATGGGATCAATGGTGTTATAAGTCTTTCATGCTCTATTTGTCTAAGGTAAGTAAATGTTTCCAATTGGATTCTCTACCTGTGTTTGCCTAAAATCATCAAGGTTATGAATACATATCACAAATTGTTAGATGAGTCTTTCAAATATGCTAACCATTCTAGAGACATTTAACCTGCAGTGGTATATGATTGGTCCACACAGGCATTCCAAAGAAAAATACTGCCAAAGTGGGGAAATATTTTATCCTAATCTCTGGAGGTGGAGAAAGAAGAGAATTAAAATTATGATTAAAAAGACAGTTACATGTTTTGCTCTTTTGATTCATCTTCTCTGTATTGTACGAATACACACACTGTGCAATGTGCCATCTGGAAAATCAAACACAGGAAAGCTGCAGGGCTAATGTTTTATAAATCTCTTTGTTCCACTATTCTCTGGTCTCCAAAGTATTATAAAATAGACAGAGAGTCAGCAGACTGTATTGCCTTCCCTAACTTTCTGACTCATATTAACTAATTTCCCTTAAGAAACTTGGAACTGTATCTGTAGGTCCCTCCAAAATCCAGATTAAAAAATAACTTAAAGCAATACTTAAATACAGTACAAAATTATAGTCAACATTTTTCTTATAAAAATGGTATGAGGGGCTAATTTGTGCAATGCTTTAGCAATTGCCATTGGAAGTTTATCATGTAGAATGAGACTAAAACATGTACACCATTATAAAAATAAACAATTATTATTAAATAAAATATATATAATCCAATTCTAATCACTGGGAAAGAGGTAACATTTGAACAATGATTGAGTGGGAAAAAATAGTACAATTGAATTTGGGTAATTCTTTCCAGACAATGAAGAAGGGTAGATTCAGACAGTATACTGTTAAGTACGAAAACATTCATGAATTCCTAGAAAAATGTATATGGATGAGCTAATAGACCTTCAAATATCAGCCAGTCATTGCTAATAGACTGACTCTCTCTGATTTCACCTTTAGAGGCTATCTTTTTTTTAATAGAGCACTTTTTCTTATGTGTATTTTCTTTTCAATTATTTTTATTTTAGAATAGAGGGCATGTATAGTTTTTTTTTTCCTTGTCCCCATAAACTTGTTATACCAATTATGCTATACAATTAGATTGTATATAGATATCAAAGATAAATTAAATTCAAAAATATATTATTACAGTACAGTAGGGAAATCTTCATTTAGAATAAAGAAACCACAAGGGGAAGGATTATTAAATATTAAAAGTTTTGATAACATGTGACAAAGATTTCACTACACTTTCTCTGTGACTACAAAATTTATTAGATTGAGACATATAAGACTGAGTATAGTATGTTCTTTTAATTTAGAAAGCAATTCCTTGAAACAGACCCAGTGAAAGCAAAACTCCCAGCTGTGACTTTTTTCTAAATTAAACTTGGACAGCTCTATTGCCAAAACTGTCAATTAAATTCTAAAAATAATTAGATGTTAATGAATAGTTAAGTATACAATGATCTGCAGGTTCTGAATCAGTAAGTGATCTCAATGCCCAGTAGAAGGTGTCACAATAGCTTGGTCTTATAGGAAGCTGGTTCTGTATGAGTGGAACACTTTGTGCAAGTTTTAGATATTCAGATCATACCCAGGTTTATATATATATGAATATAGCATGTGTGTGAGTGTGTGTATAATATTAAATCACCTTACATAGGGTATTTTTTTGTTTGTTTTTGACATTATTCTTATTCAAAGTGTTTTTTTTTATTTATTCATACAGAACTGGGGTCAAAGTGTTTGTTTTTAAGAAAAATTATGTTGTATCTGTAAAAGTATGCAGTGTCTTCTCTTTTCACATTCATTCCAAATATATTGATATAATATTGGTTACTGCGTATCCTTCAATACTGATTTTGATGAATATATAAATGCATGTGTGATTTTCCCCTCGTTTTTTTCTTCTGTGTTTTGATAAAATAGTATTATGCAATATCTATTCTTCATTGTACTTCACCCTTTTTAAAACTATTATGGCCCTCCTCCTAGCCCAATGTAGACATAACCTGATTTTACTAGCTTCACACTGTCTCATATAGTGGCTGCCTTTAGCCTCTTTAAATGTGTCCATGTGATGGACTTGCTTTTCCTAAGTATTTGCTATCATGATGCAATACTGACATCCTCATATTCATAGACTTAGACACTGATAGATTTGTTTCATCATGATGGATGACTAATTACGGGCATGCAGAAGCGAGGGCAAAAGGCAAAGTCATTTCCTTATTCAAGATGGTGGCCGCAAACATTGATACTCACACTAGTTGCCCACAAGGGCACTTTTTTCATCACTGAATGAAATCAATCTACTCCATTTTCCTGGTGAAAAAGAAAATAGTAATATACTGTTTCAATTCAGGACTTTCCATATACTAATAAGGTTGAACATTGTTTATATGCTTATTTGAAAATTGCATTTAAGTTCTTGTGCATTTTTCTGTTCAAATCTATCCATTTTACTTTTGTATTATTGAGACATTTATATATCTTTATATAGTAAGATGAAAATTTTGTGTATTTTCTGTGATGCCAATATTGTCTGCTATAGCTTTAAAAACATCTTTGACTCTTTTGATTCATTCAATCATGAAAATATCCTAATTATAATGTCACCTAATCTTTCATGGCTTTTGTTTTTACTGTTTTTGCTTCTTCTTTGTGGTTTCTCAAGCTTTGAGTTTCTCCCAACATATATTTACATCATAATTTTATAGTTTTATCCCTTAAACTTAAATTTATACTGTATTTGATGAGTGTGTGGTTGGGGAAGAGACCCTCCCTCTGACATGTGGTAAAGTGTACTTTTAAATACTTTGCATATTTGACTATATTAATGAGACTTTAGATCTTGGCATTGAAAGGCGATATGTCCACAGAGTCCAACATCCGAAGACTTTAAAGAGCATTTTACAAAGGTGAGTCAGGATGAGAGACACCAAAAGAGCAAAGCACTGTTTTCCTTACCCTCCCTGTTGGGAGGAGAGGCAAAGGATAGTGGTTTCCAGGCCCTTGCAGGCGTGAGTTCCAGGACAAGTTAAGGCTAGCTAGGCTGCCTTAGGAGCATTAGAGAGGTGTTAATCAAGACATACTCCAGGGATAAGGAAGGTGAATTCTACGTGCTCACCAGACTACTCCAGAGATGAGGTAAAAAATCCAGGAGGGCTAATGAGGGGGTTATTTTTTTTTTAAGATTTATTTATTTATGCATACAGAACTGGGGTACCGGCCAGAGGTGCAGGGGCAGGGGCTGTAAGAGGGTTCAGAGACAGAGTGGGGAGCAGAACAAGCTGATTGAATAAAGTACACTGCTGAAGGAAGCAGTGGGCAAGACAGCAGAGTTCGGCCATGCCATGTGGGTCACCTTCTGGGCTGGGGATCCAAATTGCACTGAAGTGGCTGTGACTAGCTTGCAGTGCTGTGTCCTAACCTGTTGCGTCACCAGGGAAGGCTGAGGGTGGTAAATTTTAAAGCTAAAACTTAAGGCTAATTGTAACAATACATTTTAGGAAACCTTGGAGGAGGGATGGGGAGGTGAAAAGAAAAACTCTAAGCTAAGAGCTGGGAAGATGCACAGGAGTAGAACCACTAGGAGAAAGAGCCAATCTCCAAGTAGGATGATGAGACTTTAGAATGGAGAGGAATACGCTTGAATACATCTATGCAGGAGCTCACAAAGCTTCCTTGCCCCTCCAACATTGCTTTCTTCCTTTAAAAATCTTTACTTTCTTAAACAAAGTTTGTTGCTCTCTGCTTATTTATCTGAAGTGTCTGCAAATTCCTTTTTAAGGCTGGCTTCTTGGGACAAGAAGCCCCAGTGGTTCAGGGGCTAAATTAACAGTGCACACTGGCTTCAGGAGAGGGTTACCTGAAAGAATTTGTGGCCTTGGGGGAGGAATAAAGCACTACATGACTAGGCAGGGAGATATACAGAACAATAAATAAACCAAACTCAGCTTTTCACTCTAGGTTCACGCTGTCTAAATTCTAAAATGCACCCATACAAAATTTTTGTTAAGTCTCTAAATTTGTGATAATTGCTCAGCCATGATACATGATTATTACACCTCTATTCTGTGTGTTGCCACCAGAGTCTTGACTCTTTAGAATTATATGTAAATCAATACACTTAGTAGGTGGTCATCTGCATCTACATTCTTTAACTCAGTTAATGTTGCTTCTAAAACTGTGCCAATACCTTAATGTATATAGCATCTGCTTTTTCTCTTTGATTTTGTGGGAACTTTGCCCTGTATATCAACTGTACTGGGCATCTACTGTAAGTCCTGGTTAGTTTATGAGGTCAAGTGCCCAGCTGGTAATGACTAGTGCAGGAGAAACACTCACTAATTAGCGATCTTCCATGAATCACCTCTGCTGTATTTTATTACTAAAGAACATTGAATAACAAACTTTACCTTTTATTTCTGAATTTTTATATTTGAAATTATGCAAAGAAATTTATCTTTAATTCACTTCACAATTTTAATATTTTCACACATTATTTTGGGTGAATGCAAGTTAAAACACTGGCTATAAAAATGAGTTTTATTTTGCCACTAGCTAATATGGAGTGTTCTCATAGAGTTGTAAATGAACTCAGTATTCATTATGCAAATGAATAGAACCAGACAAAATTAAATGGGTTCAGCTTTGTGGCAGCATTTCAGGGATCTAATTTGGGGGATTCAGGCCTTCAGGCTGAGAGCACATTGGGAGCCACATTAAGTTGCTCTTGATAAATAATAAAACATTTCAAACAGAAATTGCGCTGAAAGGGTATGACCCAAAGAGGAAGAGCTGAAGGGGCCTGACACTAGGAACTGTCCATGACCCCCTCACATAGTGCCATGTGCCTGAAGGGGAGCTGAGCAATCCAATCCACTTTATTTGCTTCTGTGATCAATTCTTCCCTCTCAGTTTTTAAGGACTGATAATCTATTTTACCAGCTTTTTCCTGGTAAACAAGGAGGTATATGTTCTCTACTATTTTAACATTTTGAGAGATGGGTCAGAGTCAAACAAGGTTTTTTTTTTTTTTTTTATGTTTAGCACAAAACTGAATCCTGAATCTATGTATCATCTCTGGCTTTGCCACCAAAATATTGTCACTTTAAATACATAAGGTCAGCCTTGGTGATTTTGATTTTCTTCTTGATTAAAATAATGAGTTGAGATGCACTGATCATTTGATCTGATAGAAAACTAAGGTCTTAGATACTAAAACAGAAGCAATTTAGAAGACAATTTAGTTCACAGATCTTTTGTACAGAGAGTGATATTGATGGATGGTAAGCTCATAGGACTTAGTGACTAGCTCTTAGTTTTCTTGAAGTAAATACCCATTTTTTTTTTATTAACTATGAAACTCCAAGTTATAATTGCATTTATTGAAGTTTAAAAATATATTGATGGTTCCATATTCTTCTCTGGACAGCATTAAAGTATGCAAAAGGATCTATGGGATAATTGGCAGTTTTATTTATGGCAAGCAAAATAAGCTTATCAAAGAATACATACTTTTTGTTTATGCATATTATGTGAAGAATTCTATATAGTCTATCTTCTCATTCAGCAATATTGACTTACTAAGAGAAACATCAACTCTACTGTAGGAAATATGGAAGGATAAATTACAATACGGTCATAAACATGGTTTAGCACAATCAAAAGTTTGTCACATGGAGAAGTGACTCTTGGTCAATTTCAGAAAGAGCAGTGATTATTTTTTACTATTTTTTTCTCATTTATGAAGCAAGTGCATGAAAAAAGGGAAGAGAATAATTAGATTTTACTTTATGGTTAAGAAAACCCTTTATATGCATAATTTCATTTGATTTTCTACCAATCATCCCATGAGAGGTAGATATTAATATTATTGCCAGATATAATGCTCATCTGCATTTCTCCAGTGGAAAATTTGCCTCTATTTTTATAGGATCACCAAGAAAAGTAGTAGTCCCCCTATAATTGCTGAGAATATCTAAATAGGTCCAGTTCTTTACAGAGAGCTGTAATTACTTTGATGAAGTTGTCTAAACACCCAGCCATCCTGTCTTTTCAGAATTAGATGCAAAAGAGGCAGTTTTTCCTCTAATGCCTTTTGCTAATCTCTACAAAATGTTTTCAAATGGGAGGGGAGAGTACATCATTTTTCTTGCATGCTGCTTTAAAAGTATTATTATAAAAATAATTGCAATTTTGAACTAATCAGAGCTGGGTTTAATAGAACCAGCAAATGCTCATAGCTAGCATTTCTTCAGGGCTCCCAGAGAGTTTGGTATTCAGCTCACTTCTCCATTAGTAGCTTCCTATGCTGAATTTCCTAAATCCAGCCAGAAAAATATTCCTTTTTCTGCTGGATGTTGAGATCCTGAGATACACCCAGACCAAGTCAACTGCTGGCTTAAGCCACTGGCAGATTTTGAGAAGGTCTGTGTCTTCCATACAAAGCCTGATCTCACTTCCCAGGTATCACTGCGGGTGGAGTTCTAACTACAGCCACTCATTGTGATGCCTTATGCAACATCTTTAGCAATGCCGATGGTCTTCGAACCTGTGGGTTGCCGCCATAAGACAGCAGTATCGCTTTATTTATGGATTTATTTTAGCACTATTACAGTAATGAGACATTTCTCTCCAGCCCTAATGATTGTTTTGTAAGTATCTTTTACAATGATCCTTTGAAGATAGAATCAGAGACAACAAAGCTATGATAAATCAGGGTAGATTTTGATGGAACATTAAGAATGCCTTATTTGCCTGGAATAAAAACAGCCATGAGTGACTGATGAAGGCTTAATATCCAGAATAAAACAAAATCCATTTCACAGTAAGCCCAAAAGCCCAGTTTATATCAAATGGTCTCTTCAAATTTTAATCTGAGAAGATAGTTCATTTCATGTATTAACTTTCAAAGTATAGACAGTAGGTTCAAAGAAGTTCATAAACTCGGATTATTTTAGTGTACTTGAAACTCATCTTCACTGCTTTTATAACCTAGTTCTCAAAAGAACCCTCAAAATATAGCCTATCCCAGATATTAAAAGCAGATTAGTGGAATAAAGCTATAAAAAATCTTCTTGTCCTTTATTGCACAGTAGAGGTTTCTCAATTCTAAAAAGTTCAATGATAACTCTAAGGCCACACAGTGGATACCAATTGAAACAAAATCACATGGAAGCATAACAGTGCATGCAGAGGGAGGCTGCCAAACTCAATAGCTCAGATTCCCTGTAATTCAGACCTGAGGACTGAAGATGAACTTGTTTTCCTCTACTCTTTGGTCAGTGGCTGCTCAATGCAGTGATGCAGCAAAGCCTGGTACTGGCCATAATTGCTTCTGGAATCCTCCTTCTTTGAGAACCAACACCTCACAAGCTTATCGACTTGGTTGTTTACCTTTACTGACAGAGGTGGGTTTATTCCTTTTTTAGCCTATAGAAAAATAAATAAATAAAAATAACCAGCTCCTTATTTGCTCTTCTTGTACTAAGTATCTTGCTTATCCACCAGCTCACTGTACGTGAAGTGTATGTATTTTTGAAGCTGAGAGTTAATCATCACCTAATTATCATCTTAGACGTTACTTGAGTGCTTTGTTTTTCTTAGTTTCTGTGCACCTGATATATCATGAAGAAAAGGTTTATGTCAGGGATCAAGTATGCCTTGCCATATGTTTATCAAGAAAATTAATAATAATACCCAAATGGATTTAGGGGAAGACACCAAACAGGCAGATTCTAAATAGATTCTAATCTTTAAAACTTCTGGAGCATCAAGTCTCAACATGGGAAGAAACATTAAAAGTCATCACATCTCTCTGTGACATCCCCAGCCTTTGAAGTCTATGCTTGAAAATACCAACCTCACCTTCAATTCTTGGCTTCCCTAACTCTTAGTGCTTCCTGATGTAGTGTCTTCCCTGGTTAGATGGCCCAGGCACTGTTATATCTGTGTCCTTAACTGTTTTACTCCCTCACTTATTTATTTATCTTTGTTTACTATTTCAACTTCCTTTTTAAAGAGGTCATCTTCCCTTCTAAACTGCCTAAGTTTCAGGTATCCATTCATATGTGATTATACCACATCAAGTTCAGCTTCAAGTCAAACATTGGCAAGTCTTCACCCACTGTTAGTGTGAAGCAGAGATGGACAACGTGCCAATGTCAACCGCACAGGTTCAAGTCATCCTTTCCCAATATCCACTATGCGAAACCAAGTGTAGCCTATTCCATGGGTCAGCTATTCCAGTCATATGGTAACTATTTTTTATGTCAAATCCACTGGCAAAATAAGCCCAAAGTAATAACAAAATAGGCTATGGCTCAACATTAAGTTATTGGGATGACTTTAAGAGAAGCATTCTTTCTCCCAAATCAACAGCCATTAACTTGGCAAAGGCAAGAGGACCAAGCAGCAACTCTGGGAACAAGAAGAAATGTGCTCAGCTTAGTTCCACTTCTTGAGTCCCGCACCCATACTTACTAGAAGAGGCGGTTGGTATAGTCAACTTCATTTCAGCAGTTAGTGGGAAAACACTTAGTAAACTCTACATTCTGCAATTCTGTCTGGATGCTGGAGTTTATGGTAAGAGTTTGTGGTACTTTGCTGTAAAAAGGGTCTGTGTTCTAAAAACACTGATTCAAAAAGATACCTGACCGCGATGGTTATTGCTGCATTATTTACAATTGGGAAAACATGGAAGCAGCCCAAATGCCCAAAAGTGGATGACTGGGTTAAAAAGATGTGGTACATATACACAATGGAATATTACTCAGTAACCAAAAAATAAACAAATGCCTGTTGCAGTAACAAGGATGGAGGTGGAGAGGACCATACTTAGTGAAATAAGCCAGAAAAAAAAGGAAAAATACCGGATGGTTTCAGTCATAGCAGGAGTATAACGGGCCAGCGAGAAAATAATAACAACAATGAACAGCTACATACCAGAGACATTTAACAGGGGTGGATTGGGGAACGGGATCAAAAACAAGTGGGGGGAGGGAAATGCATAGGACTATGGTGATGGCCCATAGGTGATTTGGTGATGGGAAGCCCACAGGGATTACAACTGAGATGAAAATATACACAAAATGATGTAAAAATAAACTATTATATTAATAATAAAAAGAAGGGTCTTTTCCAGCTCCACCCAAGTTGCTGCAAAAGACATGTGTTTCTCTTTTTTGGTTGCTGAGTAATATTCCATTGTGTATATGTACCACATCTTTCTAATCCAGTCATCTACTTTTGGGCATTTGGGCTGCTTCCATGTTTTTCCAATTGTAAATAAAGCAGCAATAAACATGGGGGTACAAGTATCTTTTTCAATCAGTGTTTTTGTGTCTTTTGGGTAGATACCTAGGAGTGGGATTGCTGGGTCGTAGGGAAGCAAGAAAATATCAAAAATAATGAACAACCATATACCAGAGACATTTTGTGGGGGTGGAGTGGGGAATGGGACCAAAAATGGGGGGGAGGGAGGGAAATGCACGAGACTATGGTGGTGGCACACGGGTGATTTGGTGATGGGAAACCCGCGGGGATTACAATCAAGATGGAAAAAAAAAATGTGCAAAATGATGTAAAAATAAACTTTTGAAAAAAGAAAAAAAGAAGGGTCTGTGCTCTGAAACAATATTGTGTAGGCTACCATGATAACAGTAACATTTTAAAGTTCTTAAAGGGTGGCAGCAGGAGACTGCAGGTAGAGCAGAATAGAGAGTAGTGTCAATACGTTCTCTTCCCGAGTGGAAGGAATGTCAATTTCCCTCTGACCATGTGGTCCTCTGGTGGCATTATGCCATATGAAGGGATCATCCTTACAAGGACCTGATTTTCAGTACAGTCTGTGTTGTGGCTTAAAAAGATTAAAATCTCCTTAACATCTGCCCCAAAGGCAGCTGGCTTTAGATTTAACAGTTGGCTGTCTTCAACCTTTTGTGTTCCTATTTTACATTTCCCAATAAAGAAAAAAAATCACTATCCTTATGTTTTTTATTCCTCCCACATCCTTAAAGTCCTCCTTCCACTTTATTCTGATTACTCACAAGTGAAAGCCTGGGTGATAATAGCCACCCCACTTATTATGAGCATTTAGATCTCTATGGCTATCAGATCGGATAGTAATCTAGCTACAAATGCTCATCCCCATTCAAGAGTCTCCCCTAACACCAACTGTCTTACCCCACAAAACAGCATCTGTGGCATTATTCAGGAGTGTTATCCCAAAGAGCAGGATTAATGGAAAGTGAGTTAAGTAGGAAGAAATGAAGGCATCTGAGGCTGAGGTGTAGAGATTCCATGAAGTATATCTTAGTCAATTGTCCTCCAGATATCACATTACATATATTTAGGGTAGAGGGCAGAATTTATCCATCGTGGTGCACCACCTCTTGGTCACTGCATGACCAAGTTTTCTGGATTTTACAAATGTGCTCACAAAGTGCAATCTGTGGCATCCAAAGTCCATCAAGAGTGAGAAGTGGAGAGGCACAAGGATGAGGCAGGACGCTGTCAAGCTGAGCCAGGTAACTTTGATCTGGCCAGTTCAGGCTTTGAATAAGTGTATGACTACAACTTCTAGTAGAATAAGAATGAGGTGAAATCAAGAAGCTCTGAAGTTGTGCGTAAGTAGTGCCAGTGCATGAAAGAGACTGGAATCAAGTGAACGCAGTTAGGACTTGGAGTGGCTCCTGTCCACTGGCTGCCTGTAATCATTCCTGTTAGACAGTAACCCCCTCTATTCTATAACCTTATTCCTAATCAAAGCATTGCACTTTTCCCCAAATCTCCTTAGGAATGAGAAAGAAAGAGCATGGGAGGTCAGCTGTAAGCTACTCAGCACTTGTGTTGGGTAGACTTTCTCTTCTAATCTGATTCAATATATGGATAGCTCTCTGATTGCCTGAACAGAAGTGCAAACACAGCAGAGGCATATAACAAACATCTTATTTTGATTGTCCAAGCTGAGAGTAATAAAAAAGGCAAACTGAGAGAAATGAAGAAATATAAATCCAATTTACAAAATCCTGCCAAAATTAATAAAACAAGGTACACCATCCACAGCACAACTTGACTGTCAATCTTATGGTACATGATTTTGCATGAACAGCTTTCTTTTTAATGTACTGCTTATATGAGTATTTGATTCAATGTTTAAATATAAAATGTATAGAAACAAAGCAAAACTCCCAGGTTTCAATGAGCAGTAAATGAAGAGTCACTACACTAGATTGTACAGTCTGTATAAATAACACTATTATAAAATAATGTCAAAGGCCATAAGGTGGCATGACCCTAAAGTACACACACCCACCCTGCACACTCATTCATGTCTTTTACTTCCATCTGGCATCCTTTATATACCCTAGAAATATGCCTTCTGCACATTGCTGGGGGGGGGGGGAAGAACTAAAGGCATTTTCCCTAAGTCCCAGTCAAAATAAAAATATTCAAGAACTGTGTTTACTTTAAAACAGATGTTTGCTGTAAAAATAGATAAACAAATGCAGTTGAGGGCGCATGTGTTTACCTTTTGAAACCAACAACATAACTTTGTAAACAGATGAAAATGCTCAGCCACATAGGGCTTGCATTCTATATTTGGAAATCTATACTAAATGTGTAAGTTAAAGTGTCTATATGTTGCACGGATTGATGGCAAATGCCGTGGATGATATAGGGCAGAAAGGCCGACAGGTACTAGGGGGAGAGGCAGGTGTGATATAAAATGGGCAACTGATATGTTATTTAGAAAGTAACACTTAAGGAAACAAGTCAATAATCAAAAGCACAAGCAACAGAAGCAAAAATTGACAAGTGTGATCATATCAAACTTGAAAACTCCTGCACAGCAAAAGAAATAGTCAATAGAGTGAAAAGGCAACCTATAAAATGGAACAAAATCATTTGACAACCAAATATTCAAATAAAGTGTAAAAATCAAATAAGGTATATTGGAACCCAGAGAGTCAATGGTGCAAAACAAAGAGCATGATTTGAAAGTGAGTAAAGGACTTCAGGTCAGTTTTTCAAAGACATACAAATGGACAACAGGTGTATGAAAATGTGTTCAATATCTCCAGTCATCTGGGAAATGCAAATCAAAAGCACAATAAGACATCACCTCATACCTGTGAAGACAGCTGTTATCATAATGAACAAGCCAACAAAGAAAAGATAAGGAGTGCTGGTAACTTATAGGGAATGGAAACCCCATGTGCATTGATGGAAATGGAAAAAGAAGCGGTCTTATGAAGATCAGTATGGAGAGTCCGCAACATAAATACTACCACGTGATCCAGCCAGCCTACTTGTGAGTATATAATCAAGACAACTGAAATCAGGATCCCCAAGAGTTATCTGTACTCTTGTTGGTTCATATTTTGTACAGTGTGGGACAGAGGTTAAGTTTGCTCATGATCTTTGCCTTCTGGTGCCGTCACACCAAGATATTGGGGGCTCATTTCCACTTCCATGAAATGAATATTGAAGAACATGAAAGTTATCCATATCTGAGCTTTTGTGAATAATGCTGCGATGAAGACAAAAGACTTTTTTTTTTTTACATATCATGTCATTTTCTCTCAATAATAATTGAGTGGGAAAGGAATTAGAATGTTCATATATGACATCATATTAGATAAGTTACAGTTGAGGCTTAGTGTGGTTAAGAATTACATATGGAGGGCCCTCCCTGGTGGCGCAGTGGGTAATGCAGCACTAAGAAGCTAAATCCACTTCAGCACAATATCGATCACCGACCTGAGGTGACCCACATGGCCCGGCAGACCTCTCCTGACCCGGCAGCTGCTCCCCTCAGCAGTGTTCTTTGTCCATCTGCTGTTCTGATCCCCACTCTGTCTCTGGTGAATCCTCTTACCTCCCCTCACCACTGGCCTGTACCCCAGTTCTGTATGTATAAATAAACAAATCTTAAAAAAAAAAAAATTACTTATGGACACAACTTCCAGAAACATAAGAAATTTAAATCAAAGACAGGACTATCTCCTGTCAATAACTAGTTTTCTTACACTTATGATTACTCTTTAATGAGACTATGCATAAGAGAATAAAAGCCATAAGCTTCTCTTGTCAGCAAAGTATATTCTGGTCCTGTGAGCCATATGCATTTTTTTTTTTTAATGGAAGTTACTTTCATCATTTTATTTGCCATTTAGTTGAAGAAAACATTTAATTAGTACCACAGGAGGGATTATCAGTACCCAATGGAATTAGAGCCAACTGAATAAATATTCTGAGTTTTGCTCACTAATTTGTCTTAAACATTTCAGAATTCTGAAAAAAAAAAAAACAAGCAAACATGAATGCATGCAGCCCCCTTTACTATTTTTTAAAGCTCTGGGGAAAATGGAGGATAAGGTGTTCTGGGTAAAACGACATAATATTGAAGTAGAAATTGAAAAATTGCACTACATTTCTTAGAGATTAATGGTAGGTAGACTATAAATAGGCTTTATTGTATTGACAGCACATTGACAGAGAACAGAATAAAATGCCAATATCCCAGAAAGGTATGATACTGAATTGTGAACACTTGATTAAGAAGTTTATCACCATCAACTGCCTTCTTTCATTTCAGAAGAAAAATAGCGTGAATCGTATAGCAAAGGCAAGTTGTGAATGCCTCATAGAACATCTGTGGCTAAATATTTTTTATGTTTTTATTCAAGATGTAAGCTATACTAATGTATTCTTAAATATGACTTTTAATTAGAAAAAATATCAAAAGGAAATTTATATCTTTAAAAACAAATAAATTAAGGTAACATTATGTCTTGGAGAGTGGAGAAGACAATGAAGGAAGATTGTTAATTACCTGCCATCAGAGAGCTTTCTGATTTTACTAGATCATGGTAACCAGCCCTTTTGAATTCCCTTGCCCAACATGCTCTCCTGTCTGTTCTGCACACCTGATCAGATAGACTGGCAGGCATGTCAGGCCTGTAGGATCACAGCACTCATCCTCCTGGTAACAGTGATTAGTCATTCAAATCTAGGAGACTCCATTAGACTCCATCGTTGGGAGTCATATATAGACCAAAGTAAAAGAAACTCTTTCAGGAATTGCTAAACTGAAACTGCAATAGTCATCCACCCCAGATGTTTAAAAAAAAAAGAAAAGAAAAGAAAATGCTTCTCTATGTGAACGGGAATGACCCAACACAGTGGCGGTTGGGCAAAATTGTAGAGAGGAAATGTGGGTGGAGTTGAAGAGACAGATCCTTCCCGAATGGCACCCAGATTGCCGTGCTGTTGACCTCCATTCCTATGACCCTTCTTTATTCTGCTTATTCACCACAGTCTTTCTTAATTTCATGAACTGATAAAATCTTCTTCACTAAATTAGTAGTTGTTGGATTTCTGCAATAGAAGCCCTGATTGCTGCAGGATATAGTTTATAAATGAATTCTAATAACCTTTTCTGACATAGGAAGGTGTTTTTCCCTTCCAAAATAGCAGAAACATGAAACATGACCTAAATATGATTTTTCAGATTAGAAGTTAAAATTTTTGAAAACCTTACTCAAGAATGTTTAAAATTGTAGTGCTCTTTACATCATTAAACTACCTCTCAGAATATGTTTACCCCCCTCTTTCTCACTCGTCAAGAGTCTAGAAACTTTTATAATTATATTTACATGTTTGTAATGATGGTTTAAAAAGTTAAGAATAGGAGAAATAATTTTCTTAAAATAGTTACTGATTCATTAAATGTGTTTTATTCATGAGAAAAGCCTTTCAACTGATCATTTATACTACATGGTAAATGACTAATTAATGAATTACAGGAATATATAAAAAGTGGGAGCCACTTCTTGGGAAAAGTCCCAGGAAGAAAACTATGTTTTGTATTTTGGGTTCTGTCCATAAAAGCAATGGAAAAGGTAGTGTTTAGGTAGTATGTAGCGGTGATACAGAGTAGTTTGTAGAGAAAGAATCTAGGTTCAAATCTTGGCTCTTCTGTCCACAAGCTGTGTTGCTATATACAAGTCACCTAAGTCAGTTGTATCACAGAAAAACATGGCTCATACTAGCTATCCATAGGATATAGCTACTTTGAGCATTAAATCAGGTAGCCTGCGACAGTCATCTACCAAATTCCAAGTTAGTACATGGCCACAGCTGCTAACTTCTCACATCTCCCTCTTCCTCATTTGAGTAGCAGTAGCTATACTAGAGTTCTTCACCACCCCATATTGTTATAAGAAATTATCATATATATCCAATATATATATTGGACTAGGTCCCTAAATAACACACGCTTAGAATATCCATCGACAGTAAATATGAAATATTTTTATATTTTTTTGAGAAATTGCAGAAATAAAAGTGGTATCTTTTCTGATAAACACAGATCATCATAAGAACAAATACATACAAATTCTTCTGGAGTAAGATTATAATTTTAGGATTTAAGAGGATCAGAATCACTACCTCATTCTAGAATCAGTGCTTAGGGTGAATGCTGTCTGTAAATACTAGACAAGCCACTGAGATTAAGCTATGCAGTAAACAAGAATGTTTGAAAAAGAATAAATCCTTTGTGATACTTACAGGTTTTAAGCACCACAGTCTTTTATTAGACTAAAATATAAAATACATGAAGAACAAAAATAGTAAATTAAGAATTGTTTTGAAATACAATGCGCTAAATTATTTTAGAAAAATAGCACACTGGAGTAGAATTAGTTATTCTTATTTTTTATATTAGACTGACAAATACTACTTTATATCCAATTACAGAACTTTATAGTACACTTAGGAGAAATACACAAAAATCTAATAGGTTTGAAATCTGGTCTGATCACACAGTGACAATACTATGTCAACTTACTTTAAAGAGCATTTCAAAATAAAGGATTATGGAAATAAGTAGCTGCAGAGATCTGCATCTTTCATATTTATGAACTAGAGGGAAATATACACATTATTAGCAGAGGGAAAAAAATCAAGTGATTACATATAGGTAGTAAGGATTCAGTCATTCATCTTACACCCCAGGTTTAAATGAGTAACACAGGTCATGATTTTTATCTTTTAGAACTTATTTCCTTATATACAGAGAAGATTCAAGTCCTTTAAAAGTCTTGCCATCTATTTAAAAAAGTTGGATTGAAAGTTATTGTCAACCTACTATAGGGATAATTCCTGTAAGTGAAAATAAAGGCAGGGAAAACAACCCTGCTGGTTTTTCTGATACATATGCCAAGAGTATTGCATATTTACAAATAGAATACATTTTAGTAGTAGATTATTTTTAGCATTACTGCAAAACTGCAATGATTTTCTGTTTAATGGGAAAAAAAAATACCCTTCCTATTCCTAGAGAATTGTTTCTTCAGGGGAAAAGGAAGGAAAAAAGAGAGAGCGAGAGATATACTATGTTCTCCTCAGCAGATATCGTTGCCAGGGTGAAAAAATATATTGCATCTCTCAGTCTTTTACAAATTTAAAGGTTTTATTTTTTCTTCTCCACACATATCACACATATTTTTTCAGCAGCCCATTATTTTGCCAGTTTTTTTTTGTACTTATCAGAGGACACTGTTATTATTCACGGTTAAAGGTGAGAGATATGTCTAGGGTATTAGCTTTTTTTTTTTTATGTTTGTCAAAGAAAATAAATCAGCATCTCTTTGATCAAATCAAATAAATGCTTTACTTCGACATGCATTGACCAGAGGGTAGGTGGAGTGGGATGAAACAAACATGAAATGAATGTAGCATTTAAATTTACAGAAAGTGGTTTATATTGTTATTCAATGAATAGGTAAAATGTTTGTGTGTGCTAAGTATCCTATAAGCTAAAGTCTTCTCTACTATGTACAAGTGTGAAAGATGGTTTCAGCTGGTTGGTGCAGCTAGAACTAGTTGGAGCCAGTTTATGACCATCCAAGTGGTTGTAGCCCATTGGATTCACCAAGATCTACTTGGTGCTAGTAGACTTGAACATACCCCAAAGGGATCCTCGACTGCTGCCAAGCAGCTCCAACAGATTCAAATGGGTTCAAACATTTCCAAAATGCTCCAATGGTTACAAATGACTGAAACAAGGTCCAACTGGTTCCAGCTGGAGCAGACTTAGTTAAACTCTGTTCCACCAGTTCTTGCTGGTTCAAAGTAGTTCCAGCCATTTCTAACAAGATCAAACAGGGTCTGCCAGGTCAAACTGGTCCCAGTTAGTTCAAACTGGTTCAACAATAAAAAAATGTTCTAAATATTATAAATAAGTTTTAGCCAGTTTAAAATAGTTCAATCTGGTTCAGTCTGGTTCAGTCTAGAGTAAACAGTTTCCATCTGGGTGATCCAGATCAAACTATCAAAATCTGAATAAAACTGGCTCCATCTGGTCAGAACAAGTGAACATAGTCCTGCTTGTTGAGAACTATTTTAACAAGTTCAAACTAGATCAAATCATTTTCTGCTGGTTCAAGCCAGATCAAAATGGCTCACACATCCACACACAACTGCAGCTCATTCCAGTGCCATCTGAGTCAATATGGATTAAAGTAGATTCAACCAGTTAACAGAAAAAAAAAAAAAAGGTGCCAAATGGCTCAAATTTATTTCAGTCTATTCAAACTAGATGAAAGCATTACTAACTGATTGAAACTGGGTTACAGTTTTCCAGTTGGTTCAACAGCTAGTTGAAACTTAATAAAATGGGTTTCAGACACAATTGGATCAGGTTCCAACTTGTTGAAACTAGATTAAAACATCAGCAGGCTTAAACAGTTTGCAGTGGATTCAAACTGGTACTGGCAGGTTATAACTGGATCAAATTGGTTCCCACCAGTTTCAGATAGTTAATACCAGTTCCAGCCACAACCAACCAGTTGGTTCAAAAATTTCCAAATGGTTCAAACAGGAAGAAACCTGTTCCAGCTATAGCCAAACAGTTCAGACCACTTCAAAACCACTTCCAGCTTGTCCCAACCAGAACAATCCAGTTCTAGCCAGTTCATACTGGTTTCAACCAGTTTATGCTAGATCCTACTCATCCCAGCTGGTTATTTAATCCACTTTAGGGAGTTTAATCTGATTCCACCTGGCTCCAAGCAGATCAAACCAGTTTCAGTCATTTCAAACAGGATCAAATTCACTCCAACCAACTGGATAAAACCAGTTCCAACTATATCAAACCATTTCCAACTTGATTCAGTCAATTGAAAGACCACTTTAGCATGTTCTTTCTGAATTTACCTTTTCATCAGATCATCCTGATAGTTCCAACCAGTTCTAGCAGGTTGAAACCAGTTCAACAAGATCTTAACACAACAACATGATTCCAAATGTCTGCAACTTGCTCCAAGCCTACATACTGAGATTCAAACAGCTTCAACTGGCTCAGTTAAGCTTGATCTCTAATCAGTTTCAAATACCCACAGGTATTTGCAAGTGGCTCCAAATAGCTATGGACAGATTCAACCAACTCTAACCAATGCAATCTAGTTCAAACTGGGTTTAACTGGTTCAAATCAAATCCATCCAGGTACAACTGACTCCAACAAGCACCATCTGTATCTAACCAGTTCCAATTACTTTGACCAGTTCAACTTGTTTTAAAATTACCCAAAGAGCTGCAACCAGTTCTGTCCTGGTCAAAGGAGATTCAGCTATTTCCTACAAGCATGATCCAGTTTGAAACACTTGAACTATTTCCATACAGATACAACCAGGTGCAGCTGGCTCCAGCTGGCTAAAACCAGTTCCAGCCAATACCATCCAGATCCCACAGTCTTCTGCTGGCCCCAACCTACTCAAACCAGATCCAGCCAGTCGCAACTAGATCATTCTGACTAGAATCAGCTACAACTTACATGCACCAGACACAAATGACTTGTTCTAGCTAGAACCAACTCCAGCTGGGTCCAACTGGACTCAGCTCCAGATATCTCCAACCATCATGAATTGGTCTGAACTGGTTCCAACAAGCCCAAATTTGCTTGCACTGACTCCAGAGGGCTTGAATTCATCAAACCATTTTAAATTGGCTACTACCAGAACAAACCTGTTTGTTCCATCCAGCTCCAACAGGTTCCAACAGGAATGCTAAATCTCCAACATAATGTAATGCAATCTTCTGCAAAGTATTAAAATTAAATATGAGTATTGGTGAGGAAAAAAGATAATTTAATGACCCAGGAGGAAGATCCTGTTAGCATATTGGTTGAGAACCCACGTTTGCTCATCGAGATCTAGCTAATTTGTCTCTGTGACCGATATCTATTCTATTAGATTCAGATCATTCTCCCTTGTTTGATATTGAAACAGAGCTTAGTCACAGGGTAATGAAATAAAGGAAGAGATGAACTTCAGGTCTTCCTCTGTGAAAGCCGGAGAGTATTTTCTATGTAAACACTTGCTATAAAAATAACATCACGTTGGCATTAGAATCAGCAGGTTTAAGCTTGCACAACTTTCAGGAACAGAGGTAGATAAGAGATTTGATAAGAGATTGGAGGCACCTTAAAACAACAAAGCCAGAATTTATAATTCAATCTGGCACATCACTTTCCTGTGTTGAAGATGGCCGGAGATGTGAATTACATCAGCAGGGGTTTAGTGGTTTATACCCAACAAGCTTGGGTTTCAGAGTCGTCGGGCTGCAGTGCCTCTCCTAGGTTTCTGCCCATCATACTCCCACATTACTTTCCACTCATACCTTTATGGAAGAGAGAAATCATTATCTCCTGGTAAAGTCTTAGTGTAATACAAGTTATTCAAAACCAGCCTGCATCTTTTATAAGATCAGTTTTTAAATCATACATCACTTTCCTTTTATAAACAACAATTCTTCCCTTTTTTGTATAGTCCCCAAACAGGCTACACTTTCTGTAAGGTCGGTGGCTTGAAAATAGAACTAAAAGTTATTGATTTTGATTTCAATTTGCAATATAATGGGGTGGTCAATGTTTTTTTCATTTGATTAAGCTTCCAAAATAGAAAGTCTAATTCGAGAGGAAATACAATTGTACCTGTGGGAAGAACTGTCATAATTTTGTAAAAGCTTTGAGTGAATAGGACACGTATCTAAACTCACAATCTAGGGCATGAGCTGGGTTAGGCAATGCTGGGGATTCTGTGCAAAGGACAGAAAAGAATGCACACATTTATTGACTCAACATTCAGTACACACACACTGTGCAGCTCAAGTGTGTGGCACCTTGCTGGATGCTGAGAGAGAGGACACACAACAAGATAGACAGCCCTGAGCTCAGTGAGCTCCATTCTAGGGAGAAGGGACGAATAATTAACAAGTAGTCAGTTAATAAGATAAAGTTGGATACTTATAAAAGCTGAAAAGGAAATTTAAAAAATCATCTGGTAGACATTACTGTGGCTGGAGATGAGGGAGAGAAGGGAAATCCTAACATAGCTTTCTTAGAGTCTCTCTTCAAATTCACTAGGGTTTCATCATGGCAACTTTACGGGGACCAAACTAAGCCCATAGTATGTAGAAGGGCTGGTTGGTATAATCTCACACCTGTAAAGTGTTCCTCTGATTGCCATGTGGAAGCAGGATGGGGGAAGGGGTCGAGTGATGTTGAATCAAATATAATCTTCCTTTTCTGTGCTTTATGCTAATTCCCCTCAAAGTCTTCCATTGCCGGTTAGAAGCAGGTAAACAGGAAAATAACCATTAGCTGTTCATGCTTAACATGAAGTTCAATGTTAAAGCCAAGTAAAAGGATCTTGGTTATACTCAAACAAAACCCACAAAATCCTGTGTCAGTTTCTTTTCCTCTTATTTTAAAGATTGCAGGTCATGGTGTTTCTTTCTATAAATTCCAAGAAAGGCACTGTGGATCATCAGTAGCAATATCAACATTGTAAAAGCCTCATTGATCAGAAAGGTCCTGCCCCACATAAGATAGTGAGCCACTGTCATTCTGTTACCCCAGAGGAAGCCATTTGTTGATTAATGCCCATTTGCCATGGTCCTCTCAGAACTAGGATCAGATTCCTAGATATACTAAAACAGGAGTTTTATCCCCAGTCACACCCAGCTGGAGAAGAAATGGAGAGGAGTGGAATAGCAATAATGAGTACACTTTATGAGATTTTAATCTATACCAGTCAAGTGCTTCTCCTTCAATGCTGAGAATAAGTTTATAAAGTAGATAATATTGACTCAGTTTTAAAGGTTAAAAAAGTGGTATTTGGAGAGAGGAAACAACTGATAGAAAGAGATAGGGGCAGAGTAACGTTCTGACCTGAACATACCTTGAGAGCCTTGTTTCTAAGCCAAATACAATAATTCAAAGCTGCATGTCACTGAGATCACTTCCAGAGAGATCTGAACAGAAAACACCAGCAAACATCTCCTAGACCTCAAATCCTTGGAAGTGCGCACGCTCTCGTTTGTTCTAATCCAAGACGATCATCTTTATCTATACATTTTACTACATTGCTATACATTTATTTCATTTTGCAGCTTATAGACTGCTTGTTTTGACATAAATTATCTCATTTAACTATCAGAATAATTCTATGCATGTTAAATGCTATTTTCTCTAATCATATCTAAGATTTGAGAGACCCCAAAGGTCTAAGAGACTCGTGTCTATTGTCAGATGGCTAGAAATGGCAGAGTTTTTACAGGGCCCTCATCATCTTTTACTTCTAGATTAACATACTTGCCATTAATCATAGGGCCCTGTCTATTACATTTCTACAACAATCCAAGTCAACAATATCCCTCTCCTTATTCTTCTTAAATTTAACTAAGTGCAGCTCACCAACACTGAACAGTAGAAAAGATTAGAGACTATGGAATAAGACAAAGCTTTTTTTTGTGTTCTCTGTTTTTATTGAGGTGATGTTGTTTTACAGCTCCAAATAGTATTCAGAGTTATAGGTTCACACTTCTTCAGATGTAAGTTATCTCACCACACCTACCACCAAGGCACTCACTTTCCAAAAAACTCTACCATAGCCCAGTGACCGATCCAGACTTTGCTGCCCACCTTATTCACGTCCTCTGAGAGCCTCAAATTTAGAGCCAGTTTTCTAGGGCATATTGTGGTTTGGTTTATCTGTTTATTTATTTATTTTTTAAGTTGAATTTCTTCTGTCCCAGTGACTTATTTTGTGAACCAGTTAATTATGTTATTATAAAAATTCCATGGGTCAGAAAAGACAGCAAAACACTACTTTCGGTATGAGGAGCTTGTAAATTGTTGTTGTTGTTGTTGTTTACTAACTCAGCAAGAGTTATTTGTGGTTGCATTCATTTACCAGGCTGTTGTGATATACTGGAAGAGAGAAGCTTAGATTATGTTAATAAGGAAAACCACAGCACGGCATAACAGTCAACTGTGCACTGATAGGACATGGAAGTGTGTGTGCGCTACATTGGTGAATAGGGGCCATGCCATGGTTTTAATTATTTTTTAAAAAAGGTCAATATGTATGCACACATGTAAGCTCATGGATGGATAAAATGAGACACCAGGTGCAGTAAGAGAATATTGCATTCCTGCTACCCTCCTTCACTTTAGCCCTCTGTGAACTGGTTATAACTCTACTCCAAACTGGAATTTTGAGCAAGCTGCATAATTTAATCAGTTTCAGAGAAGATAACCTTTTCTGAAAAGGTTTTTCTGCCAGAAAAATATCACTGAAGAAATTAAAGTAGTCAGTGCTACATGGTGGACAAAGCTTGGAAATGTACTTCAGTTGATGCCTCTGCCCTCTGCATACAGACCTGCCCTAGTGAGGAAATCTGCAACTGGAATTGCTGGCTTGGTATTGTCTTTCTTTACAGAAATTTCCACTTTATGTCTAGAAGCAAAGAAAAAGTAAGGGTCATGGCCCTCCCTAGTGGCACAACAAGTTAGAAAATATATGGACCATTCATCATAGACTTCATTTTTAATTACTCCCAATTACAACACAGAACGCACTTTGTTATATTAAGGATTCAATGCTAGAATTTCTGTGTAATGAGGTTTTATCTGCCACTAACATGTTGTTGTATGTGATATTTCCATCTAATCTCATTATCAATTTCAAAATTCTAGTATTGTGCCTTAGGCAACAGTACAGATGTAAAGTTCAGTGTAACCTCTTACAATGCCCAGTATGAAAAAGTCAATAAAATGTTTCTCCATCTCCATTAACACTCTTAAAAAAAGACAGTGATGGGCCCTCCCTGGTGGCGTAGTGGGTTAAAGCACAGCACTAAGAATCTGAAACCACTTCCGCATGAGTTCTATTCCCGCCTGTCCCCGAGGTGACCACATGGCGCGGCAGACCTCTCCTGACCTGGCCGCTGCTCCCCTCAGCAGTGTACTTCCTCAGTCTGCCTGTTCTGCTCCCACTCTGTCTCTGGTGAAACCTCTCGCCACCCCTGAGCCTCTAGACTGTACCCCAGTTCTGTATGCACAAATAAATAAATCTTAAAAAAAAAAAAAAGCAGTGATGGCTTACAGTCCATGCTTCAGGGAAGGAGATCCAAACACCTCCCCTATACACAGGTAAGAAAAATATGTGCATTTATTATCCAGAAATTTTATGAAATTTTTGTGTGTGTTTTTAAAATATCAAGAATCAATAGCAATGTGTTGCTAAAATGCCAAGAGATTTAACCTTTGTTCTCTATTCTAATTGCATAATAATGTTTTTAGCATGTGTCCTACCTACACTTTGCCTTCCATGGTTATTGCTAAAACGAGAGAGAGGCAGGGCATAGGAGGAGGAGAGAGCAAGAAGAGATGGTAAGGAAGAGGGGAGAGAAAGTGGAAGCAGAAGTGGGTGCTTCTACATAACAGTGCACGTGAAAACGAGTTTGGTCTTACAGAGAACAAACCTAGTCCTAAAATAAATCTGGGAGTAAGATAGCCAGCATTATAGCAAAAATGCAATGTGGCAAACACACTTCGATGCAGGTGATTTTCCTGCCCGTGCTTCCTGCCAACAATGGGTTGCTCACTGATGGATCTCAGTTTCTGCATGTTAGCAAGATCTGATTTGAATTTTTTTCTTTTTATTTATTCATACAGAACTGGAGTACAGACCAGAGATGCGGAGGGTGAGAGGATTCACCAGGGACAGAGGGGGGAGCTGAACAGGCAGATCGACGACGAAGTACACTGCTGAGGGGAGCAGCGGGCGGGTCAGGAGAGGTCTGCCGTGCCATGTGGTCACCTCCCGGGTAGGCGGGGATCGAACTCATGCGGAAGTGGCTTACGCTTCTTAGTGCTGTGCTTTAACCGGCTGCGCACCAGGGAGGGCCTGATTTGAATTTTTAAAATAGTCAAAGAGTCAGGATAATGGCAAACAAAAACATCGATCAATTTCTCAAGGGCAAACATCTGGAATAAAGAAAACCCGGTGAAACACCCTGTCCTCTTAAACCGACCGCTGTCTTAAGAGTGGAGGGATACATGAAGCCCCACACTGGTGCTGTAAAAATGGATCTATGATTGGGTTCTATGGAATAGCAGAGTGCTGCAGGGAAGAGGGGCTTTCATGAATGATTAAATAATCAATGGAAATAAAATGAAGACGAGCTGCCAGCTAACCCAGGAGGATGCTATTATGGGCATAATAAAAGTGCCTGGATATAAAATCTTTGGCACTCATTGCCGTTTGCGCTTGCAGGTAACAGGGAAGAGGAACGAATGTGAAAGTCTAGTAACTGACTTTCTCTGGACTTTGCATGCACGTGGACAGGCCCTCTTAGGACAATTCTCTCTCATGTGTGAATACTATACTCAGAACAGAACCCTCTCATTCGGGGTACTCTGTGTCTTTCTAAAATGAATGAGATTTCATATTTTACTAGTGAAGGATATATCCTACTTTACAGTAACACTAGTTACATGTAGGTTTTACAATATAGGAGGATGGCCAATGGTGATTTTGGTCACGAGGCTACCTATTCTTTTTGTTTGCCAGTCATAATTGCATCTGTCCTTCCTGACCCCCAAATGACCTACTATGAACTATTTACTTGCTAACAGGGTACTCATACAGGTATCCTGACAGACTTTTAATAAAAAAAAAAAAAAGTCTAGAGATAGAATAAATCTTAGATTTACATTTTAATAGAAAATTAGCTATAATTTTGAGCTTTGGATATTCTTAACACATAGACATTTAGGTTGAATGTTCTAGTAAAAGCAACAGCTGGTCAGAGCTATGTTATTTTTTAAATGTTGAGAGGCAAACTATTCTACAATAAATTAAGCATTTTATCTATGCTTAATATATCTGAATATATCACTGCTTTGCTCTGAAACCTTCAATCCTGGTCCTCTGTCGTTTGGCCATCAGCTTCAACCTTTTGTCCTTGTATTCCAGGACTTGAATAAAGTGGCCCAGACTACGGTTTGGCTCCTTCTCACCATCTCTTCACTACATTATCAGCACCAACTTCACCATTCTTTCTACAGTCTTCAGTCATCCATTGGTTTATCGCATTTTGGATATTCTGCTCTTCCTAATCACATGCCGGATTCTGATCCAACCTACATACTGCCTCTTCCATGCACTGCACAAGATCCCCAGCAGATGATGATGTCCCTCCTTACGCTTCCCTGTGCCCCATCTCCACTAGGGGAGCCTAGAGATGGGGAAGAGAAGCCCAGCTTTGGAGTTACAGCATCACAGCACACTAAGGCGATAATTCTTGACATTTCTGTCTTGCTTCATTTTGATTTCCTCACCTTCACCAAGGTAGTAAGATCCCCCAACCCCATAGCATCATGGAGAGGGCATGCAGGCCAATGAGCAGCTGGCACAGAGTTCCCTGCATGCAAGCCTCCCTCCTCCCCTGTGAGCCCTTCACCGATATAGTTTCATGCCCGCGAAGTTGACTTCTCTCTGGGTTAAATTTGTCTCCCTGCCTAGTTCCAAGCTAGGTTTCACCGATGGTTTGTAGAACTACACAGGTTTGTTGCTAATCAAATGTATTCCCTCTCTATTACCTTCTTCCAAGTCTATACACCATCTTGCATGCCTGATTTCTCAAGGTTGTGACAAAGATAGACTCACAGATTAGTCAGTCAACTGATAGATAAGGAAATGGAACCCCAGAGAGGAAAACTTATGTGAGTAAACTAATCAGCGAGTAGAACCTGGACTTAGAGAATATCAACTTGCAGAAATCAGACACCTCGTTTTTCTCAGGGAGGGTTTATCTCTCGGAGCTGGTCCCTTTTGGCTGGTACATTTCAGGTGCCTGTATAGGATTCTAAATAAATGAATGGGGGGGGGGAAGATACCTTGGTGCCTTATCTGGTAGCATTTCTATTACAGTATGCCAAGAGCCTTCTCAGCAGCTATTCCCTGGTTATAGTCTTTTCTCTGGGCTTCTCTGGAGAGACAATGTGGGGTGCTGGCACCATTCTTAAGACCCCCCTTTCTGTATAATGTGTGCTCTCGGAGTGGGTGCCTTCTTGCAGTACCAGTATCTGACATGCTCACTTTTTTACCGGTCATACATCAGTGAGTTTAATTAACTTTTTTTAAATGGCACTAAATTTTGCTTCCTCAGGACAGTGTGGACTCTGATGGTCCACAGCAAAATCAATGTCTGTGTCTGGGGCTTTTACAAAATATATCGCCCCTAACTTTGTCTTTCAGTGAGTGATGCAAATGACTTCCTGTGGGTCTTTAATCATCTCAGGATGATAGTGCCTCTTCATCTAGCCAAGACTGAAGCTCTGCTAACTAGAGACTAGTTGTGCAAGGAATATTTTCCCCAGGGGAAGAAACAAAATATGATTTATATTATTGCAATAGTGTACATGTGTGTATTTATATACAGAAGGCACTCCAATTATTCAGTAAGTATTAAATAACAAACACATGACTTTCAAGGTTCAAAGTTTCTAGTGCAAATATGTCTCCAGATATTACCAGTTCTCCCAAGCATGTGTGAAATTCTCCAAAAGCACCTCCTGGCCATGTTTGCGGATCTGCAATGTGATGTCTATAGGCCCTTCCATTGTTATCAACAAAAGGATCTACTGGACCCCATCTTTCCTTCCCAAAATTCTAGTAGCTTGCATGGTTGCTTCGAAAGGACTCTTAGCTGCTTCTCCTAATCATGAGAAAACCAATATATGTGCCAAAATACCAGATTCATAGTCCCCAAATTCACAACCCTATATTCCACTGGATCGATATAGGGATCCATGCAGATGATGAAAAAAAAGCCTAATATGTGTGAGTATAATCATCCTAACACTCAGGGAAGTCCTGCTTAATAGTTCTTGTATTAACTCACCTTTATAGATGATTGAACCAATGCCCAGAAAGGTGAAAAATTATTACCAAATCTTAAAGTCAACCAAGTGTTATAATTTAGATAATACTCCCCAAATGATTGTTATTTTGCCAAAGGCATCATCTAAATAATAATGCTGTGTTAAAATCATCTCCAGATTTAAACCATATTCCTAATGGCATATTAGCTCTGTGGTTACACTCACATTTAAACATATAAAAACATTTTTCACATTCTAAGTATAAACATTAAATTTGATTTTTAACTAGCCAGACTCTGGATTAATGAGTATGAGAGAAAGAAAAACGTGGGGTGATTAGATTGATAGAAAGGGAGGCAGAAAGAGCAGAACAAGTAGCCTGTAATAATATTAATTAAATGAACAATGTCTTCTCCAGTCTTTAGAAGCAGTGTCATTCGGTAGAAAGGGTTCTGAGCATGTGATTAAGAAACCTGGCTGGTAGCCCTAACAAACCGTTGTGGTTTGAATCTGGATAAGCCTAAATGTTTTTGGACTTAAATACTTTCATCTGTCACTTAAGGGTCAGGGGAGAACATTTACTCTCTTTGGTCCCTTATCCCTCTAGCATTCTGTGATGTTATTATAGGTAATACAATCAATGAAGTGCACACTAAGATATTTAGAATATTCACACACATACACTTTAATTACTGTTTATCAACACTGCCCTAGTGAGGGGAAACAGATAAATTCTTGCAAAACTCCTACCCACTTGAAAGGCAGAATTAAGTGCTTACCAAACAGCAGAGAGTTTGGAGTGACACCAGTCAGGGAGTTATCTGTGATTTGTTAAATTCAGGAATTTAATATTATTAAAGCTCCAACCTCAAGTTGAGTAATCGCTGCTTCTGTGTAAGAAGAGTATCACCACCCTGACCTCCAGATTTAGCGCAGGAAACAACCATTCTGTTATTCCCAGTCCCGGGGACTCTGAGAGGAGAGCTCTACAATTTGGATTTACACCTGGAATTTTAATGACAGAACCTGATTCAGATCCACCCTACCTAACAGGGAGTCAGATGATTTCAAAACTTTGACCTCCTCTGAAGATAAAATAGGTAGATGGTACTGAGAGTCAATACAAACTTCCTACCACACACTGACTACCTTGACAATCACAGCATAATACAAAATAACTGCCAATCAGCATTCTCAGTATTCCAGAAGCTTCGCTAAAGGGCAGCACTGTGTAAGATCTCTCAAAGTTCAAGACAAGTTTATGTCTCACGTTGAAGCAGACTGCTGTGTTGGCTTTGCACTTGGTGTATGTGTAGACTAGGTTTCTGCGGTCACTAGAACCACATTCCAGGACCAGAATGCTAAATTCTCCAAGGGATTGAGAACATGTGCATCCCTAAATCAGGAAGTGAAATGGAAGGATAAGTAGCTTTAATCTATGTTGTTATTGCTATTTCCCTCGTCTACATAGTTGCACTTGCATATGCTAAATGCATAGATAGCTCAATTCCAGTGAATTTGTATCTGCTCTTACACTCAGCACTGAGAAAGTTCTGGATGTGCGGTAGAGGACTTTAACTTCAAGGAGTTCACATGTCACAGGAGGATGATTTTCACATGCAAGTTGGAAAGAGCTAAGTGAAAGATACACATGCCTTAGGATTTTGGGAGTTCACAGAATGGAGAGGAAGTCCATGTGAGATAAACAAACGAAAGGATATTTGCAAACATGCACATCTCCTCAAATGCAAATAATTAAATTCCTTTCATTATAACAAAATAGTGCCAAACCTCCTCTTAAGAATCATTAATGCTTTCCTGGTATGCATCTGACTCTACCTTTCTTGAATTAATTATCTGTTTAGTTGCAGAAACATAATTTTTAGGGTATGCTTCCCTTCTTCCTTAACTTCGGCCCCTCTGCTGTAATTTCTGTTCACACAGATCTTAGTGTCCCCTTATTTGTGGAATTTCATGGTTGCAAAGCAAAACTTTAACATAAAATACTTCCTTCCATTCCTTAGTAAATGCTTAATTCAAGGAAGAAAGTCTTCTTGGTGGACAGGGGAGGAGGAGGAACTAGGTGTCTGACTTTCACATGCAGTGGGGACAAGTCCTTCAATGGGTGACATCACTGCAGCGTGTGGGGGAAACATGAAGGATGAAGCTGGCCAACTGTGGGAGGCTGTCACCTAGCTCTCCAGAGTTTGGTAAAAAATCACAATCTAGCATGTCATAGAAGCAACATGTTTCCAGGAAGCTTGCGGACTTGAATATGGCTGCCAGCAACAAGCACGATAGACAAGATCAACGTTTGCTGGGTCTTCCCAGGAAAGAGAAAACTGCCAGGGAAGCGTGAGGTAGGATCCCACCTGTCCTTGACTTTGGGAATGAAGTTACATCTACCACATACACTTCTCCAACAAAAGCAAATATTGATTTGCAGTACTGTGAAAGAGAAAAAAAAAAAAAACATTTGAGAAGGGAGTTATATGGACTTTGAGATGAGGAAATAAAATCGTGCCGACAGATTTATCTCTCACTGCTGCAGAGCCTTTGACAGGGCCTGGCCACCTCCAAAAGCAGAAACTTCTCATCTCCCTTTCTCTCTGGCCATTTCATTTTCACAAAAATGGGTGGACTTTTATTTGCTATTGTAAAGTTTCCATAAAACCATTATACTTTAATCAGAAACACAGAATAGGGAGAAAGGTCAGACAATGATTTGGGTCTATGTAGCCTATTCAGTCTGATACACAAAGGGGTGATTTTTAGGAACAATTTCATTTTGAGAGCATATATACAGTTCAGAATCCCTGACACGAAGAGTTTTTTAAAAAGTCTGTTGGATTTTGGGCATTTTCTACTAAAAAAGGAGATGCTATAAATTTATTATAAATCCTACTTACTTCGCCCTTGTTAAAGAGAGAGAGACGCTAATCAACTCCGTAGCATGAGATTTCTTAACTAATTGTGTACTTTAAAGGACTGTTTGGGGAATGTCCAATAAATGGAAGAGAGCTCAAGAATAATTAGTTTTGATGCAAAAAAACTCCTGTGACAGAAACAATTTTAAAAGAAGGGAAATAAATGTAAGATGAGTTAGTGGTCATTATTTTCAATTGTAACTGTTGGCCACTTTTAAATAAATAAACCTGCTGAAGACTACTTTAAAAACAACTTAGTAAGTAGTTTTGTCATTCAGCCAAATTTTATTTAATTTCAGAGGGATTTTTTAAAAAGATAAATCAGCCAAACTTCTAATATTTAGCACCATGTTCCAGATAAAACAAGTTAGGAGATGTCTCATATGTAAATTTAAAAGTACCATATGTAAGATAATTCAGGAAAAAAAAAATAACAGTAGCATCCTCTAAATAACCATAGCTGATGACCTGAAAAATAATTGCAATTACAATGAGAACAGGATTTGCAAAGATGATTTGACATATTCAAATAATACTCATATTTGCAATGTGTGAAGAGGGTTTTTAGAGTATACTGTTTTGAACACACATTGTTAACTGAATTAATAAACAGACATCTATTTCATGTGTAAGATTTTAAACATAGAGTTTGCAAATAGAAGAAAAACTTTTTAATAGCTTCCATTGAAAAATACTTGATATGCCTTTACATACATATGTATGCTATATTTTATTTTGTATATTTGCATTTACATATTTATATGTTATACACTCATGTATAAAATATGTAAATACTCACATGTTTTATATGTTATACACTCATATATAAAATATGTAAATGTCTAAATATATTAATACTTATGCACAAATATGAATAAAATATAGCATCGGTATATGTGTATCTTTCTAGGACATAACATCATGCAGTATAAATAGTTGCTGTCATCTGTGGTATTCTTCACTATTTTTAAACTCTTCCTTTATTAACTTTAGACAAAGCAAAGTTTGTGCTATACAGAGTAGTAGAACATTCCCTTGTATCTCTCCGAAGCTCCCCCAACAGTAACACTAGTATAAGCATGATAAAATATATAATCAACAAGTGATTATAGAAACTAGGAATTTAATGTCTATATAACATCATTAACTAACCTTACGATTTTTGCTAAATATCAGTTTTTCCTTGATGTCATTTTTCTGGTCTAGGATCCCACATACCAACTAAAGTTTTTCAAAACTCTGTTAGCACTTCATCACTGTTCCTTCTTGGGTCCCTCCGTCTATGACAATTCTCAATATTCTTCTTCTTCTTCTTTTTTTTTTTTTTTTTTGCTTGCCCTGGTCTTTCTTTCTTAAGACACTTTAACTGGGATCATTTACTTTAAGGAACAGCCTTCCATTGTGTTTGATGTCTTCATGTGATTAGATGGAGGCTGTGAGATTTTTTTTTTTTTTTTAAGATTTATTTATTCATGCTTGTAGAACTGGGGTACAGGCCAGAGGTGACATGGGTGAGAGGATTCACCAGAGACAGAGTAGGGAGCAGAACAGACAGATCTACTGGAATACACTACTGAGGAGGGCAGTGGGCAGGTCAGGAGAGGTCTGCCATGCCATGTGGGTCAGCTCCCTGGCTGGGGATCGAACTCATGCTTCATTGGTTTCTGACAGCTTCATAGTTTTAACCCATTGTGCCACCAGGGAGGACCTGGCTATGAGGTTTTAAAGAGAGTGATTCAGAAGTAATGTGCTCTCTGTAGTGTGCCTAAAAGGGCAGGGATGCGCGATATTTATCTTATCATTGTTAATATTAACCTTGGCCACTTGGCTAAGATATCACCTGCCAGGTTTCTCTGTTGTGAAGTTGGTCATTTTCTCTCCTGTTTTGCAATGTGGGACATGTTGAGTCTATATATGTTACCGGCGTCTCTATGAATCTATGCATGGCAATACCACCTACTCATTTTAACATTCACCAGTAGGCCTTTGGGGAATTTTACAGGATTCTTAGTTTACAGGTGCTTTATTCTGCCAGTGTAAACATTTTAATGGATTCCATTGTTGTTCTAGTGCTTGGGGACGGGCTATAAATCCTTAGCCCCATGGCTTTGCAGCTCTATTTTGGTCTCTTGGGTTCTTCCTTTCCAATTACCAAAGGGTGATTATTTCTTCATTTTTCTCCTTTTTCCTCATTCAGAACTATGGATATCAAACTGCCCCTTTAACTTGTGCATATTTTTAATTTGCTGCTTACAATGCATGTTCCAATCTATAGGGAAACTTTTCAGTATTACATACTGATTGTGGTAACTTTATATTGATCCTAGGCCTCCAGCTCACATGACTCTTCTACCATCTGCCTTTGTCACCAACCTTTGGTGGGGCTGCAGGTCAGGAGGATGATGAGAGCATGAGAGCTTGCAGCTGGAATCTTCCTCTTGTACTTAAGTTATGCTGAAAATTAAACATTGTCACCTTTAAACTACTAATAAGGAATATTCTATCTTTTGCAGTACTGATTGTTTTGGGGAAAAATATTGAGAGATGGATAGGTAGGTAATTATTTAGTCTTTAGCACCTGAAACAGTCCATTTTTAATTATTTATTATTATCAGTAGCTTTTGCTTATTAATTATTTAAGTATGCAGTATTATCAGCAATAAGAAAAATGCTCTGGGTTCTCTAATAAACTAGTGATCGATAGACTGATCAGAAAAAAAGTCAAAGTGATAAATAATAATAATGACACATGTAGCTCCTGCATATATATTAGAGGGATAGTGATGAGCAAGCTTCCAGCCAGTAGTTAACAAGTTAAAAAAGTGAGTGCTTTCTGGACTCTACACATGATGCCTTTGGGCAACGGCCATCTCTGTGCCGATGAGAACTCAGGTGCAATGTTTCAGCCTCAGCATGCCCTGGTCTGCCTTACTGAAAGGAAGTGGAGGCTTCTGGGAATAGGTCAGGTTGAATTGAATAGGTATGTGTGCACCTGCTTTTTCAGCTGTCAGTGTCTGCTCGGGTGATACCATCAAATGGAGGACAGACTGCATCTGGCTCTGGCACACACACACACATATGAGCAGAGAAACACTATGTTCATTGTGCCTAAGAAATTCCCATTTTAAACTTTCTGTTCAAGCATAATTATTAATACCTCCACTTTGACTCTCAAAATCTACTTTTTCAACAATCAATTATGTTACTACCTCCTCTGTGGAAAGATCCCAAGTCTTTCTAACTCTCTAGGAATGTGTCTGATTGACTAGCAATGTTTCCCCAAGGTAAAGTGTAGTTTAACTACTGGGAGAGATGACAGCAAAGCATATGACCCCCCAGTTTGCCATGTCCACATCAGTGGATAAACCTGATACAAATGCTTTAATTAGAAGAGTAAAAAGAATAAAGAACATTGATTCATGGGAGGGGACAACTTGATGACATATTTTATATATTGGTCTATGTAAAAAAAATAAAGAGAATGGTGATGATAGTAAGGTTAAGTGCTCAACAAAATTTTAATATCATTTGCAAATCACATTGATTGTAAAATGCATTTTTCACACTTTATCATCCTTGGAATCAGGAAACATAATTTATGAAGAACTCTAATTTAATTGCCAGCATATTCTTTCTTAGTATTACTAAAATAGTAGTGCATCGTACCTTGCCCTGATTTACTTTCTCTTCCTATAGCTAGCACCATCTCCTTCAGAGTTCTATTCTCAGGCTAAAAATGTTTATGGATTTGCTTTTCCCTAGAGTAAGCCTTAGGTATAATTCTGAAATAAATTTATATTCCTGAGTTTCCCTGAAGTATCTCTGCAATCCCACCCTTGATTTATCTTCCTCCTGTGGTAAGCAGAATAAAGAATTCTTTAACATTTTCCTATCCTAATCTCTAGAATCTATGAATAAGTTGTAATACGTAGGAAAATGTGATTAAGGTTGCAGATGGGATCAAGGTTATTATATAGCTAAGCAGATGACTGATGAGAGATTGTCTGCAATAACCCAGGTTGACAAATTAGGTCATGCTGTGGTGAAAACTCAGGACTTCCTTCACCTGTTGTTTGTGACTCTTGATGGAGGTATTTGGGTTCATGACCCAAAGAATGTGAACAACCTCTAGAAACTGGAAAAGGCAAAGAAGTGGATGATTCTCTAGAGACTCTAGAAAGAACCACAACCTTAAAAACAGTGGTCTTAACCAAAGAGTAAATTTCTGTTTACTCAATGAGATCTATGTTGTATTTCTGATCTAGGTAACTTCAAGATAAAAACAAACAAACAAAAAAGTTGTTTTAGGCCACTAAATTTCTGATAATTTGTTATAGCAGCAATAAGACACTAATACACTCTCCTGTATTATTTAAAAGCGCTGATGGCAACCACAGCTGCAAAGTCTAATACCCCCAAATCAGTTTGTAAGTTTTCATATGACCTACTCTTACCTACTTCTATCAACTTCCTCTTTATCTCTGCCCTGGCCTTTCCCAAATGTGAAAAACTAGCTCCTTTTCCTTTTACAAATTGTGCATACTTACATATGCTTCCTCTTCCTCCTAGAACACATCAGACATCCCCCCGACACATAACAGTTGGAAAGTACAACTGTAAACAGAGAAAGTGTGCAACATGACAATAACACCACCATGTTAAGTTCTAGTTCACATTATTTTTTTTTTCCTTAGGATAAGCTAACATGATTTCCAGAATTACAAGTATTTAACAAAGGCTGGAAAAAATTTAAATAAATAATCATTAAAGGTGATTTAATGTTCTAAGCCTCTTTCCCCTGCTCCTAAATTCCATGAGAGCACAAATATGTTCACACTGTCCATTCTTATGAACCAAGGCCTAGTATAAAACCCAGCCCTGCATTTTTCCTGATTGGTAAAATCCATGAAGCTGACACTGATAAAATAAGGATTAAAGACAAAAAAATAAGAGAATGAGGATATAGTAGATGCCCAAAGTTAATACATAGCTGGAAAGGGGTAGATCTAGGATTCAAATGAAGTTTTTCTTTCTTGACCAAGTTGTAATTCAGTATTATTATGATGTCATCACATTGTTTCTCACTGACTTTTAAAAATTAACTTATGAGCACAATAAAAATATAGTCCAAAGCACTGAAGGCATAGAGCAAGACCAGCTCTCTGGAAGACCTTGAATACTCAAGCAGAGAATCACACACACAAGACAGAGAATCACACGCACAAGACAGCTGGGAAGTCCATGTGCAAGCTGAGAAAACATGAGCACAGTGACAGAAACACCATCACAGGAAAATGCCATTCTCCCCTTATCAGAAATGTCAGAATTTAATCAAGTGAATGAACTGTTGATTAAAATTCTGAGGGAGTCTCTGATTTCTCTGATTTCTCACTGGAAACAATAGCAGCAATAGGGCATAGCCTGGTTTGCATGGCCTATGCTCTACTGTGATTTTATTAAATGTTGTTGGGAAAGTTAATTTCTCTAAATTATTCAGGTTCAACTCTAGTCCCTGAAAACAAAGTTATCGTGCCTAACCATTAATAAATTGGTTGAATGTTAAATAGCACTTTAATTTTGTTTCATTAATGTTCATTAAACAACCAAAAAAGGAAGGAAGTTGATTATGTCAAGCTCACAAATTTTAATTAAAATGGAAAGAAGCAGGAGCTCCTAATTTGCAAACACAGAGCTTCAGACAGCAAACAGATAAAGTTTACTGTGCACGCGGTGGGAAGAAAAAATTAGCAGTTAATTAAAATTTTAGTCATTTAAAATGCCTCTCCCTCCACACAAATTGCTACTTTGCATCTTCCCATAAACTTCCAAACTCTATGGAATGTCCCATACAAAGAATTTTAAATATTGATGATTTTTTTGTTGCTGTTATCGCTCCTCAAATCATATGTACTTGAATACTTACAGAAGCAGCAGCAGAATAGAACAGTGCTGACAGCAATCAGAAATGACAGTTCTGCTTGGGTTAAGTTTCTGCTTGGGTCAAGTTTCTGACCCAATTCCTAGTGTTCTCTGGGATATGTTATTATGTCTTCCTGCACCTCAGTTTCCTTTACTAGTAAATAAAATGCAACTTGTCCTTAAAAGATCTCTGGTGTCTTTGCGCTAGTTGATTTACCTTTATTTGCTGGGACATCTCAGCAATAGTGTCTGGGCGGTCATTAGAACTGGAGCCTCAGTCAACTCAATGCAAGATCAAGGAATAGTCACTGGCTAGCTCACTTTCTCAGCCTGGACCCTTGGGGACCTGATCCAATTTGGGTGGTAGCCTGTCATCTCAGAGTCTGTCTAAAACCCACAGATTTCCTTTTATCTTTACGATCTGAACCACTAAAAGAAATATGCAAACTCTTCAATCCTGCTTCCTCCAGCAAAGGAAAGACAGGAAAGCTATGATTCCCTGCAAAGTAATCACTTTTTAGCACATGACAGGAGAAAGTCACTTTATGTTACAGATGCATTCATGGGGCAAAAGAGGTATATAATTTGAATTCTATTTCAAATGGACTAGAAGAATTGCAATTTAAGAAAGCCGTACATGAAATATAAAAATACTAACATTTTAATACATATATCACATAGTAAATTTTACTTATAACTTATAATTTTATCTGTCTCCTAGAAGCATGGAATTCAATGAAATTAAATTGTCCATGTTGGGTCAGGCATCTCCCCCAAGCAGAGCCTGTATTTTATTTCACTGTTAGTATTTCCCCCTTCATTTTTCATACCTAGAGCAAACCCCTCCTTCTGAATGGTACTTACACTAGTGTCTTCTATATATATCTTCCTAATTTCCCTTCTGTGTACCTACTTAGATATATGTGTATCCTTGAAAAATATATAGTGTTGCTTAATGTGTGTTTTTAATTTGCATAAATGGTACTATAAATCTTATTCTGGCTTCCTTTTTCCTATTAGCATATTTGTAAGATGTAGCCTAATTGCAATAAATCTGGCTCTTTGCTTGTGACTTTGTATCATATTTTATTTTATTCATGTACCATATTTTATTTAATCATTCCCCTAGGAATTGCCATATAGATTCCTTCCAACTATTGATTGCTATCATAAGAAAAAAAAATAATTGTAAAAAATTTGTATATGTCTCTTAATGAATTTATACAGGTTTTTCTTGGACATAATAAATCTTAAAATAAATTTCATGGTCTTAATGAAATAATATAAATATAAATCCTAGACATTGACTGTTTTATCTTCACAATAGATAAACAGTGTTTCAGCTATACATACCCACTTGCCAGTTTTATAGTGCTGCCCTTTTAAATATTAAGGAAATTATATTTTATTCGAAATTGTTTATCCTTATCATAAAATCATATAGATAGTATCACACCTTTTTTATTTTAACTTAAGACCTTTATTAACAGGTGCTTGCAGTTTGTTGACTTGTTTGAAAAAATAAAGTTGTAAACTTGTATTACAAATTGATAATAAAAAATGAGGTTCTTAAAAATCTCAACTTGACCAGATATGAAACAATTTAAAAACCTTTAAAGGTGTATTGAGAAAAACCAGGCTTCTTTTTCTTTTTTTTTTTAAATACGTTTTTCATTACCAAAAAGAGACATCTTTAGGTAAAAATAATAAAAACCCCATACTACATAGATAATGCAGATAGTTCTGGTTATCTGGTCAACGGGCAAAAAGCAAGCAGTTAAGGTCTTCAGCTCCAATCCTTTCTTATTGCTGGAATGTCATGTTCATTTCTTCTTGTTGGATGACCAAACCGGATGATGGTAAAGAGGGTAAGCCGGCTGTTACTCAGCCCCGCCCTGCTCAGTCTCGGGAGCAGACGAATTCTCAACTGGTGCATCGGTTGCTTTTGTCTCTTTGCCATCTTGTGGTTTAGGGTTTTCTGGGCGTCTGCGTTGGTAACTGAAGTTGCGGCGATACCGATGTTGAGGTGGCCGCTGACCTGGACTTCATTTTGTAAGAATGGATATTCCACCTCATGAAAATATCTCATTTTTTGAAAAATTAGCAAAACTTACCTTTAAGTCAGATTTGGCTTTGGGGTAGAAATTAGTTAGAGGTTTCATTACTAAGCATGCTATTGTTGTAATTGAGCTGTTCACATTTTAATTAAATACTTTGCCAATTTTGGAATTTCATATTTCTAGATATACGTGAATTTTACCTATATCTTCATGTTTACTGCTGTGTAAAATATTAAACTTATTGTCTTAATGCTTAAATCAATAATACCTATATTTATTTAATGACAGAAAAAAATAGAAAAATAGCAGAGAATAATGAGGAACTGTAGATTCCATATTTGTTGACTATAAATTTCTCTCCAGTCCATGTTTTTCAAATTTCTACTAGTTTCTCATTAAATATAACACTGAAATAAAGACAGATACCTGAGCAAATGACCTTTTCTAGATTTACTATTCCCTGGCATAGCAGATAACTCCCAACAAGCTGTTATTTGTGGAATAAGATTGTAGTGAATGACTGTCAAACTTTCCTCTGCCTCAGGCCTGACTGACAAGTATGTGGACACTATCTACACCCCAGATGCCACCCACCATCCTAGGCCCTCTAGTATTCTCACTGAAGGGGCAGTCTGCTGACAACAGGCTGGGCTTGGGAAAGAGGAACTCAAAAGCTCTGAAACAGACTAGTTGAGACTGAGGAGAGGGCCCTCCCTGATGGCACAGCGGGTTAAAGCACAGCACTGAGAATCTAAAGCCGCCTCCGCATGAGTTCGATTCCCGCCTGCCCCGGAGGTGACCACATGGCATGGCAGACCTCTCCTGACCTGCCCGCTGCTCCCCTCTGCAGTGTACTTCCTCGATCTGCCTGTTCTGCTCCCCACTCTGTCTCTGGTGAAGCCTCTCATCGCCCCTGAGCCTCTGGCCTGTACCCCAGTTCTGTATGCACAAATAAATAAATCTTAAAAAAAAAAAAAAAAAGATTGAGGAGAAAACTTTCAGGAAGGCGAACCACGAACATGGTCTGGAACGAGAGCACACATGCACAGGCCATTGATGGACAGATCCCATTAGATCCCATTAGGTCCATAGACTCCTCATCTTGAAAACTGGAGTGGGGAAGGTCTGGGGATGAGCAGGAACAGACCCCCATGAAGCATGATGTCTATGGCGGTCGCCGGCACCACCTCTGGTAGCAGGGCAGTCCTCAGCCCAGGTCCCCCACTGGAGCAGACTAATAATTCCAGAGGCATCGCCTCTAAAACCATTATGGTTTTATATTTTATTGTCTCTGAGGTAGCTAGTGAAATAGTTTGTATGTGTAGTGTAATAGAATAACCTCAGGTGTTTTGTTCATTTGCTTGTTCTTGTTTTTAGAGTTCACGTTTGAGATTTTTATTCATTGATTCTAAAGTAAGATTGAGAAAGTGTATTTGTAAAAGTCTCAAAGATCTGTTATCTGTGTTAAAAAAAAGAAAAACGATTTAAGTATAATTGACGCACAAAAATCTGTACATATCGATGAGTACAGCTTAAATCTGTACAGCTTGATGAGTCCAGAGATAAGTATATACCAAAAAATGTGTCATAAACATCCCTCTTTTTATGTTTTTATTCATTTTTATAATGAACATTTATGATTTATTATTTTAGCAAAACTTTTAGTATACAATGCAGTATTGTTAACTATGGGCTCTTTTACTGTACACATGTCTTCCTAAAAGTCATGATAGCTACCCATTTAAAATCAATGAGCAGAGAGCCCTCCCTGGTGGCACAGCAGGTTAAAGCACAGCAATAAGAAGCCAAAGCCACTTTAGCATGAGTTCAATCCCTGCCCAGGAGGTGATCCATAGGGCGCAGCAGACCTCTCCTGATGTGTCCACTGCTCCCCTCAGCAGTGTACATCATCAGTTGGCCTGTTCTGCTCCCCACTCTGTCTCTGGTGAATTCTATTGCTGCCCCTGCACCTCTGGCCTGTACCCCAGTTCTGTAAGCATAAATAAAGAAATCTTAAAAATAAACTAGTACAGCTCATGTTAGTTGTTCTTACTATATATATACCCAATCACCTATCCATACACACACACACATAGCAGACAGACACAAGGTATCTTTTGGAGGTGATGGAATGGTTACTACTTTGAAGATGGTATCACAAGTAGTTGTATATGCAGAAACTCATCAAAAATATGTCTGCAAATTTTGTGCGTTAAGTACATATGTATAAATTTTGTATATATGTACAAATTTTGTACATTAAACATATTTCATGAAAGCTAAAAAATGTAATAAAAATATATGACTCCCGGCCCTCCCTGGTGGTGCAGTGGGTTAAAGCACAGCACTAAGAACCTGAAACCACTTCCGCATGAGTTTGATTCCCGCCTGCCCTGGAGGTGACCACATGGCGTGGCAGACCTCTCCTGACCTGCCCGCTGCTCCCCTCAGCAGTGTACTTCCTCGATCTGCCTGTTCTGCTCCCCACTCTGTCTCTGGTGAAGCCTCTCACTGCCCCTGAGCCTCTGGCCTGTGCCCCAGTTCTGTATGCACAAATAAATAAATAAAAATAAATAAATCTTTAAAATAAATAAATAAATAAATCTTAATATATATATATATATGAGACTCCCCTTAAGGGCTAACTCAGACATCAATAATATGAAGTACGATTATAGACAGAAATTTAGCACACTTTATGGAACTTAGCCCCTCATAAGAAGATGACATTAAAAGTTGTAAGTTGTGGCCCTCCCTGGTGGCGCAGCGGGTTAAAGCACTGCACTGAGAAGCTAAAGCTACTTTCGCATGAGTTCAAATCCCGCCTGCCCCGGAGGAGACCACATGGCGAGGCAGACCTCTCCTGACCCGCCCGCTGCTCCCCTCAGCAGTGTACTTCGTCGATCTGCATGTTCTGCTCCCCGCTCTGTCTCTGGTGAAGCCTCTCACCGCCCCTGAGCCTCTGGCCTGTACCCCAGTTCTGTATGTACAAATAAATAAATCTTTAAAAAAAAAAAAAAAGTTGTAAGTTGTGATGAACTACATAGCGTTATGTGTCATTGGTAGTCATTGGTTACAGCTAATGAAGAGATACTGTGAAAAAGACAAAAAAAAATATTTAAACTAAGGGTCACAGGAATTATACCAATTAGATACCAGTAAAAACAAACTAACTGCTGACTTTTCCAAACAGCTCAATTCACTTTTCCCTTTCTGGACCAAGTTCAAGTTCCTTTGTAAAGTGAGGGATTTTAATTAGATAATAATATTTTTCCTCTTACCCCTACAATTTATATAATGAAGGAACAAAAGCCTTCAATTTCACATCCAATTTAAGGTCAAATGACCTTTGATAAGCCAGCATGCCAATTACCCAAATCTCTGTAAGAAAAATAGCCATTACCTTAGAATAGTCAAACTGATGGGATTGAAAAGGATGATGACTGCTTTGTTGCCCCCAACATATTAGTCTCAAAGGTGGGATTTTTCCAGGGATAAAGTTTAATTACATTTTCATCAGTCTGTCCACCAATTCACCTACATGAGCTTAATAAATAGATTAAAAAAGCCCAGATATAAGAATTTTGCCATGTTCTTCCACTCCAGAGTCTCCTAATCTGAATGCCATTCAAGTTTTGAATTGCACTTTATATTTTAGAAGGAAAGAAACAGTGTGAAAGGAACATTGTGAATCAGGAGGCTTGGCTTTCTCAATGTTCTTTGTAGTTTGGTAGACAAAAGGCATTCTGTACTCAGTCTAGGCTTCTGTACCCTCATGAGCTGAAGGAAGTATTATTTGTAAGAAAAGACATCTCAGAGGAGATATAATAAGGAATAAGTAAAAAGGAGTTTTTATTTGGAAATTGAAAAAGTAGACATTAATGCACTGATGAAGTCATTTTAAAGCCCAGGGAGAGGGGTACCTTAACTACCCTATGTTCTCTGGGTAACTCAGGCTTACAGATATGTCTGTAGGAAGATAATAACAGTTATCCCAGTCATCAGGCTGGTCATAGAAAGGAGTCACTGAGAGAGAACTCTAGGAGCACAAGACGGATGAATGGATTGTTTATTTTCCTAAGATATTCCTGAATTTTGCCTTTTTTTTTCAAAGATTTATTTATTTTCTGCATACAGAGCTGGGGTACAGGCCAGAGGTGCAGGGTCGGTGAGAGATTCACCAGAGACAGAGTGGGGAGCAGAACAGGCCAACTGATGAAGCACACTGCTGAGGGGAGCAGCGGGCGGTTCAGGAGCGATCTGCCACTCCTCCAGGGTCACCTCTGGGACAGGGATCGAACTCATGCTGAAGTGACTTTAGCTTCTTAATGCCGTGCTTGAACCCCTTGCACCACCAGGGAGGGCCCTGAATTTGCCTTTTTTAAGCACAGACATGTTGTTTATTGTCCCACCATTTTCCTAAAACGATCCTCTAGTAGGGTGTATTGCATAACAACAGCAAAAGGCTTCATGTTCTATGCATTTCTAGGTAATATTAACCTTTATACACACATATATACACACAGCATTGCATAAACATATATATGCACACACATATAATGCACTGTACATGGAATCGAGCTGAATCTGCGTCATGGGAAGTTAGGATTCTACGAAGCAAAATGAAAACTAGAGGTATGGAGCCTGAGCTTTAAGTATAAATATAATTATGATGGAGGGGAATAGCATTTGCTCTTTGATACTCACTAGATTTTTCTGTTTTATATATCTATCCTGCCAATAAGATCAGTATTTTTAAATAATGATTTTGATAACTGTTAAGTTCACTAAATTATCGTAGTAAATGATACTAGAATTGAGGTTTGGACCTAGATGTCTGAAGTAGCTGATCGAGATATTTTCCACGCTACTATGCTGCATTCCAAAAGTCGTGTCAAATAGTTTCAGTGGTTCATGTTCATGCAGCCTCCTACTGCCTTTTCCCATCTGTCTCTGGGGGAAGGAAAGTGTATTGAAGGAGTCTGTTACAGTTAACTCCCTTTACACTCATTTTCATCTTTACCCTTCAATTCACTGCGATGCTCATCTTTGTGATGAGCGATTTGCCCATGTTTCTGCCTCTCATCATCCTAAGTAGAAAATTTTTTGTGACAATTAGGACATTTAGCCACCGAACTTCAATTTTCTATGATTCCTACATTAATTAGTGCCAGACTGGATATGGATTGTCAAAATACCCAGATGAATCGCACAGATACCCAGGCTAATCAACACCTTATTTTACTTTCAATCTATTGAACAATGAGGTTAACCGTGTTCCGTCAAAATTTAATTGAGAAATGTACCAACGTAATGTAGTTATTGAACCTGCCACCATGAGCTTACTTCTTCAATATTTCCAAATCAATTAAGTAGTTTTCCGAGCACCTCTCTGTTCCTGTCATATCAGACATGATTCATTCAGTTATCTTTCAGTGCTTTGGTCTTTTTTTTATCGAAGGACATCTCTGCTTTTTGACTATGAGTAGATAAGTACTCTATGTCTTATATAATCAGGGACGTCCCTTGAATGAATTATTCCTGGAATTATGAAGATAGTGGGAAAAATATATGTCACTCACAATTACAAAGCAACCATTTTTATAAAGTAGAAAATAGTAGTGCAGTCAGAACACATTCATCTTCTTTTCTCAACAACCTAACAAAAATACAATTCAAATAATTGATTTTTTATTTGAAAATATATATTTGGAATCATTGTATAAAATCTTCCTAAAGAATGAGAATACATAATGGATATTGGGTAATTGTGAGTTTTGTCAAAGTTAAAACTTTTGAGTGAACATACATATAAGTTTGGGTAAATAAAGGGAAGCAATGGGATAGGACTGATTTGTACTAGAAAAGATGTGTCATGATGCAGATTTAAAGAAAATCTTTCCACTCCTCTTGGCTAAAGAGAGTGGCAATCTGGGGTCACCACTTCACACATTTTCACATTTGGGATGACAGCTGATTTTGTGTACAGATGGCAGCATTTCCTTGATGGATGAAGTCATCATCCATTCCACCTAGAAGGAAGGCACCTGCCTTTTTTTCCCACTAGCATCTAACATATATGCTGTGTCCATATGCTGTGAGAAGAACTCACAGACTTGCACCATGTGGCCCAGTTGCTCTCGTGCCAGATGAAGGCAGGGAAGTTGAGCAGCTGAAGTTGTCTCCGCACAAAGTTGACATCATCACAGGAAGTAAGTACAGGCCGTGGAGGAACAGAAGGAACCAATGAGTCATCACAGGCATCAATGACATCAGTTACCTTTTTAGCCTGCTAGCCCATTCTCTACATCTGCTTGTCAAAGTGTGTTCTATCAATAGTTCCAGAAGGAACTCAGGGTTCAGTGACTATGTAGGTTTGGGAGACGCTCAGAAATGCATAGTTCTCTTATAAATTCACATGGCACCATAACCTGAGTAAAAAGATACAATGAATTCCACAGTTTAAAAAGCATGCTTAACTTTTGCATGTTTAACAAGGTCTTGATCACAGACTTGTAAGGCCTATAGAATTATTGTCCACCAAAGATCCTTTGTGAAATATTGCCTTATACAATTCAAAAGTTGAATCATTTCCATATGTAAATCTGAGTTGTCATGCAAAGGAACTCAATCCTTCCTTCCTTACAGTTATATAAAGCTGTGCCTGGTTTCCAATAAGTTGCATGAGAACAGGGACTTTTGTGAATACTTCCCCCCTCAATATTTATGGTATTTCCAATTATGAGGATGGTTTTCAATACAAAGTAGGCACATCAAAGACATTTCTTTAATGAGTTACAAGGCCTCTTATTGGTCCTGGCTCTTCATTCTCATTGACTTTCTTTATCCCTATAGTTCTCTTGATCCGATATTTCTCTTGATCCAAGTCAATTTGCTGGAATCTGAGGTTTGGGTTTCTTTGTTATAAATGAACAGACTGAATCCTGACCCAGTGATTGTGAAACTTGGTCTGTCTTACTACGTATGTTCTGCCCTGAACTCTGAGCCTGCACCATGTCTACATTCTGCTTCTTTGTTTACAGTCTGACTTTTGTGGGGAGCCCCCAATCAGCTGTGCAACCACAGCCCTGCTAGGAGAGTCAGCAGAGCACCAACCCCCTTGAATTTACCCAATGAGCATGAAGCTATGTCTATAGGTGCTGAGAATCATGAGTTCTCTGAACATTAAGCAGTCTGGAAGCATCGATGGAGGCATATTAAGCACTGGGTGAAGCAGCAGAAATAAACTAAGGCCCACAAACACATTCAAGGTACTGTTTGTAGGATAAGATAAAAACCAGAACTGTGCATATACAGAGAAAAGCAAGTGCCCACAATTCAAACAAAAATTAACTGTGCTTTACCATGAACAACACTGGCAGGAAAGACCCCCTGGGTAACAAAGGAACATGGAGATGCAGCCCACTGAGGACTTCAGCTTGGCAGTGTTGCAAATACCTGTTTCCTTCCAGAACAAGAACCACCTCTTATCACCCAACCATTTGGGGACCTTGGTGGATAGCTACTGTGCCTACCTTAACTGTATCCGTTAGAGAAATCCAACAGCTGTGCCTTTTTTGCCCTTTTAGTTTCTTGATTTTCTTTTCACAATAAGAAAACCCATGTCTCATATCCAGAAAGGCAGCACTCCCCCTCCTTCCCCACAGAAACCCCCAGTGTGAGATGTTGTCAACTCCTACCACAGACAATAGTCAGCGAGGAGGAGACCAGCCCGCTGGCCGCTGCAGGGGGAAGTGTGTGCAGCCAGGCTGGGAAGCTTTTCTGTCCTTTAATTCAGGCAAACGAGATTTTGAAACATAATTAAGGTTCAATCTCATTCCTGTTCCCTTACAGAATCAAGCTACAATGAGAGACACAGAAGCAAGAATAGAAAGGATGATTGGTACCCTGAGGTGGCATGAATGTAATGAATTAATTTCCCCACAGCATTCTTATGAGCATGGCGAGTTGTGAGCAAAATGCCAGTCAGTCGGTGGCTGCTCGCTTTTCCATTGTGATTAAACTAGAGTAACGACCATGCACAAGGAGATGCACAACAGCATTAATGGACCACACAACAGTTGTGTACACATCACTAATGTATATCAATAGGCAGCGGGACATCAATGAAATGCTCTGCAATATTAAAAATAAATGAGTATGTTGGTGATACACTGTCACTGGGAGAAAATGGGAAGGCACACAGAAGCCTACAAACATGTGAAAGCACTTTTTGAACAGTATTTTGTCCTTCTAGCCTATTTGTATGTGTATAGAAGTATATAATTTATAGCAGGTTGATGTGTACATAGTTTGCCCCTTAGCAGATACAAAATGAAATGATAAAACTGAAATCTCTGAGGTGTTCTCACCATGTAACATTTTGTACCCATGGTGATATTCACTATGAGCTTGTTATTACGAAAAGTAACCCACCGTATTTAGTCAGCAACGCCTACATCCACTCTCAAAATAAAGAGGAAGTGGAAAAAGGAAGTGGAACCCAGGACCAGACCTTCATTTCAGATCGTCTCTTGTAATATCATTACTATTAATCCATGTATAAGCCACGGAACAGTTCTCAGCCCAGAGTTCAGCCCTACAGAGGATTCCTGGAAATGGAATGAAAATGTTGAATGTATCTGCTTATATCTATTATTTTTTTCCTCTAAGAGAGGGATCATAGCTTTCCTCATAGTCTTGGAGGGATATATAGCCAAGAAATGTGGTGATACATTGTTCATCTTAGGCAGACCTTATGGAAAGCTTTTACTAAACTTTGCCAGTTCTTTCGATTACAGGTGATATTATTAAAAAAAAAAAAAGCCATGTGACTAGTGTGCTTAGTGGGTTGATAAATATTCATCATTCTCAGTGCATACTCTGGTTTTTAACCTGATCCCATCCTTCTGTGATATGAATTTATAACAACAATATTTTCTCTGTACTTTAAAGAGAAAACACCAGTCCCTGTGAGGCTTGCAAGTTGTGTAGAGATTCCTTGAGGTCACAGAACAAATAGCACACATCTTTGGTCTTTGGCAGCATCCCATTTACTCAGGAATTATACACTGTTACTTTCTAGTAGAACAAAGTTAGACTGCTTGTGCATTATTTAAACTTACTATTGCGATGATAACAGTTGAAGTTAAAAGCATTTTGTGCTGCAGAGAGGAATCCAATTCTCAGGGACAGCCCCAACCCTCCCAACTCAATCTTTGGCTCTCTGTAGTAATTTTATGGGAACACTTGAAATAATTCACCCCCACTTATTCAAGCTTTACGCTTGACAATTCATTGACAGTCCTTTACCATGTGTGTCTCTATCACTGGATCCTTGAGTATGTGTCAAATGTGAACATGCAAAATCTGTGTCCTCTGGCTGCTTATATTCTAATCCAGATTTTTTTTAAGAAAAAAACATACAAGGCATAAGAGAATGTTGATTTAAATAACATACCTCAAATAATAGAATGTATTCAAAAGAATACCTGGTTATTTTTGCTGATTTGCTAGCTAGTAAGTGCTGCTATCTACTGTGACTCAGAATCACTGACATTTATTATTTCTTAATCTGTGTGCTTAGGATGAGTTGTCCCCTCCTCTGTCCACTAAATACACATGCTAATAAAAAGGAGGAAAAGGTTGCAGTTCAGTGTGTAAGGGGCTTGGGAGTTACCACGCTATCCTAACAACTCAAAGGTAGAGATAGTGAAAATCAATCACTCATCTTAGATCCATCGGAGAAGAGATCACAGGACAAACTGCTGTCCCATAAGTTGGGGACACACACAGGTGGATCTAGAGAATCACAGTGTAAGCACAACAGAAACACACAAGCAGAAACCTCAGTGAGAACCTATACAGAGTAGAAAAACCTGACCTGCAATTTATAAATGGCTGGAGGCTCAGTGTGGTAGGCCTGTTCAGAGGGGGTGATTTCACTTTTGTGAAATCACTTCCAGGGGTTCTACCAGTTTCCTACAGTGAATAACAAACAAAACTCCTCTCATGCTTCTAACATGGGGAGAGAAAAGGAACTATTTTGCGATACATGGAAGTATTCTGTTCTTTGAACAAGGCCTACCTTAGGCAACAAAAGGTATATTACCAGATCCTAGCATGATGGGTTCTACTAGTCCCTGACCTTCATGGGGTAGGTGGACGACAGGGGATACCCAAATCAAGCTCCTGCTAGCCTTTAACTACTTCCAGCCATTCTGTCCTGTCTAAGGGGAAGGGCACTGAGAGGCATATGTAAGTTCAGAGTCCAGGGACGCAAGCTTACGGGAGGCCTGAGACGTAGCTAAGGGACTACAGAGGCATGCCTCAGCCACAGAACTTAGCATGGCAATTCTAAAGACTTGTTTATCTCAGTTCCTTGTCTTTGTTAAAAAGTGATGTTCACTTTTTAACAAAATTGCACACTAAGGTATTTAATGGAAAAAGTAGGTAACATGCACTAATAGATGAATAATGTAAACAGAGTATATCTAATCTAGGAGATAAAAGAAAGGAAGGGCCCTCCCTGGTGGCGCAGCAGCTTAAAGCACAGCACTAAGAAGCTAAAGCCACTTCAGCATGAGTTCGATCCCCACCCCAGAGGTGACCTACATGGTGCGGCAGGCCTCTCCTGACCCGCCCACTGCCCCTCTCACCAGTGGACTTCACAGTCGGCCTGTTCTGCTCCCCACTCTGTCTCTGGTGAATGTGCTCACTGCCTCTGCACCTCTGGCCTATACCCCAGGCCTGTATGCAAAATAAATTTTAAAAATCTTAAAAAAAAAAAAAAGGAAATACTGGAGCTGAAAATACTATAACCAGCTGAAGAATGCCTTTGATAGGAATCTCCTTAGCTGAATGGAGAGGGCTAAGGAAAGAACCTCTGAGTTTGAGATTATGATCACAGAAACTTCTCAAATGAAAAGCAAAGTCTGAAACTTAAAAACAGACAGAATATCCAAGAACTATGTGTTAACTGCAAAAGATGTTTAAAACAAATAAAGTGGGAATTAAAGAAGAAAAAGAAAGGAACACAGAAAACATTTAAAACAATGTTGACTAAAAATTTTCCTTGAATAAGCATCAGCTACCAAATCACAGATCCAGGAGGTTCAGAGTATACCAAGCAAAAAGAATGTCAAATAAATAAATAAATA
>NW_004567112.1:14086923-14135871 GCF_000260355.1 Condylura cristata | reverse complement strand
TTGAAAATCCAAGGAAAAAAACCTTGAAAAATTATCTTGCATACAGAAGAAGGACAAAAGGATTACATTTGACTTCTTTTTATAAACCATGGAAGCCAGGAGAGAATAGAGTGAATAAATAAATAAATAAATAAATAAAGTATCTAGAGAGAGAGAGAGAAAAAAAAAAAAAGCTACACTAACTTAAAATTCCTGTACCCTGCAAATTAGCCTTTGAAAATGAAGTAAAAATAAAATTTGCTCAAACAATAATTGAGATAACTAGTTGTCAGTAGATATGGCTTGTAATAAATGTTAAAAGTAATTATTTAGAAAAAAAATAAAAATGATAGGCATAAGAAACTTAGATGTACATAAAGAAAGAGCGGCCCTCCCTGGTGACACAGAGGGTTAAAGCACAGCACTAAGAAGCTAAAGCCACTTCACTGTGAGTTCGAGCCACGTGTGCCCAGAAGGTGACCACATGGCCGGGCAGACCTCTCCTGTCTCACCTGCTGCTCCCCTCAGCAGTGTACTGCATTGACCTGCCTGTTCTGCTCCCCACTCTGTCTCAAGTGAAGCCTCTCACTGCCCCTGCACCTCTGACTTGTACCCCAGTTCTGTATGCATAAATAAATCTTTAAAAAAAAAAGGGCTCAGATAAATGACTAAGTAAGTGAAGGTACAATAAAGACAATAGGATATTATTTAGAATTAAAAGTCATGTACTATCAAGCCATGAAAAGATATGGAGCAAAGCTAAATCCCTGTGAAAAATATAATGTTGAATGGGGGATTCCAGTAGAGATTCCCTTTATGGGTATCTTGGAAAAGATAAAGCTAGGAACAAACACAAAGAGGTAAAAGACTTAGAGTAGCTAATCGAGCAATATAGAAGAATAAACCATCAGAATTGACAACTTACTATAAGCTATAGTCATCAGCACTGTGTAGGATTAGAGAAAGAATAGATAAGAAAATTCCACTCTGATGTGGATTGAAGTTGTGCTTACGTGGGGACAGGGCTTGTATGACAACTATGTACTTTCTACTCAATTTTGCTGTCAACTTAAATCTACACTCTAAATGTATTAATTTATAAAGGAGATATATGAAATTGCTCTTAGGGAAGACTTCATTCAAATTCTGCATGGCTAGTCTAGTTTTAATTGATAGACAGAAAAGTTATCTCCATCAATTCAAGAGTTTCCAGTGGAACAAAATCATTTGGCTAACCACATAGAACTTGATGATCATATATTCATTGGTGCAAAGTTTTTACAGCTTGTTATAAACACAGAGAATCTAGTTAATTATATGCAAATAAGCCTGACTAACAAACACCTAAATAACTCAGCCTTGTCTTCATTAAGCTAGGAGATATAGTACATTTCTCAGGGAATTAGACAAGGAATATTAATCAAAGACGCTTGTAAGTCCTAATGAGTTTATTGATTGTTAACCTTGATGCTACAACCAGCAGCAGAAACTCAAACGATAAGTCATCTGAGTAAGCAAATACTTATGCTCAAAATTTAGGGGGAAAAGGGTCATTTGCTTCTGAGATAACATGCTCAAAGATTTTCCCACAAACTTTCTGTGTGGAGAGAAACTTATCTTTAATGTTGTCCCTGTGGTATTCTGTGAACCAAACAACATGAGCAATACCTATTTTGCAGCAATCTGGTGATCATTTGTGACTGGGAGAGCTGGAAGTTACTCTGAGCTAAGGGCAGAGAAAAAGGACATGCAGCAAATAAAAGGCAAAGTATTGAGAAGAAAAACCGAATTTCTTCATTACCAGCACTTGACCTTGAAGTTGATTTCTCCCTTTACTCTCCCATTCTCAGATTTCAATAGCTTTTTTTTTTGCTTCCCTTTGGCTAAAGTGGCCAGAGAGCATATTCTCTCCCTAATTGGGCTTAATACTAGCTAAGTGCTTTCAACACATTCAGCATCTCCTGAAACATGGCTGCTTTCGGAATAGTAGTTGCTTGGTTACTTTTCTGTAATAAAACACTCCATTCTTACCAACTAAGGACGCGATCGAAAGTTTTAAAGTGCCATTCAGTCCTTGTTATTTTCCATTTTAAACTGCTCCAATTGGGCCTTTATCCCATTCCTTGATACCATTGATTTATTTCAATTAAGATTCCCCATGTTCAAGCACCACAATTAGCTACTGTCACTATTGATTCCCATCCCCAGGGATCTGTACATGGTTTCAAAGTTGACCAATGACAGCTTAGCACTAGTCCATTAGAGCATAATGAAAAGTGAAGGCAGTAAGAATCTTCTAGCAAAGAACTTCCTTATAATAACAATAATAATAGCAACCATGGATAAAGTGCTTACTATGTTAGCAGGTGTTACCCAATCAATGTTATATGTGTTAACTGTTTTAATTTTCACAACAATCCAGTAAGATGTTATTCAGATTTCTCTCACTTTGCTAATGAAGACATTGTGAAGCAGAAAGATTCATGTATGAAGCTAGATGGAGCCAGGATTCAAAGCCAGGGTTTCTGGTTTCAGAATTTATATCACTCACCTGCACAATCTATAGCTCTTATAGCTGATACCAAATGGATGATAATATTATTATCTTCCTTTACTGATATAACAAGACTTGCATAGGGTATATTCAAGCTATACAAAACTATGGTTTCCTGCTAGTTTCAAGTCTTGGAAGTAAACCAAGTAAGTAATAGCCAGTGGGAGACTCTATTTCTTGCCAGTGGGAGAATCAGAACTCAGATATTCTTGGTGCTTCACTCAATGTTCTTTCCACTCTCACTCTATTGTGCATGGAGAGCTTGTATGATCTTTCAAAAATTTTGATTGACACAACAGTCACTTTCTTATGATTCAACCTATTATGTGAGAATGACAATAGCTCTTTTCTCCCTGTTTCCTCTGTTGATAAAATGAAAGATGACTACTTTGGAATGACTATCCCTTTGAAGAATTAACATGTTCGGCAAGCAAAATTCACTGCCAAAGTTCTTGCAAAATACACTGCCTACAGTATATGAATGCCAAAACCTTTGTTCTAAATCTGGGACATACCAATTCAGAAGCAAAGGTAGGTTATTTGGGTCCTGTCTTTCCAAACTCTTCATTTCTAAAATGATATGCTCGCTAGGAGACTAGTGTGTAACCAGGTTGTCTGCATGGAGTTCATTCTTATAATTCCCCACATATGCAGTCAAGCTGGGTCAAGTGTAACTATAGACCAGAGCACAACCAACTCTGAAACAGGACAGACGATACAATTAAAGTAGGCAGCTCTGATCTTCTCAACCAGTTACAACTAGGTTTTCCTCTGATCTTTCATAGCATCATCTTTTACCACCTCCTTCTCCCATCATAGAATGTTTGAAAGATCTTTCTATTCTACCTAGGCACTACTCTGGTATCCCCACAATTTCTCTCCTACTTTCTTACAGTAGCTCTCTACTCTTCCATTTTGAATTCACCCATTACATTGTTGCCATACTGTATTTCCTAACTTATGCTCTGTTGAGATCATTCTTATTTTCAAAAAAAAAAAAAAAAAAAAGCAGTGAGTCATTACTGATTACCAGCAAAATTTTTCTCCTACCATTCAAGACCATCTATTTTTTCTATTTTTATTTCTGCTACTCTTCTCTATGGATGAGACTTCTCACTGTACCCTCAGCTTCTGCTTGAACTTCTGCCCTAACTTATCAATATTATATTTAACAGGACTTCAATCAAATGCTAGTTGTTAAAACAGAAAGAAAACTATCCATCTAATCTCTCCTTTAGAATGATAATCCTCTCTCCAAAACCCATGCATTCTTTCTCTTTCTTAAAGAACTTCCTGCCATTTGTGCATCCTCAACTTGTCTGCAAGCTTCTTGAAAAGTAACTTTGAAATTATTTTCAAAAAAAAAATAACCATGTAGCTTACAGGTAGTTAGCAACAAGAAACAAGAAATGGAGTGATTAATGGGATTCTCCTGTATATACTATTGTATATGAGCTGAAGCACTGAATATTATTAATTTATGCTCCAATGCCTTTGCCATCATTTATTTTATGTAATATCTACTGTCATTTTCTAAAACATCAGATTGTTTCTGTCCTTTTCTTTTTCTTGTAGAAACATTATCACTGCTTCCTAGAAAGACTTTTCTCTACCTGCCCTTGGTGTCAATTTCAAACATGGCTCCAATTTTTCTTCTATGAACATTTCCCTGAAATCCAATCAGGGAAGAAGTGACTTCTCTCTTCATTATGGTTTTACCTTTTCTTGTCCTTTCTTTGCTTCTCATGTCATATGGGATTATAATGGAATTGTCTTAATGTCTTTTTTTGCATCATCCTGTGATTGCTTCAGAGTAGAGGACAGGTTCTGATTCATTTCTCTGGCATGAGTACCAACAATGTTCTCCATAAATGCATGTAATGCTGAATTGAATGAAAACCAGTTAATCCTAAAGTGAAGACTCCAATTTAAAGTGGAGGATGAGTAAAAGACTGAGCAGTCTTGTCTTCAGAACAAGTACCTGAGCCAAGAACAAAGGACCTTAATTTGAAAAGACATTACATTTTTACTTCGATTAAACACAACTGAAACTTGTCATAAGCAAACATGACAGGAAACCCATGGGATCTGTCCAAAATATTGAAATGGAGATTTGACAGAGGAGGGCTAAATGAAATGTTGAGAGTAAAATTGCTTCCCATTTTTACTTTCACTCAGATCTCTTCACACACTGGCTAGATACTAAGACTCTGTGATCATATATGGTGAGGTATTTTCATGCACTTTCTGAGAAACAGTAACATGTTTTGTTTATTAAGTAACACAACATGAGCACACATCCCTACACACTTAAAAACAATTGTGAGCCTCTTGTCACAGGATGAATACAAAATACCTTTTTGTCTTTTCTGATTCATAGCTTAACTTTTGAAGGAAAGCTAAAATCATAATTGCTTCTTGAAAGACTATGCTGTGAATAATAATTTATAAAATCATTCGCAGAAGTGTTACTAGGTAGACTTTAAAAGCTATTTTTAAAACTTACGTTCAGTTTTTTGTGCTTTCAGCTTTACATAACATGTTTGCAAAAATTTCATCCGCTTTTAGTCTCTGTTTACAATATAAGTGGCTGGTTTTGAGGTCAAAAATGCAGTGACATTTGAAACTGTTTCGTTAAAAAACTCTTTAAAGTGTATGCACAAGTTTTGTTTAATTCATTTCTTTTCTTTCTTTCTTTTGTGCTCCTTAGCCATGCACATGTAAAAAAAATAATAATTTTTCAAATTTGGGCCAAAGGCTACTTGAAGTGCAAGGCTCAGAGGGAGCAGAAACAGATAAGCTGGATCTTCAAAAAAATGAGAAGAAAACTTCCACCCTGCATCAAACATGATATACAGAGCTAATGGACTTTGCTAATTGTTCAGATTTGTCAATTGTGATCTCTTAAAAGTAATATTTAAACTCACATATTATTCTTTAAACCAAGTGTTTCAAAGTTTAATAAGGAAACTCAGAATGTTTTCCCTCTTTGAACCTGGCTATATTTTTTTTTTTTAATTTTCTACATTATACATTGGATAGATTAAGGGGTCAAAAACTTTGAGGAGAAAAAATCAGGACTGATGCTCCCACACTGGCAAGAGGAATATAGTGTTGATAGGTGCCAGGGCCAGATTCATTCTAGGTTCAAATCCTAGATATCAGTTAATTGCAAGACTTGAAGCAGATAGCCAAACTTCTTAAACCTGGTAAGATAAGGGTAGTTACTTTGGTGACCATAATGCTGAAATAACTAACACACGCAAAGGGCTTAGCAACTGTGCCCAGTGTGAAATAAACAGGCAATAAACACTAACACATGTTTTGTTGTCTTTCTGACACAAAATAAGTTGCACCCATCAAGCCAGAAATGCTGACATTCACACTATTCTTGAAAACCTCAGGGGAAGGGCATATTGGCAATCACAATGAAAGCAAAGATAGGACACAACAGGGAAAAGGTGTCTGCCTCATTCAGCCATATCTTGACCTTCGACTTTTAGAATACTCAGTGGCTGGTCCTCAGATCATTAACACATTAACTCCCCTAAAGCATTTAAGCAAATTTCCTGAATTTCTTTGTTGGATGAGTCATGGAGCTAGGACCCAAATCCCTTTTTCCACCTGAAAGGCCCCAGAAAGGTGACAGAGGGAAGCTAGGGAAGCTCTCTTGTTCCCAGATAGCCTTAGAAAAGCCCTGCCCAGAGTCTGTGGAGGGCAGATGGTCACTGTGGGACATGAGCAACATGCTGGGTTCTGGAATAAGCTCACATTCTTCACCCCAGCTCTCTTCTCTCTTGTTTGGCTTACCAGTGGGAAGCAGCTTGGCTTGGAGACTCAGCAGCAATAGCTCATTGGCCATCTTGCATGTCAATTTGCCCAACTGCCTCTCCAAGGTTTCCAGTTCTGTGATAGCCAGCTTGGCTGTTAGTCATGCATGTGTGTGTGATTTACTCTTCAATATGTTAATGAATCACGCCCTGATCCAAGTTAGAATAACTAAATATTGCATGCTCAGGCTATGTTCTGCACAATGTTAAAATATTCAGCCATGCAGTTATATTTAGTCTTACAAACAACTTTAAGAAAAAAGCGTGATATTGATCCCATTTTACAGTTGAAGCAATAGGTGTTAAAGACTTTTTGGGGTGTTTCACACAGGTCACAGAGCAAGTAAGTTGACTTTTAATAGGGTGTAGCTTCAAAGGTCCCAAACTTACTAACCATTGTCTTTCAATTTTTACAATATTCAGCTTCTTTTAAGATGAAACAAGTTTCAAGCTTAATTGAAAGAATATCTCATTTAAACCATTAATCGTGTAAAATCAATAAGCTTTTAAGAGCTACCTATTCTGAAGGCAGACTGTTTAAAGATCTAACTACAATAAAAGTAGCAACTGTGTTCTCAAGAAACTCTTATAGTTTCAGATCCATGGCCCAATCAACAGCAATTTTTCAATTTTTTTAATTAAATGAGCAAAGGATACATTATGTATCCAATATGCATATGTTTGTAACATGAGATGATCATTAATAACAGTCTTTTGCAACACTTTCTATATAGTAAGGCCTACAGACACTAAGATGTATGATTCTCATGAATAACTTATTTTATGGAATGCGTATTACCATACCTTTTTATAATTCAACAAAATCATCAACACTTATAGATTCTAAATAATTCGTCCAGAGTCCTACAGTTAATAGGTGATATAGTCAACATTTCAGATTGATACCTTGATCTTGAATTATAACAAATTTTATTACAAATGCAATTATCTTACATTTTAATTAAAATCCCATGAGAACTTATACCCTTTAGTACTGAAATCACTTCTGTATTTTTTGTGTGCTGCTCTGTCTCCTAGTAGAGTGTGTTATATACTACAGATATTGAACAAATATTTATCTGGAGAATGATGAGTAGCTTTGAACTAATCTGATGAAACGGTAGTGAATGCTGAAAGGGCTGTGGCAAATAAACCATGTGTATCACTGAAAAAAATATGTAGTTGAAATAAGATCATGGGATTCAAAGAGCAATGCATAAACACAAACTAGTAGCACTTTTCACAAATCCTCAAGCCAATCCAAGTTTATAAGTTTATAAATTTTAATGATGAGTTCATTGCCATAACCCTAAATCATCAACACTTACAGACATTTCCTTTCTCGAGCCAAATATTTATTTCTTTCATTTATCTAGATCTAGCACCCATAACTATAAGATGTCTGGTATCCTAAGAAGCATGTTATTGCATATTTTACATTTCCCATAGGGAAAAAGACAGGGGTGTTCCCCTGAATTTGACGATCCAACCCCAGCAGAATATTATATAATTTACACCTATTAATGGTTCCCACAAGTTGACCTAGCTGGGGAGAGCATGGTCCATCCCAGTGGACTTCCAGTGGGTTCTGATGCCCATACCCAGCACAAAGTATCCACGTGCATCACAGCTTTTAAATTCTCCTTCTAACTATATAGGGCACAGTTATAGGCCCTGTTGAATGTCAGTGTTGATATAGCCTTGATTCTCAAGGGAACTATAGCCAGAATTAAATATATATATATATATATATTTAAGCATACAGAGCTGGAGTATAAGTCAGAAGTGCAGGGGCAGTGAGAGGATTCACTAGAGACAGAGAGGGGAGCAGAACAGGCAGATTGACGAAGTAATTACACTGTTGAGGGGAGCAGCAGGTGGGACAGAGATCTGCTGCACCATGTGGGTTACATGGCGCAGGATAGAACTCCATGTGGCTGGGGATAGAACTCCAGCTGAAGTACCAGCTAGTTTAGCAGTGCTGTGCTTTAAATCACTGAGCCACCAGGGACGGCCCTAACCAGATTTTTTTTTTAAATAATAAATTAGATCAAATTAATCCAAGTGTCCATTAAGCTGAAATACATGTTATATGAGATTTAGGCTTTTGAATTCTAACACAAATTCATCAAAAGTCCACTTTGACAGTATTGTGTTAATTGATGCATTTACTCTTACTTGGCCAATGGAAAATGAAATAACAATAGCCATTTTAGACCCCTTCCCTTGTAATTTTGATGGGAAAGTCAGCTTGAAATTCTGAGCAAACTTGCCTTTGGATTCCACCTAAAATTCTAAAAATAGGTTTGTTGGCAGCAGCAGGCTACATACAGAAAAGGAAACAAGGGAAGCTGTCTCTGGGAGCTGCAATATTAAAGCCCTCCAATCCTCCTGCACTCTGAAATTCTTGCCACTTAAAAGGAGTAACTTGATGGCTCATGTCTGCTTGGTGTCTGCAGTCTCCTTGTTAAGAGTTTTGAAAATTGAAGCCTTAAATAATTTTACATGAAACAATGCCTTTGTTGTTTGGCTTCTTACAATTGGGGATAACTCAGTAAGTTGAATCTGATAGCAAGGTTGAAAGAACTGTCACTGCAAAAGGTAGGGAAAGTATCTCTTTAATCAACAAATCAGCTTACCTGTTGTTTAGGAAGCTGCTATTTTTGTGATTTAGGGGAAGTATAGAAAAGCCTAAAGATGGAATTTCTGTAGCAGTGAACTACACTGTGCATTCTGTAGGCTGCAAACGAGGACTGGCTGTCAGCCCATCTATAACCCAGAGTAAAGCTGCACATATCTCTTTGTGGGAAGGAGCCCTGAGACAGCGGGCTGAGAACGCTGCAGGCAGCAATGACGAGAGGAGCTGACTCCCTCTGCCAGGTATGCAGGTAGCTCTTCCCTGTGGCTCCACTTGAGAGGGTTTCCTTGTGCTGTATCTCTGGGATTGGATTTGTGCAGGAGGAAGGAGCAGGATGGTTAAAGTATGTGTCATCTGAAAAGATATTGTCTCAGTACATAGTCAGCCTAGAAAGCAAGGGTTCTGGATGGATTTGAACCTGGCCTCCAGTCTGTTTGAGGAAACTTCTCGACCATGTTGTGAAGTAAGATGCCGGATCTCTTCATGCAGATATTTCATGAAGTGAGAAAATGAGTTTGCAGGATGACATCAGAGACTGCAGCAGCCATCAGGAGCCCATCATGGCATGCAGACGGCGGGCACCAGGCCTGACCTCACTGTCAGGAAAGTGTCCCTATAGTGTAGGCATTTGATCTACACAGGAGGTATTCATTTGTTTTAGGAAATATTTTGAAATGTAAAATTTGTTAAATGAAAATTCTGTTAAATGCAAAATGTTAAGCGTATTAATGGATGTTTTGCTAAATCTCAACGTGTTTCCCAGTTGATAATGGAATGGGAGTGCAACACGGTGATTTACAGGATCTAAATACAGACATATAAATGTGTGTGTGTGTGTGTGTGTGTGTGTGTGTGGTCATACCAATGATCAAGGTCCATTTCTCAAACATATTTGATCTTTATAACTCCTAGAGGACAGCCTTGGAAATCCCTCAGTATATGAGAATATTAAAGTTATCTCTTGTTAAATTAATAAAGACAAATTTTGAAAAATATCTGATGAAGGGGGCTAGTTGCCAGGGAATGTACAAGAATGGAGAGCTAGACTCAGGCCTACCCCTGTTCTGGGAATTGGGAGGCACTACAGGGTGAGATCAATTGCTAGTGGCCAGTGATTTACTCTTTCATGCCTAGGAATCAAGCTTCTACTAAAACCTCCAAGAAGGAGGAGAGCAGAGCTTCCTGGTTAGGGATCCAGAGAACTTCCATGGGCCACCTGGCCAGACCCCAAATTTATGTGGACAGGACGCTCCTGTATTCAGGATGTCACTGAGTTTCCCTCCACCTGCTATTGGTTCATGCCATGCCCTTTTGTAACCTGTGGAATGCACAGGTGAACTGGCAAGTAAATGGGTCATCTGACTCCTTAGCGTCTTTCCAGTAAACTGATGGAAACTGAGGCTGTGGCTATGGAAACCTTGGGTTGGAAGCCCAGGTCAAAACCTGGTCAGGTGAGTGGGACCTGTAACAGAAGGTGGTCTTGGCAGACTGCTTCCTGAACCTGTGGCATTCAATGCCATCTCTGAGTCGGTAATGTCAGCTGAGCGCAATTTATGGAGTCCCTGCTGGGGAGGATCCAGGAAACTTCACCAGGAGACACAAAACGCAAGAGCTGCACTCTCACCCCACTTGACTTGAGAGATCCTAATGGTAAGATCAGCAGATGCTTCCGTTCAGTGAGTCTTTTTCTGTTAATACTTTTTCTAAGCTGTGAGTAAAATGATTTTAAATGCCAGTGTCTAGCTACAAGATTTCCATTCCGTCTTAGTCCAGGGAAGCAAGAACAGTGCTTGTGTGTGTGGGGGTGGGGGGACAGGGGTCTGAGGACACCAAGGGCAAGCTACACAGTGTCACTCACAGGCCCGAAGGAGGGATACTTCTGATAGTGCTTCTCTGCCTCCACCTGAGGTGACCATGAATTGCAATTTTCATGAGGAAGGCAGCTATAGGGCTGCACGTCTCATCCTCCAGGGGCTTTGCTTTGAGATTAAATCTAGCCATCCCATTTAACAGAGACTATATCTAAGCCTCCTCTGCTTCTGAGTAACCGCAGGGAGCTTAAACCAGAGTTAAATCCTGCTCGATGTTCCTCTGCTGCCTTGCAGTTAGCTAACATAAGAATCTTGCTCAACTCCAAGGCAAACAGGAAAAGCAGCTATTTTCTGTTTTCTTTTTTTAGGCTATCACAGAACCATGCCACTAGAAAAGACCAAATCTGCGTAATATGACACATAAAACTTGGATCTTCCAAAGACAGTTTGAAACTAGCAATGCAATCCATAACTAGTTTTGTTGCAACAGGAAGGTTTTCAAGACGACATTGAAAAGGCAAGGGGTCATTAAATCTTGGGGCGGGGGGCTGAGCCTGAGTCAAGATGGGCTGTTTAACTTTAGGTATTCATCACAGTCAACATGGCTGCAAACAAAGCTTATTGAGCCCAAAGCAAGCTGAGCAAGGAGAAGCTCCCTATCTTCACACAAACACAGCAGACACTTTCCACATAAAAGACCAGGGCTCCTGTGGCTTCAGTATAAAGCAGAAATCAGATGCTAATGCTTCTTGTCTGTGTCCAGTGTCTCAGAACATGTACTTATAAGAGAGAAGTGGTTCCCAGCTCAGAGAAATCCAGCTTTACTTCTCTGCTTACAGAGTCTCCTTAAATGAGTGTCTTTGTTGAGGGTTCACAGGAGGGAGCTTAAGGAGAGCAATGGAAAGAAATTCAAACTGATCAGCAAAGCGGGGCTTTCAGACACAGCCCACAGCCTTTGCCTGCGGCCAGATGAGGCTTTCAAAGTTAGTAGGTTAGGCTGCCCAATGGGGAACACCATTTCCCGGGAAGAGTGAAGCAACTCATTCACTTCTTCACTCCCAGACTACCGGTCAACGTTAGAGAGTCTCCAAACATGTAAGGTTTCTACAGTTGACTCTTGAAACAACATGGAGAGTAGGAAATCATATACTTTTGACTATCCAAAAACCTAACTACTAATAGTCTGCTGTTCACGAGAAGCTCTAGTGTACAGGTTAATATGCTCATTGTATGTCATATGCATTACCCATTGTATTCTTGGAATAAGCCAAGCTAGACGGAAGAAAACATTATTATGAAAGGAAACACATTTACGATCCTGCACTATATCAACACATACGTTTCTGTCATCTGTGTGCCAGAACATTTGCATGCTGAGGTACTGTGCAGCTAGGTGAATGCACATTCTCCAAAGGAGATTTTCAAAGGGTCGATAGGCACATGAAAAGATCCTCAATATCATTAGTCCTTAGAGACATGCAGGCCAAAGCTATAAGATATCATGAAAATGACAATACACAAGGAAAGAAAATATGCATGAAAATAGCAAGTACTGACAAAGATGTGAAAAAATTGCAATCCTCACTCATTGTTAGTGGCCATGTAGAATGGCTCCATTGCTGTGGAAACCTGTTTGGGCGTTCCTTACGCAGGGGATTATAATAGAGTTACCCTATGACTCAGCAATTCTATTTTTAGGTTTATATCTAAGAGAACTGAAAAGACATTCATACAAAAATTGGTACACAGACATTCATAATAGCATTATTCATAATAGCCCCCAAACTCAAGCAATCCGAATGCCCATCAACTAGTTATGCATTAAAAACTCTATCTCCAAGCAATAGCATATGATTATAATAAATGAATAAAGTGTTGCTGAATCATAGTAAGTATTAATGAAATTGAAATATTATGCTAATTGAATTGGTCAGACACAAAAGGCCAAATATTCTCCAATTAGACAGTGTAGGTAGGTGTACAGCCTTGTGGATATGATTTGCACATTTTAACACTCATAGAAGAAAAACTGGGCTTGGTGCTAAAATTGGAAGGTTGGTGGATGAAGGCAACAGGCACAAAAAAGAGCTATTGAAATACCTTGTGTCTCACTATGCCTTAAGTATTACAGTCAAGAACCTATGGCATTCTAAAGACGATATTTAAAATCAGAATATATTCTGAATAGATTAATGCTACATTGACCCTTCAGAAATTAATCTGTGGTCTCTAGAATTATAAGATGTATCTTGGGTTTTGTAAGAGTGCTGGCTTTTTTTTTCCTTGCTTTTTTATTTATTTATGTTTTTATTTTTAGGTGAGGTAATAATTTGGATACCCCACCAAATCACCGAGTCCACCACATTGTCCATTGTGCAACCTTCCCTCTTTGTTCTTACCCCTTCCCCATTCCCCCCCTCTGTATGTTTTGGTTCCTTTTATTTTTTAATAAAGATTTATTTATTTATACATACAGTACTGGGGTACAGGCCAGAGATACAGGGGCAGTGAGAGGACTCACCAGAGACAGAGTGGGGAGCAGAACAGGCAGATTGATGAAGTACACTGCTGAGGGGAGCAACAGGCAGGTCAGGAGAGGTCTGCTGCACCACGTGGGTCACCACTGGGGAGGGGATCGAACTCACACTGAAGCAGTGGCAGCCAACTTCACAGTGCTGGACGTTAACCACTGTACTACCAGGGAGGCCCTGTTTCAGTTCTTTAGTCAGCTTTCAGGATTGGTATTTAGGCTTGTCTTTATCTGACTTTAGTTTAGTTGCTCTATCTGCCACATGTTCATGACACCATCCAGTATTTATCTTTCCTTATGATTTATTTCACTTAGCATTATCCCTCAGAACTGTGGCTCTGCATGGTCAAGATCAGCAGTTATTATCTGTAAACATCTAAGGTCTTCTTCTTCTCCATGTTTGGGATGTGTTTATTCCCTTGCATTTGGGTAGTGCAAAAGAATCAAATGGGCATTTGCATGGGATTTTCAGCAAAATATCTCTTCTGTGCTAGTGCAGTCTGTGAAATTTAAGGAGGGCCTAGGTAATTGGGTGTAGTGTTCCAACATCTCCTCCACCTCTCCTACCTAACACATTCATTTTCAAATGTCAATGTTAATACTTTTCCACCTGACCTGAGCTTGCTAAAATGGTGCAGAAGGATTATAGCCTTATCAATAAAGTCAGAATGAAAAAAAAAATGCACTGCAAGATTTAATTTTCAGATCCCATGAATTTCTATTGATTTGGGAGTACACAGCCAGGAGTAGTGAGAAAGTAATCTGCAATTTGTATCAAGGATGCCTATTTCAAATGGCTTTGTGTTCCAGAACTGTTACATTGCAGAAAAATGGGGAATCCTGCTGATGGAATACTCATGAGACTCTTCCTATGTATTTTCCAAAAATCTATTTTAATGTGAAAATAAGAGGTAATGATAACCTAGGAAAGCTGTGAATATATACACACACACACACATACATGTGTATATGTGTGTGTGTGTGAGTGTGTGTATAATATTGCAATTAAAGCTGTGACAGGAAAAAAAGAAAATCATACTCAAATGACCTTACGAGAATAATTATATAAAGGAGAAAGGTCTTTCTGTAATTTTACCTTAGAATTTATTTCTTTGGGCTTTACAATATCCCATTATAAGACTTCAATAAGCTATTGAAAGCAGAATTTTTCCTACAGATATGACTGAATATTTTCAGGTGAGTCTGATTTTTCAAGTTGAACTACAACAAAAGTAGATAGGTAAACACAGAATATAAAAAAAAAAAATAATTCTACAAAGAATTGTTTCAAATGTGTTATTTACTCAGTCTCCTCTGCAGTAATCTAATTCAGGCACTTTCCTCTAGATCAAAGGTAAATGGAATCAAGAGTGAGGCTTACTTACCAGAACTTGAAGAATACACAGGGAGCAAACACCTGGTCTTTGCCAAAACTTGCAGAGAGAACGTAGAACAAGTGGCCCATAGAGAAATCAAAACATGGCTCCTAAGTGTGCTTAGAGATTTGCCCAAGGAAAATCGGAGCAGGCTGAGGTGAGGAAAGGAGGCTGCCTGAAATGATGGGACAGGCGTGGCCTACAGAGGAGATGGTTTCAAGTGTAAGAATTCTGGATAAAGCAGATTCAGAAAATAAGAATGTCAACAATACAAGCAAGCCACTGGATTTGCTTGAACAGCAGCAGAGTCGCCATAAATGACACACTGGAAGGTCCAGATGTGATCCAACGGCCAAATTTCTCATTGCTTTAGTGAGTTATTTTTACAATGAACTCTCTGTTGTCTCTCTTTTAAAAAGTAATCTCTTGTTTGTTCTCCCAGTCTTTTGTCTTATTGTGTCTTGCGATCTCCAAAATGCAAAACATGTGCATCCAAGATTATTTTTGTATAAAGTTTTGGGTAGTTATGAATCTTCTGAATGATGCTTGAGTTTGCATGTCAAGTAAAGATTTCCTAAATTGTTACTCAGTGGGGCATAATTTCTATAAAAAAGCAAAAACAAAAATAAATGTTGACAATGAAGGAGACGCATTTGTGTACCTGGGGTTTAAAATAGGTTTTATAAGGAAGATCTATACTAATCTACTAATCTACCTTTTTTCCCATTGTTATTTTATTTTTCAGGTTTTTTTTTTTTTTTTTTTTTTAATGAAGTGTGATGTGAAGACAAAACCAGACAGAATAGTATGTAGGAACACTTTTGCATACATCAACCTCCTTCCATAATTTATCTGTGGTGAGTCATGTTAAATTTATGACCTGGCCCTCTCTGGTGGCGCAGCAGGTTAAAGCTCAGCACTAAGAAGCTAAAGCCACTTCCGCATGAGTTCGATTCCTGCCTGCCCCGGAGGTGACCACACGGTGTGGCAGACCTCTCCACACACACACACTGCTCCCCTCAGCAGTGTACTTCATTGATCTGCCTGTTCTGCTCCCCACTCTGTCTCTGGGAATCCTCTCGCCACCCCTGAGCCTCTGGCCTGTACCCCAGTTCTGTATGCACAAATAAATAAATCTTTAAAAAAAAATATGACCCAACTACTATTTCCTCTTCCATATTATTTTGAGGAAAAATAATCTACCATATTGTTTCTCTCAAACATTTAGATGCATCTAAAGGACCTTTAGAGATGTTCAACTGTTGCCAAACCAAAACTAATTTAACATTTATTTCTTAGTATTATCAAATTTACATCTAGTATTTATATTTCTAATGAACTTTCTTTTTATCAAAGAAACAAAGCATTATGGCATTATGGTTCAAGTTTTCATCACTGAGATTCAACCTGTGAAGCATTACTTATTTTTACTGTTTATTGAAATCATCATTCAAATATACATAGACATCAGGATGGGATGACATGCATTCAGTCTCTTTTACTATTATGTGTTCTCTCACTTGCTCCCTTTCCGCTGTACTCTCCTACAATTTATTAGTCAAATAACTAGGTCATATTTTAATGGAACTAACACTGGTTTACAATATCATTGAGGCTTCAGGTATACAGTCCTATAATTCAGCATCTGTATATACTATGTCATATTCACCATCAGAATTCCAGTCCCCATGCATCACCAAACATGATTGTGCCAATTTCTGCTGAGTATTACACAATCAAAATTTTGGTTTTGTTGACAGCTCGCCTATAGTGTAGTGAAACATGCTTCTCTGTTCTCTGTATTTCCTATAGATTGTGAATTGGATCTGGAGGTTTAATCAGATTCAGGTGGATTTTCTTTCTTAGGCTACTTTTTTTTTAATAAGTTGTATTTTTACATCAAGAAACAATATATCTTGATTATCTATTTGTCTCTTGATATAGTCTTTGATGTTGAATACCTAGATCATAATCCAATACCTTCATTACATCTCAAAAGTAGAAGTATTTCATTATTAACAATCCTTTTTATTCATTACTTAACCTTATCTACTATTTGTTTATCCAGTGACACATGGGTATAGTAAAAGCAGGATAAAAACTTGATTCCCATGATTTACTTAGCATTTTCCAAATAATGAACTTGTTCCTACTGTCCTTTAATGATAATAAAAATTAAGATCTCAGATTTAAACACATGGTGCAGTTTAATCCATTCCTACTATATTCTTTGTAGATAATCAAATTGCCACATTGTTGGGAGTTTGGTGTGTGTGTATATGTGTGTATATGTGTGTGTGTTTAGTTGACTCCTGGATGATTGTTAATTAATGTTATTTAGTGTAAAATCCCTCTAATGCTTTAATCATAATAGGGACCTAGTGGATAAATAAAAGAAACAAACAAAAAAGGTCATCATCATCAGCCAGTAGAGACTATTGAGTAGCTATAAAGTTAAGGGCATTATAGAAAATTAAGACTTATTCTTTGTCACTTTGATTGGAGAGTAACTTTGGAAATGATACAAATCAACCTGAATTATATTATAATATATAAGATGATGGCTCATAGGATGAAAAATAAAAATGAGTGACCAACGAGAGGTACAGATGGAATGTGCCATGAATTCAAATAAAGCCAAAATTCTCAAAGCTCTTGAGTACTAAATGACTACCATTCACTTTAAAATTATACCCATAAGTTAGCACAACCAGGTGTACTCTGTTTAGCCTTGTCCACTCAAAAACATATGTGCGGGTGTATGCATGTGTGTATGTGTGTGTGTGTGTGTGTGTGTGTATACCTATATATGTATATATGTGTGTGCTTATATATATATACATATATACTCAAAAGACAGTAAATATGAGGGTTATGTTCTTTCTTTTCTTTAACTTGGTAAACTTGGTTTATAGTACTATACATGATTCAGACATACAGGATCACAGATCTTCAGATGGATGTAACCGCACCACACCAATAAGACACCCAGAGTCTCCACCAAACCCATTGGGCCCTCTCTCCTCTTTGCTTTTTACCTACCCCACCCCATTCGATAGTCTTAATTAGTCAGATTTCTAAGGTTTAATTTTGGTGTGGTTTGGTTTTTCTATAGTCTACATATTGGAGAAACCATATGATACTTTTCTCTCTCCTGATTTATTTAGCTTTGCATAATACCCTCCATTCTGTCACAAAGTTGACAAGTTGAGTATTCTGTAGTGTGTATATATACATCTTCTTCATCCACTCATCTGCCTTTGGACACAAGTCGTTTCCATAGTTTGGCTATTATAAACATGGAAGTGAATATTTCTCTCTGAATTAGTATTTTAGCATTCTTTTGTGTAGATATATAGGGGCAGAATTACTGGATTTTATGGTATAACTATTCCACAGGTTTTGAGAAATCTCTACGGTTTTCATAAGTGCAAACTAGTCTATGTCTTACCCACAGTGTGAAAGTGTTCACAACCTCACTAATATTCTGCTATGGGCCATTTATACAGGGGTAGAACTACACCAAGCTAAAAAGATTCTGTACAATGAAAGAACTATCATTGAAATGAAAACACAGCCAGCCAGCCAACCGAGTGGGAGAAAATATTTTCCCATCATATGTTTGACAATTGACGAGGGACTAATATCTATGGTCTACACATAACTCATGCAACTCAACAACAACAACAACAAATGGGAAAGAGAACTAAACAGATACTTCTCCAAAGAAGCCCTGTGGATGGCCAAGGGGCAGGTGAAAAAATGTTCAGCATCACTTAGCATCAGAGAGATGTAAATCAAAGCCACAATGAAGTTCTGTTTCTGCTGACAACTTGCATTCTACCTGGTCAAACTTCAGTTCTACTGTTTATACAGTTCCTTTGATCAAAGAATATAAAACTTTCAGCAGTTTCTTCCCTGTTTTTGTCTTGCTCTCTACAAGATCTTGTTTAAATATATGTTTCCTGAATGTCTGCCTTTATATGATCTGTAGTAATTAACAATGGTTCATTTCTCTCCTATAATAACAGACTCTACTTCTGATTATCACTGTTTATTCCACAGAAAGAATCTTGACTAATAAGCCAATGTTACAAATATACCAACTGGAACAAATACACAACAGGAGAGCAGAACTGTTACTATATGGGTGAGAGAAATACTTCATTTTTGTAAAGAATGTACTTGCTACTACAACAGGAATTAAAAATGCCCAAATTTGATTGGTGCTCCAACAGCGTAGACTAGTGCAATAAATGCAAGCCATCCCCACACCAAGAAATAAAGTCCTAGCCTGCTAATTCAGACTTGCAAAGCAATCATACACTGTCCTAACTGCCTAATCCTATCAGTCTCCATAGGAATAAAACATGACTTTATTAAAGAAGGCTAGAAGGAAAGAGGCAGTCTTAAAAAAAAAAAAAAAAAAAAGCTGTTGGTTTTCTGTATATTCTCTCTCTCCATAGAGAGAATACTCATAGTCTTCCAATCACCTCATATTCGGTCTAATACAGACTGCCTTTGTACTAGGCCATGCAACATAGGCTTCAGAGAGACTCTCTGGAAAACTAGCTACTTTCTTGGCAGTCAGGAATCAGTGGTTTGCTTCCTGATGTACTCCTAAGAAATCTGAAAGGGAGAAACTAGTGAGGTCTGACAGAAGAAAGAGATAGGACATTTATTTGGAGAGTTTCTGTGTTAGTGAGATCCCAAATCAAAGAATAAAGGGAGAGACAGACTTCCTCCTCAATCCAAATCCAAAGAGAAGCATTTCAGGGACCATTCAATGAGGTTAAGGGTAATAGTAGTGCTTTTGAATTACATGGCAAATTCCCAGAAAACCTGCAGATTTTCTGGGAAATTGATGTGGATCCCCAGAAAGTAAAGTAGACTGAAGTCTTACAAAACTTTGCAGAGGTGGATAATGGAATAGGATGCTGAAGTCCTAATATAGCTAGTGGATGGTAAGTAATAAAGGACCAGCCAAAGACAGACACATTCTAGAACAAGAAAACTGCCACAAAGTAGAAGATATTTAATGAACATGCAAAAATATCCCTGAAGAAGACATCTTTGTTCCACTCATTGGCTATTCAACTCAGTGCCCTGACACCAGGTTGTGTCTGTACTAGACATGTAGAGTGTTGCTCTCTTCCTCCGAACCCCTTCTTTCCCAAGCCCAATGGGCATGAATCAGCAGGAGCAGTGGTGGATGGAAAGAGGAAAGAAGCCTTTCGAAGCCTCTTTTTCTACTACAGTCTTCCTATATTGAAAGAGACTGGATCATTTGGAGAAGAAAAAGCTACTTTGATTAATTTTAGAGTCACTATGTTATATTATGAATACTTGAATGTGAACACAGATCTTTTCATTGCCTAAAAATTTTTGGAAAAGCCAAAAGTCATTATCAGAGATTTATTCAGGTACCAAGAAAATGAGTTCCATGGGAAAGTTTAGTGGAAAAAGACAAGAAAATGGCAGAAATATCTAAGGCAACTTGTGATGCTGATACTATATTTTATTTGAGTAGGCATATACTCATTTGAACTTTGATCACCCACTATATTCTTGGAATCATTGAATTCTGGGGTTAAGATAATAATTAAGAAACTTGGGTCTCTTCTAATTGACTTTAAATTATTGCAAGGATAAGTATACTTTAAATATGAAAATTAAAAATTAAATAGTGTTGGACCCTGCCTGTTGGCACAATGGGACAGGACTCAGCACAGCCAAGCCACTTCAGTGCTAGTTTGATCCCGGCCCCGGAGAAGATCCACTTGACCCAGCAGACCTCTCCTGTCTCACCCACTAATCCTCTCAGCAGTGTACTTCGTCATTCTGCTTGTTCTGCTCCCTGTTCTGTCTCTGGTGAATCCTCTCACTGCCTCTGCACCTCTTGCCTGTACCCCAGTTCTGTATGCATAAATAAATAAATCTCTAAAAAATTAATATAAATGCCACATGAAACAAAAATCTGGGAAATGTGATAAAGAGATCTGTTATATGTGTGTGAGGGGAATATTGCTTAGTAAATCTAATTATGAAAACAGAGGAATTGACAAATGAGCTGAACTTTGAATGCAGAGAAGACTCTAGATAAGTGAAAATATGGAGGATAAATGATCCAGATCTAAGAATCTCTGAAACAGGGCAAAGTATGTTCATAGGTCTTGAGCACATTGGAGGGACAGAAAAACTAAGACTCAAAGCCAAAATATCTAAGAAGTTGGAGACCACATGGGCACTTTAGGAAAGTCAATTAAGGGTCATCATGCAGCCCAGTTATGGAGATTGACACCGATGATTTCTTCATTTAAAAAGATGGCACCAGATCGTGGTATTATCACCCTGGTATATCTATGTGTAAGTGAAAAAGCTGACTGTTGTAGAAAGTGCCATGTAACTTGAAATGTTCCCATTTTTGCACCATAATTACCACAGAACACAATACAAGCATATTATCTCTTCTCTACCTTTGAGGGCTTGTTGAGGTAGAACTCCAACTAGAAAAAGAACCACCTACCTCAGGTGCAATTTCCTCCATAGCATACATGTTATTTTTTGATCTTAATGAATGAATGAATTTTTTGACCGTAATGAAGAGATAAGCTCCCAGGCTATCTCAGACTAACTCCTGGGTAGAGTTGTCTGTAACCTAGACCATAATGTTTATGACTTCCTGAAGCAATCACAGCATACTCTTCATCTAAACAAGACAATTTCTTTGTTCAAAAACATAGTTTCCCTACCAGAGTATGTTCTGCCTATGTTGTTTTGGATTAACAGTCACACCAGGATTTAAGATCAGGGAATTTTATATAACCTCAGATTCTAGGCATCTTAATTAGAAAGTAAGTGATTTTTCAAAAACCATTCTATAATAAATATGCTTATTGTATTTATCATTTGTAGTTTGGATCTCATATAATAGATATCAAATAAATATACACACAGTGTTTTATAAATGGTGTTTGTTATATTATTTTATGTTTTATATATATATATAATGAACAAAAATACATACTTTTACTCTTTTTACCTTTTTGGCACATCTAATCTTTAATAGATTCCATTCAAGCATTTACTGAATAAGCACAAGTATGGCGAGACACGGACAATGCAAAAATGCCCTCAAATAATTGACTTCATCCACTATGTTCCTAAAACTTTGTTTCTTTGTTTTATTTATTTATGCATACAGAACTGGGGTACAGGCCAGAGGCTCAGGGGCGGTGAGAGGCTTCACCATAGACAGAGTGGGGAACAGGACAGGCAGATTGAGGAAGTACACTGCTGAGGGGAGCAGGTGGGTCAGGAGAGGTCTGCCACGCCATGTGGTCACCTCTGGGGTATGTGGGAACCGAACTCATGCACAAGTGGCTTTAGCTTCTTAGTGCAGTGCTTTAACCCGCTGCGCCACCAGGGAGGGCTGTGTTTCTTTGTTTTAAATGACATAGCCATTTGCACAAAAGCTAGTGACTTACAAACATGAAAAATCAGAAAATTCTTGGGCTAGAGGTGTATCCCTTCTTCAGTTTTCTTTTTTTTTTTTTTTTTTTTTTTCAGCCCCTAACCCAAATTGAACTTAGGCAAAATTGCTTAGATTTTCTTACAATGTTGGAAAATATTATTTGTAAAAATTCCAGTGTTTGAATTCCTCCCACAGAACTATAAACTAAGCCATTACTGCTTTGTCTAACCTGAATCTGTCTACGGTCGTTTTGTTGTTTTTGTCACAAATAACCCACTTGATCTGTGAGGAGAACCAAACATTCCTATCCATGCTACATTCTTGACTTTGTGGAAACAAGGGTCCTTTATCAAGTCAACTCTGTTTTTGCTTTTTGGAGAACAGTTTGTTTTTTAAGTGTTTGTTTTTAGTTTGAGTAACAAGATCTGTAGAACCTTGATATGGCTTTGCATTGATGAACATAGCAAGATTACTTTTAATGTTAAGGCTATTCCAAATAGGGTGAGGGGAAAAACTGTACATCCACTTGAAGTATACCACAAAAATGAAGATTAGAAACACCTTTAAAATACCCTCATTTGAATTTTTAGCAAAACCTAAGCTAATGGTTTTTCCTACCATGTTTAACAAATTTTGCTTATGAAAACTTTATTTTTGGTGACACACCTTATTGAAATGGTTAAGTACATTTTATGACTCTACTAGTGATGCCACAGAAATCATCTACGAAAGCAACGAAATATACCTTTAATGAAGGTAGCTAATACTATTTATTTCAATCACAACATTTCCAATAGTTTAAATTTTGGTCTCCTCATTAAGGAAGAGAGTGGCACCTATATTGTTTTTCCAGTTGAAAATGGTGCCCCAAAAACCTTCTACCCATATTCCTTTTATTTCAAATGGTCAGTACTGGGGTGATGACCATTATTAAATACTCTCTGTAACTGGGTAGAATTTGGTAAGTTACCCAGAGCAGAACAAAATTATTGTTTACTACAACAGAAGCCAGGTTGGAAAATCTGCTCAACTTTTTAAAAATAAGGACAAACTTACTGAGATTACTGCTAATTAGATACCCAGCTTTAAACCTTTAAAAACGATTGTCCTGGGACTCCCTCGTGGTGCAGCAGGTTAAAGCACAGCTCTAAGAAGCTAAGCCACTTCAGCATGAGTTTGATTCATCCCCCAGGAGGTGACCCACATAGTGCTGCAGACCTCTCCTGACCCGTTCAATGCTCCCCTCAGCAGTGTACTTCATCAATGGGCTTGTTCTGCTCCCCAATCTGTCTCTGGTGAATCCTCTCACCACCTCTGCACCTCTGGTCTGTACCCCAGTTCTGTATGCATAAATAAATAGATCTTTTTTTAAAAAGTCTTTAAAAAAAAAAAAACAAAACTATTGTCCCACAGCATTGGTACTTAGGATAGATGAAAGGTTTTGACTCAGACAAAGTAACCTTATCAACTTCAGAGACAAAATTGCTCTTTGCTTGTTTGGTTTTGTGATACTGGAGTTAAGGATTAGGTCCTCAAACCCTCCCCCAATTAGAGAACCAAAATGAGTAAAACTTCCAAAATCCTCTGTGACACTCACAGCAAGAGATGAAAAGAATTAAAAAAGAGAGAGGAACAATTTCCAAAGTATTCTTTCAAAAGAAGATTTCGGCTCCACCAGTTAGATATTCTATGCTGAACACTACAATTTCGTATAGTGTGTAATTTCTTCTGGGCACAAGTATAGGGCATGATGGTAAATACTACTTTATCAACTGATATCCTTACATACGAAAAAGCAATTGTCAGATACCTGCATGGGGAAAATTTTTACTTTGTTGGAGAATTACACAAAAGAAAAACTCAAACCTGGACCTCATAAAACATGTGGTCCATAGGAGAAAGCACATATATATTTTAAGAACTTTTTAAATGTCTACAATAACAGCAAAAGTTAATTCGCACTCATGGTTTATAATATTTAATTATTTGCAATAAATTTGGAGAATATATGGGTAAAATTCCTAGATTTTTAGCCAACAGAGTCACTAACTGTGATAGGCACTAATTCCAAATTTGAGATATATTGACACAGAACAAGATGGAAATCTTTAAGCTTATGATCCTAATCCTATATCCCTAAACAATTGTGTGACCTTGAACCAGGTCACATCTCCAACTCCTCTCTTGGATAAAGATTGTCACCTTGGGGACATTAATTGTATTTTACAGTCGGAATTCTTAACCTGTTCATGGTTACAGATGAAAATGAGCATGAATTAGATTCATTATGGCTCTTTCCTGGCACAAATTGGGAGTGCTTACAGGAGTGGTGGATTGCTCCTTCACAGTTGAGATACAATTTCGGATTCTATGGTGTTCTACTACCTAAGTAGAACAAACTTTAGTGGGGAAAATTCCATATTTCAGAACTCTTAGACAAGTATATCAGAATTTAGTTCTCATCCGTTCTTTAGAGGAAGAGTGTAAACAAGGGTCTCAGAGAACTGACCTTTAAATCCATCTCTGCTTATGCAACATTTCAATATTTTGAACAGATCCAAAAAGCAAGCAGAAGAGTATTTTCATCTTCCATTACCATGTGTGAAAGCAGACACCTCTTTAAATAGAAAAACTGCTTTGGGATTCTGTTTGCTGGCTGTGGATGCTGATTATCTCTCTGTGGAAACATTTTTGTTTCAAGTATAAGGAAAAAAGTGCTTATGGTCACTAATGAGCACTCCCCTATGGGGATGATAAAGCTCCCTGCTACATTCTGTCCACAGCTGTCCGACCAGGCTGTCCACGAAGTGTGAGTTTGAGATTCCAGGCTGAAATCGGTGGTAATTTAGACAAAACTTTGGAAATCATCTCAGCCATGCTAACACAAATGCGTTTAATTGAAAAATTTGGTTATAGGGCAAAAACAAATCAAATATTGTGAGATGTTTTAAAACAATGACTGGTTCTCTTAAAGAAAGTTTCACAAGAAATAATGTCATCCTACGATCCACTTGTTTCTGTGAGGTCTAAGGAATACCAGGTCAGGTTTCTTTACTATCGTGGCGGGCAATTAAATCTATACCATCTTACAGGGAGATAGATGACATACACCAATTTGCTGCAGCAAAGGTTTTTGAGTCATACATGGGGCCTGTAGCTCCAATTTGATTTCTCAATCTATAATCCTCAGCCTGGATTACACAAGGTGACTCAATGGGATACACATTTTAGAAGTAATTTATTTTTATTTATGTTTATCAAAAATAAAGATTTATTAACTAGTAAATTAACTACCTAATGATTGCATTGCTTCTGTATTGCTGTTGTAGTTATTTTTGTGGTAGTTACTTACCATTTGCAAGAAATGATGTCTGGATAGGAGAGGTTACTTTCAAATACAATTGGCTCAAAAAAGGTACCAAAATCCTATGTGTTATCATTATTTTGTACCTAAATGTGTTTGTGTGTTCAGTTAAGATAGTTCATTAAAAAAAAAAATAGTTCGGGCCCTCCCTGGTGGCGCAGTGGGTTAAAGCACTGCACTGAGAAACTAAAGCCAATTCCGCATGAGTTCAATCCCCGCCCACCCCAGAGGTGACCACATGGCGAGGCAGACCTCTCCTGACCCGCCCGCTGCTCCCCTCAGCAGTGTACTTCGGCCATCTGCCTGTTCTGTGCCCCACTCTGTCTCTGGTGAATCCTCTCACCCTCCGCATCTCTGGCCTGTACCCCAGTTCCGTATGAATAAATAAATAAATCTTTAAAAAAAAAAAAGTTCATTTAAAATATTAAGTAATTTCAGTAGCTTTCACAAAATATCTCTTTGGTTTAAAGTATTCATAGACATCATGGCTCACAGCAAACATAAGTATTAGCAGACAACAAAACAATGCAAAGTATACTTCTCTTATGATTAGTGCGAGTCCTTCTTCTTTATCCTTGGACCTGAAACCTAAATAAATACTTCACCTTATTGTCATCCATCCCAAATATAACTTTCTTTGATGATTCTTGTCATTTTGTCCAAGAAATCTGAACTTGAGCTTATAAGCCTCTCTGTACTGACATCTCTCCTTTGCAGAATTCAAAGCAAAAGCATCATAGTCATCCCTTGGTAATTAAATCTGTATGATCTGATGATAACTCTTCCACTGTTTTTCATCTAAAGTGTTTGTAATTTTTTCTTCAGTTCTGCTATGGAGGATATGAATTTTATCTTCCCTAGTAGAGAACTTTTTAATAAAACTTTCTTCCATGAAGGAAATATTTTAAGTCTGTACAATCTATGGAAATATAAACTGGTGCAGCCATTTAGAAAAGTGATCTGAATTTACATTAAGAAACTAAAAATATAAACACCTTCTGACCCAGCAATCTCGCCCTGGGCATCTATCCAAAGAACATGAAATCATCAAGTCAAAAATATTATATGTTCTACAGTGTTTATTGGAGCTTTACTTAACATTAGTTTGGACATGGAAAAAGCTGAAGTCCCCATAGTTGGAGGTCTGGATTGGAACAATGTGATGTGTCCACATAATGGAAAATTATTCAGCCATAAGGAGAGAGTAAAAGCTGCCATTTGCAGCAAAATGGAAGGAATTTGAAGGAATAATATGTAGTAAAGCAAGCATGAATGGCAAAAGCATTATGTAGCAGACAACATAACAAAGCAGAAAACTTATATAAACTAGCAACTTCTAACAAATGAAGTGAGCTCCTGAGGTTAAAAGAGAGTGGGTAGGGAGAAAGGATCAAAGGAGTAAGAAAATAAAGAATTTGACTACATAAGACCTACATTAAGCAGTATTATTCATAATTCAGTTAAAACTGGGAAACAATTCAATATTTAGCTAGTGGAAAACAAACTACAGTATAACCATTCGCTCAACTACTCTTTATCAGTAGTAAGGAACAAACTAATGATCTAAAACAACATGAATGAATCTCAAAAATCATTTTACTGAGCACAAGAAACCAGGCACAAATATTCACACTAAGCCATTGCATTTTTCCAACTCTGTAGTAAAGCAAACTAATACATGTCAGAAAGTCAGTTCACCTGGAGCTCGGAGAGAACTGGGGATTGTGAGTACTGCACAGCTATGTCATTGACAGCTTCATTCACACACAGTTAATCCACCAAGCCAACCATACCAGGTCTGTGCCAGGCAGCCATGGCACCTACAGAGAGGGAAACAGTCTCTGCCACCTTGTCAACACTGGATAAACCATTTGACTTCTTTCAACATTTGGTTCACTTTTTTTTTTTTTCTTCCAAGAAAGGAGTTGGGAGTCTCTCAGGCTTCTCTGTAGTTCAGCAGCCTGCTTATTTACAGTTTCCTTTCTGTTCCTTAACACAGAAAAAGCAGACTATGCTAACACCCACCCTAACAAACAAAAGCAATTTTAGAGAACTGGGAAGTAGAATGGACACATCGATGATGACATTTTCTGTTAATTATTGCCGAGTATTTTTACTTTTTCTTAAGTCCTAGCAATGACTGGGTGACTTGTTATTTTAACAAGTAAGAGAAAGTATCACCTGCTACTCGGTGCCTGGCAAAGGGGATGGCCAATGCTATCTGTGAGTGTATTACTGTTGTGTCCCAGAGTCTAACAGATTTGGCTCCATACACAGATACCTAAGATTCTGTATCTGTTAGTCACACACTTGGATACAACATTCAACTTCTATTGGTCAGAACAGTCATGTGATTGAATTCTGTTTCGCACGTGGTCATTTAAGGAATATCTCCTTGCTGTGGATATCATTAACAGAGCTAGATTGCCTGCAGAGTTGTATTAGTGTTCTTGGTTATAGACACGTCTCTCAAATAAATCATGTGAGATGCCTGAGGTGGGGAATATTAAAAAGATAAGAGAATGATCACATGGCTAAGTAATTGAGTGCCACTAGACTAGCTTAGACCAGCACAAATTTTAGAAGGAAATGAAATGAGGAAGATCTTCAAGTGCCTCATCCACCGAGAAGCACTGTTATTTTTGTTATGCTGAAACTTGAAACTATTACAGCACTTGCCATCTCTAAAGAGTGTGATAAGAAGGGCCCAGCAGCAGCTGAGGTACTGAGCAGAGCTGTGCCTTTTGAGGTAACTTTTTCCTTAGGTGTGAGAGAGAATTTGCAGGTTATTTTGCTTTGTGCTGGGTTGTGTAATTTTCCACTGATGTCCCCTTAAGAAATTCTTCAGTAAAAATGTACATGATTTTTAAGCAAACCTCTTGGAGGTTTTGTGTGGTCACTTGTTTATCACTGTGCTGAGGCCAGGCCATTTCTACATGAGAACAAAACACTGGCTTAACTCCGATTGCTCGTTATTGCCGGTGAGGTGGAACAACAACGTCAAAACGCCCAACTGACTTTAGGTCTAATGTGCAAAACTTTCAAAATATCTTTCCTATTGCCCTCAGAACGGTAATGATTTCTGATATGAAATTATATGCAACAATTCAGAAGACTGGTTTTATTATTACCATCTGTTCTTGGGGTATATTAGAGATTGCTTCTGTGCCCCACATTTAATACTTTCATATCACGCCTGATCAGCTTACATCTTTATCTTCAATTTATTATTATATTATTATTATTATTATTACTTTACTGACATGAAATTAAATAAAGTGAAAGGACAGCAATAAAGAACATTTAATTTTAAGGACTAGCAAACACTCATTGCATTTCAATTTTGACAGTCGAGCTTAAGCACCTGAATTGACTTACCTGTCCAGAGGACCTGACATCCTTTTGCACTTTGCTCCCTAGCCTCCTATGCAAATCAGTGTTGCTGGCTGCCCTTTACTTGGCTCATTGCAAATGGGTTTTTTATTGTTTTTGGAAGTGACTTGTTACACTGTCCTTTTCATCAAAGGCCTTAATTATCTGGAAAATTCTGACACATTCTCCATCAAAACTTTTGTTTTAGGAAGATATGACACAGTGGAAAATGGCTTTTGGAGTTCTATAGTGCTCATATTAATTTTAAAATACAGTCTATCTCTCTATGAAGATGAAGATATGTTATTTAACTACTCTGAGTCCTGCATAACTTACTTAAAAAATGTTTTTTAAGAATATTAAATATAGATGTTTATATATGCAGATAGATCAGAAGAAATTGCCTACACGTGTATAAGTATGTGAGCATATATGTATGCGTATAGAAGAGATAAATCATTTTTTGCTTCAAAAATTATTTTTAATCCCACACTGTTCGTTGGTTATAAAATATAAAATGTTTGTTCTTTGCTGACTTTTTGACAGTATAATGCTAATAAAGATTTCTTACTTTAACAAAAGTATTTCCTTTGCACTTTGAGTAACATTTTTATTTTCACTTAAGAATAAGCTCAGCAAATTTTCCCTTTTTTAAGAAATATCATTATCCTCCTTAAAAGCAGACCATACAGATGTTTGATGACCTCATACTTTTCATTAGCCAATGTCCTCTACTCAGATTAGCAACTGAGTTACTCTCTGTGTTTATTTAACTAGAGTTCACAATGTCTGCATTATTGTGGGGCCCCTATAGACAGTAAAACAAAAATACATAATCACTCTTTGTAGGAACTTTAGGTTCTGAGTATCTGATTAACCTTTCCTTGGAATATTTTATCATTTAATTGATTCAGGACCACCTTCTCTCATGGATAGTGCATGTGTGCTCTTCACACATGAAAACATATTTGTACCCACTTTAGAACATGTGGGTGCCCACATTAGCATCTGGAATAGCCTAGATCTGTGTAACTAATTATCTAATTCAGGATGGTGTGAGGGGAACAAGACAAGAGTTGAGCCAGATAAGCAAGAACATGCAGACAACTGATGATATTATAGTATTACAGAAGAAGGTAAGGAGCATGAAGTTGAAAAGCAGAGGCTGGATGAAAAGGAACACTAAAGTCCTTTGCACGAATGTTCACACATTTATGATGTGAGCATCATAAATGTTCATTTCACAGATATCTAAAATCTTGAACTGAGTCTTGCACAAAACTTTTAAGAACCTCACTGAATACAAATAGACCCACTGCAAGTGTTCTAAGGAGTCCCTTCTGGGTCTTTGCAGGACTGACTCAAGTTCAATGCCCACATAATGCACCTGGCTACCCCCATCTAGTTTTTTAGCAGTGTCAGATCCAAGGACTCAGACACCATTGTATATCCACTTTACCATAAATGTATGAAGCAATTAAATACTTGAAAGAACAAACCACACCAAAATCAAGATTATGAAGAATAGGACTCTTGGAAATAAAAGATGTAAAAATGTAGCTGAATGATTGAATCTTATTCCATATTGTACTGATATAAAATAGGTTTCCTAGACATTTTGGGTAAAGTCGAAAAATGATGTAACTCAATTTTAGGACAGGTAATAAGAGTGCCTCAGATCATTCCAGGGTATAATCTTAAAGTCAACAAAAGCTCTGTCAATCAGACCTTGAATCGTGGCTTGCCTAGAAACAACCTTATAAGTACCCTCTTTAGAAGTCTTAAACAGCTTTCTCCACTGTCTTTTCATCATATTATCAGCACTAAAATGCCCTAGGTATTTTCCCAAACATTTTCAGTCTATACAGACTCAAGTGTAGCAATTATTTTTCTTGCTTCTAGAGGCAAAATGGGAGAGAGTTTTAGAAAGCAATTAATCAAACACAAAAACATAATTTTATGTCTGTATTTAAAAGACAGTGGTGTTTGTTTTAAAAAGTATACAAAGTAAAACATTCAAACTTGTGTCACTAGGGAGAGAGGCAGAGTTATAGTTGTTCCCTGGCATCTAGTGGACGATCATATCATAATCTGGAGGAAAGAAGCATTCTACCTGGGATTGAGATCAGCTGGATTAGTAAAATAATTCTCTAAGAAGGTAAAGAGTGGGAAAGAATGTTTGCTTGATTCTAGTAATCAGGTGACAAATGTGCCTCAAGAAAGCATTAAAACTTTGCCTTCATCCTTACAATTGAATTAAAACCATACCAGAGACATGATCTGAGCTGCCCATTCCTTGTGAAGCTTAATTAATTGGCTACCCTGTCTTTGTTCTATAAATGAGCCACCCATCCCAGGGAAGGGGAAGCAATCTGATCTGTAGATTGCGAAAGCGCGATTTTTACTCCCAGTAGATGTTTTGGCTTAAAGATATAAGACATTCTCACATTCTTATAGTGGAGGGCAAAGGTGTTGAGAGATGGCACCTCTTTGTGTTTCAGTGACCCCACAACAGCTTCATAATTATCATTCTCCATGATTCCAGCTGCTATCAAGGTAACTAGTGACATCACCTTGGGAACAATGTTTAAACTTGTATTATCTTATTTTTTCCTTCTAAAATGAGAGTAGTAATGTCTTCCACACCCAAAACAAAACAAACATCATCACACATGGGGGTGACACATGACATTGTCCATCTAAAAAAAAATCACCTGCCATATTCCAGTAGCTCAATATTGTGCTCCTGCGTTAGCTTGTATTTCCAACAATTCTTGCATCCTAGAACTACTTTATTTTTTAAGATTTATTTATTTATGCATCCAGAACTGGGGTACTGGCCAGAGGTGCAGGGGCAGTGAGAGGATTCACCAGAGACAGAGTGGGGAGCAGAACAGGCCAACTGCTAAAGTCCACTGCTGAGGGGGAGCAGCGGATGGGCCAAGAGAGGTCTGCTGCACTATATGGGTCACCTCCGGGGCAGGGATTGAACTCATGCTGAAGTGGGCTTCTTAGTGCTGTGCTTCAACCCCCTGCGCCACCAGGAAGGGCCTAAAATGACTTTTTTTTTTTTAATACCTATTTTCATTAGAGGCACTAACAGCAGAAAATATAGGGGGAAATTTTACCTGAGAAAACCAATGATCACAGTTTTTTTTTTAATTAATCCTGATATCAACCATTCTTAAAATCCTAGCCCAAAAACTTAAATAAAAAGCTTTCTTACAGTTTTAAAGCAAAAATAATAAATTTTGAAAAGACTGCTTTTGTATAAGCTTTAGAGGATGTGAACTCATTTGTGGAATAGCCAGAACTATCATAGACATTTTAAAAATAAATTAAAAATATGATTTCTTTAAAATGGATAGAGGAAGATGAGTAACAATAAATTATATAACCAAAAAATATAATTCATCAAACATTAAAAGATAGCTGTAAGTTAATAACAAATATTCGTCTCATTTTCTAAGGACTTTTCCAAGTTATATGGAAATACAGAACTTATGGAAATTCACACATTCCACTTTATAAATTATTCATGATAGAAATACTATATTATTTTTAATCTCAAAATTAATTACTTAGAATCAGTCCTCTAAAAATAGGTTCCATTATCTCACAGTAAATAAACTACTGAGAGTTATTACTTTGAAAATTTACATGTCTTTATACTAACTGTTCTATAATTTAAATGTTTAAATTTGAAGCATAAAATTGTATTTCAATCTTTTTTGGCATCAGGTGGTTTCTAGTAGAAACATGAAATCAGTGCTCAATGCTGCTTTGAAAGTTACAAAAGAGAAACATAGGACCTTATTTTGAAAGGGGTATTGTCCACCTGTGTTTTATAGATGAGGTCATTTTCTTTCAGAAAACAAGAGAGAAAAACAAAGGAATAGTAATAAACTTAAGGGGAAAAAAATGAATCAAAGACAAAGTGGGGAACAGGAAGCAACTCTGTCACAATTAACACAATGAGGCTTTAGAAATAAGAGCCGTATCTGTGTAAACGCGTGCCTGAGAAATCTTGGTGGGCATTACAGATGGAGTGGGAATGCTAACTTCTCTGCATGGCTCTGAACAGAAATAAAGGAAACACAGATTTTTCTCCATAAATGACAAAAAGGTTTGACTAATCCCTGATTGCTATTTTGCCTCCATCCTCTGGCCTATTATTAGATTTCCTGGCAAATCAGATTCTTTCATTTGCAGTGGTTAAAATCATATGAATTATAGGTTTCATTTAGACTCATCTCACCTCTCCCAGTGGGTAGAATCCTTCTGTCATTTTCACAAGACAAAAATAACATTTGCCAATATGAATGAGAAATCAAAGATGCTCAATTACCCTGCAGATCCCTGTCATCCATGGATACCAGAGAATGGTGTGTCTTGTGTAAAGCTGTGTCTTGAATGGAAAAATGCATTGTGCATGTTTTATTTCTAGAATGTTCTTTTAGACAAGCTGTACATGAATAGCTATTAAGGCCTGTTATAATCTGCATTCTATCTGTCACCAGAACCTACACCTTGCCTCTCTAATCTTCATGTGAACCTAGAAATTCTGAAAACTATTCAAACTTGAAAATAAATGAAAAAGTTTTCCAATACGTTATGACATTTTTGCTTCAATTTTGCATTCTAAACATTGCATGAGAAGCTTAGGAAAACACTTTCAGCATCTAGATAGAAAGACAGACACACCTGAACAGAGAGAGGCCATCCCCATTAAACCTTATGAGGATGGGGGAAGACAGAGATGAGCATTTCTCTCATACATGTCCAATGCATGACTACATGGAGCTCCAGAACCCCATCTAACCAGGTGAAGAGCCTGATTTGAGGCTACATTATTTAGAAACCATCCTAGGTTGCATCTCTTCCAAAAAGCTTCCTAAATCTTTTATATTCCAAAGCTACAAATGGAAGCTGTCTCTCCTTCTGTTACTTCCCTCATTCCTAGCCACAAGTATAGTAACACAAATTATCCATAAAAAAAAAGTTAATCTTTCAGGACCTACCCTATAATGAATGCTATACCTAGCATATTTCAGCTATCATCTTATTTATTCCTCAGAGCACACTATAAAAGTTCTGTCATTTCCATCAATTTACAGATGAAGAAGCTGAGATGTTGAAAAGTTAAGTAATCTCCCCAAGATTACAGAGTTACAAACTGTCTGAACATGAAATCCAAACTGACAATTTGAGATCAAAGCACAACCTCTAGCCTTTTTTCTCTGATCTCTGAATCGCATAGTCTTTAAAAGCAAAACTTTTCTTATATTTATTTGTTGCTTTATTCAGAGTCTACAAAATAAGGACCCATACCAAATGGTTAATGAATGTTTATTTTTGATACTATAAGTCTTCTAAAATAGGTCTAAAAGGACATGTCCCCATTTAAATGTAGGCTATTAATAGTAGGAACTATGTAATAGAAGGTATAGAATGCCCATAAATGGATAAACCCCCAGTTTGGTCATTTGGAGTGCTTGAAGAAGCTGATTGCACTTCTTTAAGTCCGTATGCTGGACTATAGTCAAAAAGAAAGATTTAGTTAGTTTTGGAGATTTATTTTATTTATTGATAGATGTAAGAGCTCCATAGGCCAGAGGAGCAATGGGTGAGAGGATTCGCCAGAGACAGAGTCGGGAGCAGAACAGCTGGATCCACTGAAATCAACTGCTGAGGGAAGGAACAGGTGAGACAGGAGAGGTCTGCTGTGGGTCAGCTCCCTGGCCAGGGATTGAATTCATACTGCAGTAGCTATTGAGAGCTTGATAGTATGGAGACTTAAACTCCTGTACCACAAGGGAGGCCCCCCCAAAAAAGAAAGATTTAAAGAATTGAGATGACAGGGCAAGTGATTCTGTATCATGGGCAAGTGATACATTAGAAAATATGAACAAGGAGGCTTCCTTTTCTTAGACAACCCAATATTTGTTTTATTAAATACATGTGCTTTACCACATGAGAGAGCTCATGGAAGTTTTTAAATAGCCTAAGGATTTAAACATTTAATAACAGAGAATTGTTAAAAACCTAAACCATAATCTAAAGAGAATGGTTTCTCTAACTTTTAAGAATCTTAGCACAATAAGATTTGAAAGCTATAGGAATGGAATGAGGTTCATATTTTGTTCATGTGGCTTTAGAGATACCCTTAAGGCATGAGATTTTATCCTTTCACTGGAGACTACAATTAATATTTCAAGGCTCACCAAAGATGGAACAGAATACCCCAAGGAAAACATCATCTGGAGAAGAATATATTAAAAGATAAGATTCTTCCTGAAAATGTACCTTAAAAAGTATGTATGTTTAAAAAACTAGAAATGAAAATTCTGCCAACTTTTTTTCTGAGAAAACATAATAGATCCCTGCCCAGGTCTTTTCTGTCTGAAGTAAATATTTAAACTCTACATAGAGTATATTCCTTTTGGAGATGGACTACCAAATCCTTTGAGAATCTGAATACAAGACACAGAATCAAATAAATCCAAAGAATAATTTAAAGGCAAAGTTTTCCTCTATAGCCCAAGTAAGTTAGTCTTCCAAAATCTCCATTTGAACCTAACTCCCTAGTCCATAAAAATAAATTCTGGTTCACAAGGAGAAAATCAATCCTCCCCTCTCTCAATCCTGTAAATGGTTCTTGAATTGAGTTCTTATACTTAAGAAAATCATACTACAGAAATAGCTTCAGTAGGGAAATATCCAATTAGAACTTGCTATCTAAGAATAAGGATAATCCCCTTATTAAGTTGATTATACTGAAACAAACAGAATTCTTATTTAAGCCCTTTCTATTGACATCAATGAGCTAGAATTACATCTATCATTGGCCTGATAATATTTATGTATGACCCATAAACATTAAGTTTACAGTTTAGATGGCTGAATAACATTCAAAAGAAGAAAATTTCACAGGTTGAAAAAAAAATGAAATTTAAATTTCAGTATACAAAATAAAGTTTTAATGGCTCACAGCCTTGCTCAAGCATTTAAATATCATCCATGGCTACTTTCACCTTAACAGCCAAGCTGAACACTGTAACAAAGAATGCAAGGCCAGCAAAACCTAAAATATCTAGTTTGACCATTTACAGGAAAAAAAAAAAAAAGAATTTACTGGTCCTTGATCTACAACAGTTCTGATTTTCTGGTATAGAACTAATTTCAAATAGTATAGATCTATCTATCTATCCATCTATCTAATATATAATCTCTATGTGTCTGTGTGTATCTCCAAATGGTTTAAAATTTTGAAGTTCAAGGCATGAAATAGGTATTTGGGATGGAATTTTGTTGCACCCTGAGTCCTGATTTTTCACTCATAGCCAGAGAAGATTCCAAATTTTGACCCAAATTTATCCAACACTGACTAACTAGAATAACTCAATAGTAACACATTGTGAAGGAGGATGTGTGTGTGTTCACTCACACTTGGTAAGTTTATATTTGCTGTGAGCCAGGCGCATTGTTATAAAGTTATCCAGTGCCTCTCAAGTACCTGACTTTGGGCAATCCAAAGAAGGAGAGATGGTCTTTACCTTAAAAAAATCTTCCTGCCTGTAGAAGCCTATCCACTAAGGTGAAAAGTCATTGTGTGTATTTGGCACATAAATTACTTCTGTGGTTTCTACATCATTATGGGGATTCTCTACAGGTTTTTGAAAAATGAGAAAAAGGAGTGCATTATTTCTACTTGTTTATTTAGTTCAATTTAAAAATAAGTATTCCAAATTTATAAAGGCCTTTATATCATAAAATAGTGGTTAACAAAACTGACATGTGACATGTTTATATTTTTATATTAATTTTAAATATTATTATCTTAAAGATTAAAGGGATGTTCAAAGCACTTTTCTACCCCAAATGATATCCATTAAATGCAGTGTCTGGAAAATGCTGGTCTTCTTCAGAAGACAAGAGAGACCAAATAGCGGGATAGTTGAAAAGTGAGGTTGGTGTGTTCAAATTGTCCAGAATTATGTTAGCCAAGTGGGAAAAGTTTAATTTATGAGTCAAAGGAGAGTTATTAATTTTTTTGAGATATTGAATGTCACAGTTAGTACTAGGCTTCAGGAAGATTAATCTGGAAGCTAGAAGAATTGGACGAAGAAGAGACTAATGCAGGAAAGTCACTTAGGAGATTACTCTTATTCGAACGAGATGTGATGTCTTGAACCTGAGTGTAACCAACTGTGGGAATAAGAAATGAAAGAACAGGTGGGAGATGCATTTGGAGTCATGCTTGACAAGACACTGGTACTAGTTGATAGAGGAGTTGAGAGGACAAAGTTAAAGAAGATCAATGGTTTAGGGCTTGGCAATTGAAGACTCTAAGATGCCATCAATAGAAGCAGCAATGAAGACTGGTTTTTAATCAATTTTAAAAACTGCAATTTTAATCTCAGATGAAGAACTGTGGTCTAGGATGCAGACTACCACTACTGAAAGTAAGCATTATAGTAAATGCTGAAACACTGCTCTAAGTACTGTGTATACATACTTTAGTCATGTACCTGTCTGGACCCCATATGAACAGAAACCTACACAACGGTATTTGCAAAGGCATGTAAGTTCAGAGCATCTCACACATTTACATACTTACAATGAGGCCTGTCCCTCTTACACTGATAAAGCACCCCAAAAGAAAAGTAGACTATGAAAGTCTAGCACCCTTTCAGATTCTTAGTTTGCAGTTATGATAATGGGTGTCTCATCCCTTGGGGATGTACTTGCTGCCTCAATCCATCAGGCACCCATGAGGCTCAAGAAAACAGCCTGGATGCTGCAGTGTAAAATTATCACTGTGACACCTTGGTTACCAGTAAGGAGGATGGATCATAAATAATTCTAACAATTCTAAACTTCAAGAATGTAATGAATTATGAGCTTTTCATCAGAAGACACGAGGATCAATAGAAGCAGAGGGTTTGTAGATAAGCACATTCCATAATTACTGCTTAGGACTGAATAAATCAATTTAATACCACACTTCAGAAAAGTTTTCAAAATGTATTTTCCCACAGATTTATTAGAGTAATGGTGTGTTAGTTCACAGTTCCATCCCATCTCCTTCTTAATATAACCTTTTAAGGAAATTTAATCTCTACTTCAAAAGGAGTTACATAAAACATCAATTCTCTATAACTAGATTTGACACATTTATGTTTTATTTTTTTTCCCTTAGTGTTGATGAATCAATCACCCAGTTACTTCTCAATTTATCTTATTTTTTCAGTGTGCCGATAACTTAAATTTATCAGGTTTCTTTAGCAATTAGATAATAAATAGATATTCAAATATCCTTTTTTTGCAATCTAATAGCCCAGGTAATGAAGCTGAAATGGACTGCATGATGCATGTCAAGCTAGCCATTTCTTTCAAATTTAATAAGCCTTTGCTTAATAATTAAAAATTTCTACTTACTGGTCACCTAAGTAGTCTACATAACTGTAAATAATTGAACACTTAATGCTCTATGCCAATAACTGTAGGAGAATTAATTAGAGCTATTATTTCTGTTGTAGGAAGCATGTTAAGGATTAAAGTGGGCTGTAATACAAATTTATATGTTTGCTTTGTGGTCTTTTTGTGTTTGTATGTGCTTAAAAATTCACTGATGTTTTTTCCTAGATGGACTGGTTTGTAGGGCAAAGATATGGGGCGATGAGAGATCTCACCAGAGACAGAGTGAAGAGCAGAATAAGCAGATCTACTGAAATACAATGTTGAAAGGTGCAGTGGGCAAGAGAGGAGAGGTCTGCTGTGCCATGTGGGTCACTCCCTGGCAGGGACTGAACTCCGGCTGTTGTGGTGATAGTGCTAACTTAACCCCTAAGCTACCAGGGAGGCCCCAGATTTTCACTGTTGTTCTACAGAGTTGTTTGTAATACATGAAAGAGAATTGTTTAAACATTATACATTAAATGCTGCAAAGCTTAAACAGTTGACAAAGTTTTAGCAGTGGAAAAAGAATATTCTTGATAAAATGAATGTAATTTAAATATCTCAGGCTTTCATATTTACATGAATAGAACATAGTATTCAGGAATTTCAGCATGTAAGACTTCTGTTAAATATTCTATAAGAAAATACGAGGTCTATAGAATACAAAGGAAAATATCAGAATATGTATTGGGAATTTCTTGAAGATAAAGGGATATTAGATGTTGAGCAAGTTACCGATAAGGGTCACAGAAATTATTTCATTCTTGGATTTGAAAACAACAGTCTATAGCCATAGAAGATTAGCATGGACCTTGTCACAGAAATTCTCTTCCAAAAGGCGTGAAGAGGAAGGAAAGGTAGAGATCCCCCTGTCTTCCTCTATTCAACGGGCCCGGAGACTGACATCCTTGAGTCTGGGTGCTGAGACCGTATCACTATAACCAAAGAAAAATCAGAACATTTGGGAGAGAATGAAAGACTTCTGGGAAAGAGGAATCAATAATTCTAGAAATAGCACTTTTAGAATTCATTTTCAATCAGAAAAGGCTATTTTGAAAATGAAATGTTGAAAAGAGCGTTAGGAGAAATTGCCAGTGCTCTTTTAGATCATAAGTCTGTTATTGTTGTTTTATCTCTGGCACCGTGTTAATCAGTTTCACAGTTCTCAATTTTTAAATATTCTGACAGGCAATTTTCAGAAGACAATGATCTTGGTTTTTTAATTATTAAGTCTTTGGAAAATAGCTTACCTTTTGTTTTTAAATCATATATTTAATATAAAAGGACACTTGAAAATGCTTCTAAACATGAATTAGAACCAGAAGTATCTTATCCAGTACTCAGTTGAAAAATAAATTTTCCTCCTCTTTACTGATTCCTTTTACCAAAAGAAAAGCTATTTAAGAGAGACTTTCTGCCCATTTACAAGTTCAACTCATCCTACCACAGGAAAGACTGTGTGAAACCATTTCATTAAATCAAGTTTCTCAAACTACAACAGCCACCTCAACTACAATGAACGATCTTACAAGGAGGGAGGTCAGAGAGAGAGAGGAAGAAGGAGAGAGGTCAGAAAGAGAGAGAGGAAGATCTTAGCAGATGGCTCCTGCACTCCAGACACTAATCTTGTCTTGCATGACTGTTCTAGGCACTGCACTTTATTTTCAGCCCTCTGGGGGAGCCACAATGATGGAAATGCTTAGCTCAGCCAGATCGGTAAATTAAAAGCTCTGCAAATAGTAAACATGACAGGCTTTATACATAGTCGACATATAAAGAGACAAGCAAGAGTGCAATAAGTTATGCATTTCAGACACAATTTTAAATGTCTTTCAAAAAGAAGAATTTGAATGCCTTTCAAGAAGAAAAATCTATCTCTAGCAGATCAAGAGTGTAATCACACATTCTTATGGAAGAGACTTTATAACTTGGATAATCATCCTTTGGAAGTGATGTACAGTAACAGTAACATGGGGTACAGTAACATGGGGGTACAGTAACATGGTGAAGGGAGGAGGGGGAGTAGTAGGGATGGGGAGAAGGAAAGAAAGGAAGAGAGAAACAGGAAATGTGGGCGGATCCTTTAGAAGGTACACTGCTGAAAAAAAATTATTAACAATATATCTTTTATCAATGGGCCTTGGGATACACTCAATGGAAAATTCCAATCTGGCCATGATAGCATCGATGTGTATTTTATCTTAAACTCAATCTGAAATTAAATTTCAGTATTGACAAAAATAAATTTGAAGTGATACCAAATCATTCTCATTATTTTATAGAAAATATGACTTATATAATCTCTTGTGTCATTTCTTCATCAAATGAATAGCAACATTCTTTATGTTCCCTTTCTACATAGCCTTACTGCTATTTGGATCAGTAAAGACAATGTAGTAAACTAATGAGCATATGGGCTTGCCAGTCAGAAGGGCATCAGTTTAATACCCAAATCACCCAGCTACAATGACATCTTAGGAGGCAAATTGGCTTCTTTAATATCTTAGTGGTCTCATTTGTAAAGTGATAATATCGCTATCTAGAAAATAGTCATATTACGTGAAATAACCTAGAGATTTCTTGAATGGATGGGTCCAATATTATTTGAACTCATTACTATGGGATTGATAGTGAGTTTTTAACATTCTTGTTGAAAAAAAATTACCCCAAGAAGTTAAGTCTGCTCCCTAGGGTAGGTTTATTAAGCTATTTAAAGAAAATAGAGACATCCCCAGCTTCAGATTCACACATTGCAACTACCTTGATATTTTCCCCATCCATATTGCTTAGGAAAGAGAACATTCACATTGGAGGAGGTAATTTCTGTATGATGCCTTTTCTTATCTGCATCAAAGCACTTTTAATTATCTCTTGCAGTGAAATGGAAGAATAAATGAGGAATATACAAACAAAACTCTTCAGGGACTGGATTAGTGAAAAGCTCTCTGACCAAAGGATACAGACAACAGATCAGTGGGTGGCAACTTGACCTTCCTGGAACAGGAAACTTTGCAAGGAAAAACAAAAAGCTCTTAAAAAAAAAATGCTGTGAGATCTTGGTAAGTAGTATTGTTTACAAACTGAGTGCATTATTGCTAGTACTCCAAAGAATATTTTATTATAATACAAAGCCTCCATGAAAATCAAAAGTCCTCAAGCTTGAGAAGTTCTTTGCCTAACCTTGAAAGGACATTCAGAATAAATCAATGCCTGTTCTTGCAATTTTATTTAAATTGCAAATTCAAGTCTCTCTTCCCTATTGTATCTTTCTTCTATTTGTTAATGTTCTCCTTTCTCTTGTAGGCAAATTAATGATTCAAAAAGCTTCACCTGACAGGTACACATCTCCCCAGGTGTTACTTGCAATAGAACCAATGCAGAATAAATCTGGAAAAAATCCACTTGTGGAAAGGATTAAGAGAAACATTTAAAGATTTAGTGATTCCATGTTCAAGTTCAGATCTCACAGCTTGTCCTCGATTGGCAGTATAACTACATCTAGCATTTTCATTTCAGCAAAAGATAAATCATCATGAGGAATCCGTCAAGGCAACAGTTACCATTACTGGTGGAGAAATGGGGACCAGAATGAAGTTTAAGCAGTAAATCCTGTGTTGCAGAAGAAAACCATATACTACACTTAAATGCAGGCAGTTCAGCTCATGCCTAGTAGTATGGAACCCGAGAACTATAATTACTCGCCAAATTGATGTGCTAGATTAGGCTACAGCAGAGAGAACTGGATCACAAATGACTTCTAATGATATGCTGTATGGGTAACTGAAATACAATGAGCCAGTCATTCCTCCAACCACCTGACATTTATCAAAGACAACACATATGGCACCATAGACTTTACATCTATTTATAAACATCTAATACAATGTAAAAAGGATATTTGGAAGCGTGGTTTTAAATGGCCTTCTGTCTAGGCTATGGATATATCTTCTAGTTAGAAAAAAAAAAAATCACATTCATAACAACGCCAAAACATGAAAGTAATAAACCTATCAAAAAGATGCAAGTCTGTAATTGTGAAATATTATTGCATTATTGAAAGGCTTAGAATACCATGAATAAATAAATGTAAAGATATAGTACGATGATGGAATTTCAAATAGGAAAATAAAATAATTTAAAGTTAATGGTGTGTCCCTATTTAAACTAATGAATTGACCAAACGCAAAATAAATTAACATTAAAATTGGATATTTTATGAAATGTGATGAGTCTATCTGTGCAGCTATCTGCTCGTTATTGCTATCTAAATATCTAGCACACAATATCAATAATAGATGATTTTGAATAATGTGTGAAAGAAAAAAACTTACCATATTAAAGATCAAAATTTATAATGCTGTAGTTAAAATAGAATGGTGTGAATATAGAGCTAGGAAAATTGACCACAATTGAACTAGAATTTGCAGAAAAAATTGTTCAGGAAGATAAAAATTGATTGTTACTGACAGATGATACAATTACATGTGGCATTAGTAAATAATGCTGAAATATTACCATTAAGACTAACATTAAATGGCACACACACATAATTTCCATATATATTAAACATTTAAATGAAGAAATAAAACCTTTTAAAAAATGATTTAAAAAGAAAATATAAAAGTACATCTAGTGAGCAGGACACTGAGAATGAATTAAGAAGACATGACAATTATAAAACATAAGATTGATGCATTAAAATGGTCACATACAGGTAAGATTATTATATAATAGAAAAATAAAATATTGTAAACAATCTTAAAATAGACAACATTAACAATGCACAAAATTGAAAATGTTTTGCAATCAGATTGTACAAATCTTGCTTTTTCTCTCAAACATACAAATCAAAAAGTAGTAAATAAAATAGATTAACACGTATACATGATTCATAGAAAAGCACAAGTAGCCAGTGATAATGAACATAGGTTCAATTTCACTTGAACTCTAAGAAATGAAAATGTAAACAAAAATACAATACATTATGACTATAAAACTCATATATATTTTATTTAAATCTGAAAATGCCACATGTTGGCATCTAGAGTACAGAGGAACTGACATTCTCATACCCTGCTGGGAGAGTATCAACTGGCATAACTGTTACTATAAAAGTATTCTGGCAATTTCTTTTATACCAGAAGATGTATCTCCTCCTGCTGAACAATTCCTGCCTTATGTATGTGCTTCTGAAAAACTTCAAGGAAACACAACATTTTTAAATCTTCAAGAAATATGTAGGGACATATATAATAGACTTTTTTTCATAGTTAGAGCCAGTCCAAGATGGCTAAAAATACTATGGTAAGGTGATACTCTGAGGTACCCTAAGCACCAATGCAAATGGCCTGGAGCTGTATCTAATTTTATATGATTATCTATTTCAAAATTTTAAAAAGTAAAGTTAAATATTATTGCAGATTGCAAATAGACTGCACTACTATTCATATAAAATGCAGCAACACGCATAATAACTATGACGTGATATAGTGTATATAGTAATGATTTAAATATTTATATAAGCTGTTTATATTTGAATATTTATATATGTGATATATATAAATATATATATGTGATAAAACCTCATTTTATGATCGAAGAAGCCTGTTTGCTGCAAACAAATTTCATTAGCCCTTACCTGTGTCTTGAACTCATATTTAGGGCAGTCTTCTTTCCATTCCCACTTGGAAGTTCTACACTTAAATTCCCTTATCAAGCAATCTGATTCTGTTGTCTTCTAATTTTATCGACTGAATTGCTATAAATTTTGGAGTCATGTATGACAGTTTATCTGACCTATCTTAAAATCCTACTAGTTCCACTTCAAAATACATCCAGTTGATACCATTTCTTACACGTCTAAACTGATAGGTCCATCCAAGCTACCATCTCTCTTGCTTTGATCACTGAAGTGATCTTCACAGCTCCTACTCTTTCTATCCTTGATAACCTATATACTAATACAGACTCAGAATGTTGCTTATGAGACAAGTAAGATCATTTCAAAAGTTTACTGGAAAAATCCCTAATGCTTCGGTAAAGTGGGGGCATGAGAAGCATTGATTTTAAATGAAGTCCCAGATAACATCCTTGAAGAAGGAATGAAACACAGGAGAAGAGAATTTTTTGTTTTTGTTTTTTTGTTTTTTTTAAAGATTTATTTATTTGTGCATACAGAACTGGGGTATAGGCCAGAGGCTCAGGGGCGGCGAGAGGCTTCAACAGAGACAGAGTGGGGAGCAGAACAGGCAGATCTACGAAGTAAACTGCTGAGAGGAGCAGTGGGCGGGTCAGGAGAGGTCACCTCCGGGGCAGGCTGCAGGCGAGAATCAAACTCATGAGGAAGTGGCTTTAGCTTCTCGATGCTGTGCTTTAACCCGCTGCGCCACCAGGGAGGGCTGAGAATAGAAGTTTGAAGTTTGCAAAAAAAGTAAGGGAAGCAAAGATCCAAGCACCTCCTGCAAATATATTATTTATATGTCATAAGATCATCAAAACTTACTTTGTTTGCCAAGCATTGATTTGTATATCCTTTACAAAAAAATTAAAAGAGATCTTACAGTCTATTTGATGAGATAATATTAATATTCTACATTTGAATGCATGTGATACACATCTAAACTGAGTTTATATCCATTATCTCATGTGATCTTCACACAAGGCCACCCGTGACTTCAATAGGCCTGCTTAGTCCCATATGGCATGATAGGACAGTCAAACACAAAAAAAGCTTTGTTAAATGCCTAAGATCACACTAAATTCATCAAGGATTTGAATCTTTCTGCTAAATATATCACTCTTTACTGTTTCCTGTTAGAAACTGCTGGGCTGTGAAAAGGGGGCTAAGAATCTTCAGTGGATAATTATGAAGCTGAGATCAAAGGGTGTTTTCAAGTTTGTGTCAGAAAAGATCTGTTATGAAAATGCAAACTGTAAAGATACTGAAGTGCCACATAGGAAAAATCACAGCTTATAGTAAAAAGAAAAAAAAAATAAAAGACCTTTCTTGATAGGAGATAATTCAGTACAAGTAAAATTATAGTTCAGGGCACACTGAAAAAAACATATTCCCTTTGTTTCTCTTCTAAGTTACAAGTGACATCAATCACTCAGGAGAAAAGAAGCATGGTGGGATATTTTAAATGCCTAAGTTCAATAAAATCTTTAATTGGCATAAATCAGAGTACCCTCCCTTTAGATTTCTTAAAATCGTGCTTTATTATAATTAGGATCTAATCAATATGCAGTTCTGATTACTTACACCTATGAACAAGTTATTAAGTCTGTGCATACAGAACGCAGTAACTACCCGTTGATTAAGTAAAGATGAAAAATTGCAAGCCCACTTTTAGTGCTGCTGAGAAGAAATAGCAGTGGATTGACACAGAATTTCATTTTCGATGATTGTGTAGGTAGAGTTTAAGTCATTTCTCAATTATAGTAACTCATGTTCTTGAGATACAGAGCGTTATCATTTCTTTACCACAAATGTACTTCACCAAGTGAATCTGGATTTTTAAGATGCTCTACAACACACTATGTATGGTCTTCCCTCCCTAGAGACAGATATGTACAAATATGAAAGTAACCGCTATAAAATCTAAAACCTATAGTGGACAAGGAAAGACTGATTTTAGCTGTGTGATAGCTTTTGCACCAATTTCCCCACATTTTGGCCAGCATTTCTCAAACCATTTATGATAAAGAAATGTGTGCCTTTTCCCTCCTTCAGTTCTAGAGCAGATAGATATTTTTTAAAAGAGCAATTTGGATGAAATTAAAAACATATCCCTAATCCTAACCATAAATCCTTTAAAAATTTAGATCCAAGAGGCATAAAACGATACTGGCAAATTGCTATAGAATTATTTCAATGTTATTTTAAAATTTGATGCTTATTATCATTGGTTTAGGAATAGTTCCCAGACTGACATCATTGGGGAACATCTTCCCTGAAGCATTAACATATTGTTTGTAGGTCATGATGAGGGTTATAGTAATGATGGTTAAGGGTGATGGGATGATGGAGTGGTTACTATATGTGAAGTAGGTTTCTAAAGTATACATACATATATAACTATCTTGCTTAATCCTTACAACATTCCCATGAAATCTTTATAATCACTATCCCTACTTAACAGGTGAAATACCTAAAGCTCATTCTTAGCAAGACTGTTGTCTTTCATGCCTTGCCAGTTGTGACCAAATTCTGAATTCTTCTAGTTTCCTTTAATATCTAATCACAGCCCTCCAAATGAATGCATCCAGTTTTCTCTTCCCCTTCTGTCTTGGCCTCACTGAGACTGAAAAGGCAGCTTATATTCTCACTAGGATTATCATTTACCTAGTAGCTGATTTGTCCCCAAGATCCAAATAATCCTCTACATTAAAGCTGTACTATTTGATAACTCACCACTATAACACATCAAGTGAAGGCAAACTTCTTATCTGCTGCAATTTAGGCCACAAGATAGGTCACCAATATCTTGATTCCATGCTTCACTCAGAAAATAACCATGGTCAGAGCACCGATGTCCATGCCATCAATGACATTCAAACCACAAACTAGGAAATCAGACTGTTGCTGCTGTCTGCCTTCCACCATGAAAAGATGCTTTTAGTGAAGCATCTACAAATCTCACTGGCCCGAGAACTCAGAAGCCAAGTTTCTACTCCAATCGCTAATCTCTGTTTTCAAAGACATCTTGCTCACTAAATGCTGATTCTACCACATTCACAATCTGATCAAGTCCCTTGTCCCCAGCTACTGGCATCTAAATTCTTGTAGCAAGAATCCTACTAGGTCAGTTTGGCAGAAGCCTCCTCCCTTTGATGTCTTGTCGCAGTAGTTGTCCATTCCTGATCCCTTTCCCTGTTCCTTGGTTTTAAGTTCCCAGTTATTTGGACTTTTCTTTTCTGCTGCCATGTCAGTGTCAGAATGACTTTTGTCTTTAATTAAGGCAAGCCCTTCACAACCACAGAATTCTACAAAAAGCCTTGCTAGGAAGGATTATGAAACATAAAAGGGGGGCCCTCCCTGATGGCGCTATGGGTTAAAGCCCAGCACTATGAAGCCATCCACAGCCACTGCGGCACGAGTTCCATCCCCCATCACAGTTCTTGTATGCATAAATAAATAAATCTTTTTAAAAAAGAAACCTTGAATGTTTTTTGAAGGAAATCACCGAATATACTATTTTCTTAATTCTGTTATACATATGCAGAGTGTATGATAGTGGCTATAGTTGTCCACTGACAAGTTTTAGTCTAGGACTAAGCAATTATAGAGCCTCTCTATTCTCATTCATCAGGAATGAGAGTGCTATGAATGCCTTATAAGAGTACACAGACAGATGATAGGCAGACAGATAGATGTTAATAAACATAAAGCATGTACAGAATTGCCTGGCATAGATTAACTAATACTCCTTCCTATAGGATTTATGTCCTATAGGAGATGTGATACCCTTGAAAACAATTTTTATTGCTGTGTAAAATCCTGTCAAATCCCAGGTAAATTCAGTTGGGTTACTCCAACTGAATTAAGATAAAATGTGAAATGCTTTTAAGTTCAGGTGTCTAGCACCTTATCTTGGCATCACACAGGAAAGGAACTTTTTGTGATCTCATAACAAAATGATGTGATGAATTCTCAGGTGCTCTATGGATCATGTGTTGTCCTTCTGCTGGGTCAGTTATTTCTGGGATTGGCTGAGGAAAATGCTTTTTAAACCAAGCCTTGGTTTTGACTAGATGGAAGCAGACATTTCCCATTGGTAGTGAGTACCTCCTTCTCCAAAACCAAAGCAAGTTGTATAAAGAAAGTATGTTTCATGTCAATATAGGAAGACGCTATTTCTCCAAGCATTGCATAGATCCTTTGGCTTTCGGTGAGACTGCTTAACTTTATACCTAGAGGAATAATTTGCAAACTTCAAAATCCTCATCAATTATGGGTGAGAGGAAAGTGTCACATAATCATCATTGTCTTTGACTTAACTTAATCTATGAACATAGACATCTCTAATGTATTTTCTTCCTTGTAATCACATGGTCACAACAGTACTAAAGTTAATAGAGATCAGGAAGAAAATTATGTCAGCCTACAAGTTCCAAGAGCATTATCTGAGACCATACCCACCCTGGTCAGGGAAAGAATATCAGGAAGTTTGTCAAGTTTCTGGCAGCCAGTGACAATGGCTATCATTGTGGTTAAGACCTCTCACACCAGTTTGAAACACAAGCAGCATTTTTTTGTGAGAAGTGAACTCCTATTTTCTGTGGTAACTTTCCTACTTTTCTTGGGATATTTTTCTTTTCTTTTCTTTTCTTTTTTTAAAATTTATTTATTTATTCATACAGAATTGGGGTACAGGCCAGAGGTGCAGGGGGTGGTGAGAGGCTTCATCAGAGACAGCATGTGGAGCAGAACAGATAGGTCGACGAAGCACACTGCTGAGGGGAGCAGTGAGAAGGTCAGGAGAGGTCTGCCGCGCCATGTGGGTCACCTCCCAGGCCTGGGATCCAACTGGTACTGAGGTGGCTGTGGCTTGTTTGC
>NW_004567112.1:14064984-14086733 GCF_000260355.1 Condylura cristata | reverse complement strand
AAAGATTTATTTATTCATGCACACAAGAGCAGGGGTGTAGGCCGGAAGTGTGGAGGGTGAGAGAATTCACCAGAGGCAGAGTGGGGAGCAGAGCAGGCAGGCTGATGAAGTACACTGCTGAGGGGAGCGGCGGGCAAGACAGGAGAGGTCTGCTGTTCCCTTTAGGTCAGCTCTTTGGCTGGGGATCAAACTGGTGCTGCAGCTCCCAGGTTGCAGATAACTTCATGGTGTTGAGACTTAACCCTTTCCACCTCCAGGGAAGCCTGTGGGAGACTTTTGACAAAGGAGAGAAACTGAATTCACTTTTTAAAATTCTTTGTGAGGGCCCTCCCTGGTGGCACAGTGGGTTAGGGCAGAGCACTACAAGCTAGCCTTAGCTACTTCAGTGTGAGATCGATCCTCGGCCCTCTCCTGAGTCCCTGCTGCTCCCCTCAGCAGTGTATTTCAGTCAATCTGTTTATTCTGCTCCTCACTCTGCCTCTGCTGAATCCTCTCAACACCCCTGGTCCTCTGACCTGTACCCTGGTACTGTATGCATAAATAAATCTCATAAAAATAAAGTAAAATTCTTTGTGAGACCAGGCCCAGTACAAATGCTTGTTCACACCTCAGTAAAGAACTGATCAGGCCCAGTCTTATTTCAGATTTGTGCCGTGGCTATTTTCCAACCCAATACCAACCTCCTAGATGGCAAAAACTGCCTTTCATTTATCTTTGCGTCATCCACATTATCTTTGTGCCCAGAGGCAGTCCATATATATATATATTTTTTTTTTTATAATTTAGTTGATATTGCTTATCTCTAAAACCGGAAATACTGTGCTTGTTTTAGGGAAAGAGGACTTAGTGACTTGCAATCGTTAGATAAAATGTAAGTCATTTTACCACTCTAATCACCATGGAGCTGAGAACAGAGTTACACAGAGATGACTTTACATAATTAAGGATGAAAAGTACTTGCTTCCCAGTCCAAAATGCCAACATTGTACAAACTGTGTCACAAAATTCAGCATAGAAACATGGCTTATTTCTCTGAGACCAATTTAAAGTAGGAAATACTGTTCAATTTTAATAATGAAAGTGGGTAGAATTTGTCCTTAAACATCATATTGAAATTATTTTTAAGGTTACCATAACTGTAATTACCCAGAGGCTGAATGTTGTAAATGTATCCTACAAAACAAAAAAGGAAATAGAGTTAGCCTTACTCTTTAAATGACTATGACTTCCAACTATGGAGGAGAAGCATTATTTTAAAAAATCGCATCCCTCTTTGGATTGCTAAACAGAAAAGTTCACTGGAAGGAATGCTCCTAGAAGAAATTATAGAAATCCTCTGGTGGCTTCCTAATTAAAAATTAAGATAACTTAAAATAAAATAGATCAGTATATTTTTAAATTGTGGATCCAAGAAGAACTGAAGCACATAGTTTCTAATATGGTTTCTGTAATATTTAAGATTAACCATATACAATGATTTTCTTTAAGGCTTTATGCATATATGTTAGAAGAACCATTAGAAATAAAGCATATTTTTATGCTATAATCAGGATTTATGTGATAGAATCTAGCACAGAATCTTCTGAGCTAGCCAAAAAAACTAACCAGTTGCAATCTCTGTCTTATGAGGATATGTTCATAAATCATAGTAACAGCATCACTACATGCAGCACTATGAAGCCAGCCACAGCCACTTCAGCACGAGTTCTGTTCCCAGCCAGGGAGGTGCCAGAGAGGTGACCCACATGGTGTGGCAGACTTCTCCTGTCTTGTCTACTGCTCCCCTCAGCAGTGTACTTCATCAATCTGCCTGTTCTGCTCCCCACTCTGTCTCTGATAAATCCTCTTACCATCTCTGCACCTCTGGCCTATACCCAGTTCTGTATGCTTAAATAAATCAATCTTTAACATAATATATGGTATGTCAGTATCAAAAACTCTAGAATCTATAGTCCAGGACAACTTAACCAAAACACAGTCCTCCTAACCACCCACTCCTATTTAATAGTGAATCCAGTTGACTGCCATATAGTCAATGACTTTGTAGAAAACAAGTGAGTGCCAACTACAGAGCAGATACTCTGTGAAGCACAAAGAATAAAATAATCTTTATGTTCTACTTGCTCAGAATTTCATGATAATGCATTTGGGGAAGATAAAAAAATTACAAGCAACAGGAAACTATTAGAGTAAAAGCATAGAAAGGTTGGCGTAAATAGATTCCTATGACTCTTAAGCCATGTGTTTATGTAACTCAAATGTTTATGTAAGGACTTCAAGGTCTATATGATTTGGATTTTGATGAACTATCCAGCATCGTCATTGGATCTTAGGTACTTAGGTTTCAGAATATGTATTTAAGACATATTTATCATGCTCTCCCAATTACCATAACTTATGGAGCACGATATGAATCACAGCGACATAGTCACTGCAACAATGATTTTCAATTCTAGCAGGGGAAGATAACAAGCAAATGAGTTAATGAGCAAGGACAATTAAGGCAAATAATGAGTACGATGAAACAAACAATGAAGATGTGATAACAGGACCATGACGTGGGAGTGAGTTAGGTGAGGGTGAGTTCCCTGAGGAAACTCTTTAAGTAAGGATCTGAAGTTTAAGAAGGAAAATACCTTGGTAAAAAAGCTTGTAAAAGTCTTCCCAGGCTTACAGAACTGTCACGAGGTATACATTATATTTTAAAAAGAGTATCAGTTAGGAAGGGAGGGTGGATGGCAAAGAGCTTCCTAGGTTGCTATGAAGAGTACTGATTTTATCCAAGGCATAGATCATAGGCACTGTCTCCCCAAGATCCCAAGATCCCACCCCTAGTTCCTTCTGCCCTCACACGCTCCTTCTGCCTTCTTCAGTGCCTAATAGTTAATGGCTGATAAGAGACCAGCTCTGAATCACTTTTGCATCCTGAGGGTTGGTTTATGTTAGGTGTTTGATGAAGAAAAGAATGGATATAAAGAGACCTCCTTTTGCTTAATAAGACTTGTTATATCATTAGATTTATCAAATCTCTTAGTAACTCTGGTGAGAACAAAGAAAAACCAAGATTTGGTGTAACTGGGAGAAAATTAATCTTTAAATTTGAGAAAGGAACCTGCCTCCATTGAAGAATATATGAAAAAGTCTTGATTTATACCATATCTTTTAAGTATATGTATTTAAGTATAACACACACACATATGTATGTGCTATATATGTACATATATACACCAATATATATGGATCCTATTTAATCTGTATATATTAAATATTCATAATGTAAAATATGATGAACAGTTTTGCATTAGGTCACCAAGTATGTTGAAAGAGAAAAATCAATGAAAATACAGTAATAGTCACCAAGCCTGTTCGCCTCTGAGAAGGTATATGCCTTTTAATTATTTATGGAGCTGTTGATATTTAGCCTATAGGATGTGTTTTATCATCTAATGATAACGTCTGGTTGTTCACTTCTAATGATGCCAGCCTGCTGCTTCTAGCTGTGGGAAAATGTCTATCACATATGCACTGAGCCCCTTCCACACAGAATTCCTCAGCTGTAAGAGGAGCTTTTCACAAGGCCAGTTTCCAGTGACATTTGGTGAGCCACAGCCTCCTCTCTCGATGCAAATAGCTCCAGTTGTGCAAAGAAGAAAAAAAAAAAAAGAGCCGATTGCCATGAGTGATGACTAATTAGGGAAATTTTGACAAGTGTATAATTTCAACTGGTGATTTGCAACACTGAGATAATTTCATGCATTGTGAAACCATTTGGTGAAAAGTTAATTCAAATCTAGACTTTATTTTTGTAGGAATCCAGTAAAATTGATTTGACATTGGCTAATGGTTTTCTAACAAGCAATCAAGATGAAGCCTTTGGGAACTTTTTTTTAAAAGCCCCTCCTTTTATTTAGTATTATTATTATTTTTTGTTGTTGTTCTGCTGTGTGATATCTACATGGCATCAGGAAGATATTAGCCACTATATAGAGATTATATAAGAAGTGATAGAGGAACTATATAAAATTCCACCTCAGGAGGGTGTGGAGTTGCCTGTACATTTATTTAACTATATTCACTATGCTGCAAGCAGAACACCTGCAAACATTCATTTGAGTTAATTTATGTATTTTAACATTTCAATTTACCATATTTCACACTATCTTTGAAATTCTGAAATGTGAGATAAATGGACCTCGTACAGTATTTGACATCCTCAAGCAACATCAAATTCTATACAAATTCTCTACTTCATGAGATATTTGAAAGGAACTCTTTTTAAAAAATTGATCTGACTAATGTAATTCTGTTTTCCTTTGTAGTAGCTGTTTCTTGGTGGTAAACACATCTTTTTAAATCTTCTGTTGCGATTAGAATTTTTATAGAGGTAAAAACATTCACAATCCCACAGTGTAACTCCCTTTGTATGCCATACAATTTCTAGGAATGTGTGTTTCAATCAGCTAAGGAAACAAAAATCTAAGATCAGTTCATGTACTGGTAGAAAAATAACCAGCATCTCTTTTCTACAAATCACCAAGCAGTAAATATTGTAGACGCAGTGGGCCACACAATCTCCATAATAACCATCACTCCTGTTATTGTTCAGATGCATCCATAGACCAAATGTGAAGGTGAAGGTCTGTGTTCTAATAAAAGTTATTAATAAACACAAGCCATGAGGTAAATTTGGCTCATGGGACATCTTTTGCTTACTTCCATTATTTAAAGATGAGTGAGTTTATACTATTTAATTATTTAAGAGTAATCGTTATCATCAGCTTCAGTCTGGCTTCACAAATGTCTATCACATTTTATCATAATATTTATCATATTATTTGGGGGAGAGTCATAAAAGGAGGGACTAAATGCTCAGTAATACTTTGCAGCCACTTCTAGTATCCTTTATCTAAAAGCAATTCCAGATTGAGAAATGTAATAATTTAGATTGTTTCTTATACACAATAACTCACGTGGAAGCCACATGCCAGAGTCTGCTTCCTTAGAATCTACCTGCAAACCTGTTCACTCCTCCCCAGCACCATACCTGGTCATGCCACCCCTTTCTTCATCATCATAGCTTCCTAATTTACATGCCTGAAGCCCCTTCTCTACTTCTCCCCACAACCCACTCCTCCAAATTGCCATTCAGCTGCCAAAATAATCTGTGAAAAAATAAAATCCAATCATCTCTCTTCCTCTTTCCTATTTAAAGTGTCTGATCCTATGGAGAATATAGATAACCTATATTATCTCTGGTTAAGATAATATCTAAAGTAAAGTGGCATGATATTTTGTCACTTCACTGCAGCCCCAACACTCTACTTTCACACTGGGCCTTTTACTTAAGGGTATCTCTCCACAAGGGGAGGAAAGGTAATGTGACATCCAGCACATGACCCGGAGTTGATCCACAGCTGTACAATAGATACCTGATATTGTTTAGAAGATCAGTGTGTGTAAGGTATGAATAATGGAAGAATGATGTCCTTGGGGCTACATTTACACAGTTATTGAAAATGCACTGTGATCTTATAATAGAAATGTGTAAAACAATTCATACTACTCTTTCCTACCTATGTAATAGTTCAGACAGCTTTTAGCAAACCCAACTGGTTGTATGATATTTTTGTTCAGATTACTAAGAGTAATTAGGTACTAGGAACTTTCATTTCCTTTAAAGCAATCCTAATCTGAACCCTGGTGAGGACATAAGAATAATGGAGAGCTGGGAATATACCCAAGTCTTATATCCAACCTGCTGACATCTTATAGTTACAAACTCTTCAGAGGAGCAAAGCTCTTAGATCAATTTGTCTTGCCAAAGTCCTAAGATAGTTTGCTCATGCACACTTTCTTTCCAATCTGTTCAGCAGTCTATGGCTCTTTTGCTGAGTTGAGGAGACACATGACTTCCCAGATGTTAAAACAGCTGTCATGTTCATCCCTGAGGAATCATAGCAATTGCTAAAGTTTTTGCTTTTTTTTTTTTTCATTCTGGAAGAAATTTGTGAAATATCTCAAAGCTTTTCCCTTTGAGACTGATCTTCAATATCCAATGTTATTGCAAATCCTCTTGTATGCTTGTGAGTTATTTGGGTGTAGGGGCTACTTGGAGCAAATGTGGAAGGTTGATAAGTGAACTCAGGACAGAATATTGAGAGAATGCTGTTTTTCATTTTAAAATTCAGTTAGGTCCACTGCACTAATTATGTATAGTATTTAAAGATGGCCTGCCAGAAAGAAACAAAAAATTATTGGAAAGACTAACATATATCAGAAACTAAAGCTGCCCCCATATTCCCATAAATAGTTGAATATATATAGTCCTACTATATGGTAAACAGTCTTGATTAGAAATATAAGTGTTTTAAATCTTTTTAGTGGTTTATTTCTCATGGCGTTTTGTGATGGTAAAGTCAAAGATTGTATATATGTTTTATATGTCTCTGTGTGTATATGTGTGTACATATGTTTATATATAAACACACACACACATCTTCACATATATTTTAATTTTCCCAAAACTTTTTGAGTAAACACAAGCCATATTAGGAAAATACATTTTTTGAAGAAAGGAAACAAGTCAAAGTAAGAAATTTGGAATAATTTGTCCAAATCACAAACATATCACAGAAATATGTAATGACTTCATATCCCTTGACTTATATTCAAAGATAATCTTCCTTTACATCACATAGCTATATTAAAATATTAAATACCCTACCTCACATCTGACATTCCACAAGTAAATTGCATAGCGTAATGATTTATTTTTAACTGCACTTTAAATGTTCTAGCTATATTTCTTGCAAATAAGAATTTCCCCATCTAGTCTTAAACAACTAAATAAGATCTACACATAACCTTACACTAATTAGGTGTGTATGACATCCAAAAGAATAGAAGATTTCAAGAAATAAAAAAAATAATAATAAAAGAATTCTATATATTTAAATAACTTCAATTTTTCCCCCCTTGGAAAGAAGGGTTTTATGCTAAGCCAGAATGAACAAATTCAAAATAAAAGCAGTGTTCCAACTAATATTTTATCCTCAATTGCAGTTTTAGTCATTCCCACCTTCTGCTCTCCTGAAATTAGACAGGGTACTTAAAGTAAACTACCATGATAGCTCCTAAAATCCCAACCTATTTAATTAGATTTATAAAGCAGACATAAGCCTTCCTCTTGGATGCTGAACAAAGAACATTTTCTTATAGAGAGTAATATAAATGTATGTCAACAAGTTTCATTTACATAAAAGGTTTTAACATTTGAAAGCAATATAACCCCTACTGTTAACAATTGTATTAACAGTAATATTATTACTGATATTAGTAATGGTAGTGTTCCCAGCAATAGTAGCTATGATTTTTCCTTCACTACCTTAATTTGATAGAAGCTTCTACAAATCTACTCACTACATGGCTCCTAAAAGGATGGAATGTTTCATACTTCCTCAAAGAATAAAAAAGTATGTAGTGACTTACTGATTCAAGTTTGAAGGGGACTGATAAGAACTCAGTCCCCAAGAGCAACTGGCTTTGCATAGGTGTGTTCAAGCCAACCCTGTAAGAAGCAATGTGCTTCGGTATTTGAAAGCAAGATCACATAGTTGCTCACAAAATGCCTGAGACGGTGCTGGTACAAAGTGAGCACTGAGAAATAAAATCAGTGTGAGGAGGTGCTTAGGACCAGTGTAGCTAGCACAGAGACAAAAATAAGGTGAGTGATGAGAATGAGAATGGCACATTGATGGAATTGCTTTGAGATTACAGGGATACTCTAGATGAATGCAATTTCTCCACAAGAATCACAGCAGCGTTACTTGCTCATTTCCTCAACAAGAACAAAAACAACAACAAGAAGACACTTCTCTCCATCAATTTGATCTCTACACCTGGCAGAACCTACCCTACAAAAGTGACCACAAGTCAGGACCCTGAATATTTTATGAAATGTAACAGAAGATGTGCAATATTCTCAGGCAGAAGGAATAGTATTACACTGTCAATTTTCTGTCCCTTAATCTTGTTTAGTGAAAACTTTAAACATTTTGATAGCATAGGCACAAGTAGACTTCTCCTTCCAAAGGTCTAATTTTCAAAAATAAACCTTATTTAAGGAAGCAATATAACCTCATGTATCTGACCCATTTCCAATATTGTGAATTATCAAGGACTATACTGAGAGAATACTCCAGACTTGAAAACTTTGAAAGACTCAAAACTTAAGTAACTGACTGGCCTTTCCAGATGTATGTAGAGGAAACCTTGGTGTCGTTTGGACTAAACTGAAAACAACAGGCATAGTCAGTGTGACACCATGTACCAACAATACCATAAATGGACAGACAAGCCAATGACCTTTGAAGGCATATTGTACTAGAAATGCATCCGAACTGCAAAATGCGTAACAGCACCACTGCTGAAGACAACAGCAGATCTGTTTTCTTTGTTCCTAGTAAAAGTGAGAGTTGAATTAGAAAAGATGCAGGAAAATAAACAACACATAAATCTGTAGGTAGCCATCAGAATGAAGAGCTTTCAAATGGAAACTCTAAAGAGAAAAAATAATAATAATAAGCTAGTACACAATTAAGGGATTTCACCTTGTGAAGGGTAGATACTAACATGGCCCTTACGGTTGCTCATCTACCTTCTCTACTTGTCCTCCACAACCCTAAAATATATAAATATAGAATTCCCCCAAATGTTAGCATACCTGGATTCCTTATAAATATCTGCATTTCACAAAGGTGTGCATACTTCTAGTTTAAGAGAGACTTAATTCAAAAAGCATACCTATAAAACTAGAAAGAATGCCATAGTTCTTCAGAATCTTAATAAAGGTTATGTTTAGGTGGTAGAATTAAGAGTAGTGCTCATTTGACTTTACCAACTACTAGTTTCCAAATTTCAAATTGAGCACGCACTCTTAAAAATTATTTTAAAGTGTTTAAAAGCATCTATAGTTAACTCTACAACAAGATGATAGATTCCCACCCATTATTTAAGCACTTGATTTAGATGTTTAAGTAGTTTCCCTGAGAGACAGCTACATCCTTGCACCTTAAAAGGTCACAAATTGTTTTCCATTAAGCAAGTCATACAACTTATGCCTCACTTTCCCTTTCTGGATAACAAAGATAAATATTTCCTTGGCAAGGTCATCATAGGAACTGAAAGGGAAAATGGACCTCAAGTGCTTATAATGATGCGTGACTCTTAAAACAACCCTAAATCACCACCATTTCTCCAAGCAACATTCTTCCTGTAGAAGTTGAAGGAGCCCATCTATGGAGTCTCAAGTACATCTCTGCAATGCCATCCCATTAAGGGTTCTGCAAAACATCCTGGCAATTAAGATGAAGCCACAATATCAAAGAATTATGCCTAGTTTAAAGAAGCTGATATGAATGTCTCCACAAGGAACAAATAGCACATTGAACTGTTTCAGGACCCTGCAGCAAAGAACTGTTTGCCACGCTGTTTGTTTGCAGGCTTAAGTGAGTTGTCTATACAGCAGGCGCTCCATGCACACTTACTTTCATCAAACCGGCACCCTCCTCTAATGCTGTGGTTTTGAATGGAATGCTTTGGATGAAAAAAAAAAAAAGACACTTCAATTCACTGCACGTTTAAATCTCACCCTGCTCACTCACAGCCTTTGCCACATGAATCCTACAGCTCCTTGTTTACTGACAAGCCAAAAGAGGAGGATAAACTTGCAGGAATCTCTTGGCTATAGCTCCTCCATGTGAGACATGCAAGGAAATCCTTAGATTTAGTGATTGTTCAATGTTTCATGCATGCGAGTGTCTGTCTGATCAGAGGAGATCAGGTGGGCTCACAAATTCCTTGTTCTACGGGACAATGTGCTGAAATCAGAAAACGCACCAATGATTTTCAGCACTAAAGGCAAAACAGACTTTTCCCCATGGCTGATAGGTGACATCAGAGGATCTGGAAGATTGTAGTTAATTGGTAAATATTTGAATAAATGTCTAAGTACATATTAACTTCTAATATGGACTTTGATTTCTTGAATGGCGCACATAAACACTATTTTACCAAATATCAAAGCTTGGCATGTTATCTGTGTCTCTGTTTCAGCAGAGAGGCTAAATAACTGGGTGCTTCAGAGCCATGGCAAGCAGAATTCAGAACCAGTAGCAGTGAAAAAAAATAATCAAGATAAAAAATAATTTTTGGAAACTATGTATTAAAGCTGCAGTTTAATACTTAGTTTAGATTAGGGAGTTTAGTAACATTATTTCATCTTGTCTTCCCAAAACAGCTGTGCCATGTATCACTATTTTTTTTTTCCATTTTGAGGATGACAGAGTTTTATTGTTCATTATTGTTATAAAATTACTCCCACATTTAGTTCATTAAAACTATCACCAGATTTGAGAGGAAGATGGTATTAGATGGAGTTTCCTATTTTACACCCACCAAATGACCCAGAAATTATACGACAGGGCATCTACACGAACGAAGAATACAAAAAGTAACTTGAAGAGAAACATGCACCCCAAAGATCACTGCAGCACTACCTACAGTTGACAAGCTATGGGAACACCCTAAGTGCCCCAAAGCAGATGAGTGTGTCAGGAAGATGTGGTGTATATACACAATGGGATATTACTGAAGTATTTAGAAAGATAAACTTCTACCATTTACACAAACAAGGATGGAACCAGAGGGAAGTTTGCTAGTGAAATTAATCAGAGGGAGAAAGACAAACACTGGATGAAGTCACTTATATGTGGATATAGAGAAACAAAATAAAGGGTCAGAGAAAGCCAAACAAGCCCTAAAAATCTGACTGTAGAACTGAGGCTCTGGCAGGGTTGGGGAAGTGGGAAAATAAAATAGGGGGTGAACAGTGGCATGTGGAAGGCGACTTTGGATACTTTATTGGTGGGTGTAGCATAATAACAGTACCTGAAGGGGGAGAGGCCACAGCTGTCAGAAGACACAAATGGCATTGTAAACCAAGGTTACATCAATTAAAAAAAATAAATAAAACCTAATGGTTCCTTCTTAAAAGTGTTCACCAATAATGATGATCATTATTGCTCAATTGATTGATGGGCCAGAACAGTTCTAAAGACTTTAGGGGAATTATATCATTTAATCCTTAAGAACAAATCATGTGATATGTACTATTATCATTTCTGTTGAATAGGTATGAAAACTGAATCAAGATTAAGTGGCTTACCAAGGTCACTCAATAAGCAAATACCAAGTCAGGACTCAATTCTTAACTTTAGGCTTTATGCTATACAATTTCAAGATATAATGTTTCAGATGATGATGATAATAACTAAGTTTTTTTTTAATAATAACCGTTCTATTTTTTATTTTATCGTTTTTAGAGATGCATTCTCTTGGCTCTACTACTTCTGGGATCATTTCTATGAAATCTCAAAGTCTGCAATAACTTAAGATTGAGAGATGGGATGATCTGGAGCCTCCTTCTCTCTCAGGGAGGGGTTCCAAGATAAACAGAAAGCCAAGATGCCTCAGTAGCTTGGCTCCCACACAGCACGTCAACCTTGACCAGACTTCTTGCCTGGCACGGCAGGGCTCCCCGTGCAAGAGGAAGGCAGAGCCACCACACCTGCTCTGAGCAGCCTTGGGGTTTACTCAGCACCAGCTCTGTTGGTTGAAGAGTTACAGGGAAGACTGCAAGCACCTTCCACCTGGTAGCAGGAATGTCAGAGAGTTTGTCAGGTGGGGACTTTGAGACAAATAAGGTTCAGGAACTCAACAAAAGTTCAGACCTGGCACTGGGATCTTGGTCTTTTGAACCCATGCATAGGCTGTTACGTCTCTAGTACCTCTGGCAAACTAAGGTGGTCATGGACATTTGGGGGATCTGTTATGGAAACAAACATAAAAAAATGAGGGAACATTGCAGCCCATGACAATGTGTTATTTAAGAGGATTCGATGTAAAGGTAGTTCCCTATACAAATTCAATATATGCACCTTCAAAAACAGTCTTAAAGGAAAAAAAGAAGAAAGTATTTTGAGAACAGTCTGCCTGAATTATAACAAATATCAAGGTAATGAAGTCTGAACTAGTCAAATTTAATGAAGAAATAATTGCTCAGTACCAGTGAGAGAAAGGAGAATGGTTACTGGGATGTTGTTTTGCTTTAAAAGAGGTTGCAGCTTTTAGGGAACTTGCCAAGTTCACCCCTCAGCATAGTGTCAGTCAGAAACACACAGGTCTCACCGAGGTAGGTCTATTCATACGAGACCACAGTCCTAATATCAGGATGAATGCCTAGACTTGTGGGCTGTTTTAAGTGCAGAGAGAAGTGATCCATTCCCGGGGAGGCAGAGTTTTTTGGACAAGGACCAAAACAGTCAATCTGTTGTCTTTGTGGAAGACTCAAGCTCTGTAGCAAGTACGTCACTCCACGATGGGCTTCCAGAAGGACCACAGATAACACTCAGACAGACGTGGCTGTGTTTAGTGCAACTTTACAAAGTCAACACACTAGAATTGGCTGTTGGTCAGTAGTGTTCTGACACCCTCACCCAAATCTTTCACTTTTACAAGTGATAGACAGTGGTTCAACTCAATTTTCCCATGCAGACTTAAAAGCATTGGATTAAACTGTCCATATGGAGAAAAAAAATCCTCTAATAAAAACACATATGCTTGATGTCATACATTTTAAACCATCCTCTGATTCTCATCACCGCCATCAGATATTGACTGCACTTCCCCCAGTGCAAAATTCCATACACCGCATTTGCTGGCTGTGTCTCTTCACCAGGTGACATTCATGCTTCTGTTTTCTCATTTTCTTGCCAAAAACTATGGAAGCCTTTACAGTCTCATCAGCTGTCAGTAGCAAACTTGGATATGTTTATTGTTTTTAGTAGGGCTTCTAATGTACTGCTTCCTCTTTATTAGAGGATCCAGACAACCAGGGAGAACAGCTTATTAATGATGCCACATAGCTTTGCTAGTGGCAGTGACAATCTTTTGCTCATATCAAGCATCAAAGAGCCCTGTCTGTGCATCTACCAACCACCTCCTTCCCAGCTCTGGTCTATGACTCTTGTGAGAGTGAAGACCTAAAAACAAGAACCCCCAGCTTCACTCAGAGGCCCCTCCCAGGTGAAGTCTGGGAATGAAGTGAGATTATGCTTTTTAATGATTCATTGTATCTAATAATAAAACAATATTTCTATTTCAGCTAATTTATGCAGAAAACAAATAACAATGGGTGGCCAGAGTAGCACATCTTTTCAATCTTTGGTAGTATATTGCCACTCTCCAATGCAATTTCAGATGCAAAGAAATTTTCATTTGTCTTTAAGACATAATTGAATAAAGAGCTGAACTGTATTATGCAACCTCAGGGGCCAAGGAAGTTTTACAGGTCAGCAGATTAATTGCTGATTCTTCTGAAAATCAATTTATGACCCATCTGTTTGACAATAGAAATTATCAAAACTCTTTAGCTTGGCATTCAAGATATCCAACATGCCTATCTCATATGCCTCCTTTCAGCTCTATTTGGAATTTTCCTTTATCAACTTGACATTTTTCATAAATATTACCATGATTTTTCATGCCTCGCCCTTCAATTGTACCATGTACAATCGTCTATATTTATTTCTCTCTTTGCCCGCTGCCCCTTAAACTCCTACTCTTTCCTTGAGGATTGTCCAAATGCAATTTCATTACAGAGCCTTTCTGGAACCATTCAGCTAATTGTATGCATACTGTGGATTTCTCCCATATGTAATTCAGAAATCATGATTCACAAATCATATGCTAGCTTTACTATGACATTTAATATATAATGTTGTGTATTATAACTATCTGCACTTATCCTTCCTTTACATTAAGGTTTCTGGTTTACTCACTTCTGAAAATTATTCAACAAATAGGTTTGTCTCCCCTCATTGTGGATATTTACTAGTTGTTTAAGTATGAAATGACAGATAGATGAGTGCATTTTAAATTTAACCCCAATGATTCAAATTTTGCAGCATTATACTTTATAATAACATTAACACATCTTGTTATAGCCTAAGTGACATAGTACATGTTGGATAGATATGTGAAATTTAATATATATATATATATATATATAAATTATATATATATACATATATATATACATACATACATATATATATTTTAAATGGCTAAACATCTTCAAACATTTGGGAACATAATGAGATCATCTCTCTTAAAGAATGAGCTATGTTCTGAAGCACTTATAAACTGAACGTATTTATATGGATTCCAAAACCATTCAACTTAATCACAGGTCTATATTTTATAATCAGTAAAAATGTTCTCAGTCATGTCTCACCAAAAAAAAAAGAACAGGTAAAAATTAAATTTTGATACATTTTATCTCTCTTCTACACAATGGATATCTCATTTATCTTTTTCTTTTATATACGTTGGCTATTTTAAATATACTCAAATTCCTCAAGAAATTGGTCAATATATAATAATAATAATAATGAGTAACTATCTCTTGCCTTTTAGAAAAATTGTTCTAAAGAGAAGATGTATTAATCTAATAGAAGAAAAAAAATTTATTAAACTCTACCAAATATTGCCCAAACTGGCAGGAGTTCAATTAGATTTCAAGGGTCATGTGACCACATACTATTTTCTTCTTGCCCTTATTGAAGCTCATCCCTAGTCTCTATTATCTTATAGATTCTTGAATATCAGAAGGAGCCAACTTCTAACTTACCATGACCCCATTAATCCCCAAGAAAGTTTACAATGAATTTTGTGGCGTATTTCTTACATACCAAGAAGGAGTTATATAAAAATGTCAGAGAACAAAAAGCATGAGTCTCTTAGGTTGAAAACAATTAGAAATATCCAACAAGAACTGGAGAATTTAAATGCAAGAAACCTTGGATACAAAATTCCACCAAAGTTGCCTCAAACTAGCTGCAGCATTTTTATCTGAATGGCGTATAGGCTTTTAGCTGACTTGGCTAGTATAATGGTAAATACTCTTTTTTTTTTTTTTTTTTTTTACTAAATAGCTTGTATGGTAAAAAGATCTTTCAGATTATTAACCAGGGTGAAAGTCCCCTTTTTGAAAATGGTCTCACCCATAGCCCATGTTTGCTGTTGCCAAAATTGCTTGTAGATTCTAGGAGCCTTCCCTATCCTCACAGATAATGAGATGCTATGAAAATGCTATCCCCCAGAGTAAATGTAGAAGGGTCATTAGTAGTTGAGATATCACAGCCTAAAAATATCATGAGCTGAATCAAATAGAGTTTCAGAAATCAAGCTACACACACACACACACACACACACACACACACACATTTTCCACTACCATCAACACCATTGCCATAGAAGTCAGAAAATCAGTTATTATCAGATGGAGGAAGGGTTATAGGATGTTTTGAAGCCCAATTTGATCTCTGACAGGTTCTGATATGTCAAAACTGTGCAAACTGAAGCTATAAGAAAATATCATAAAAGGAAAGAATGCTATAGAATGGGAAACTGATTTTACAAAAGTGTGAACTGAAATATTTCAGTGCCACTAATGTTGTCTAGCTGTCCTCCCCTCCCACAGTCTGGTTTTTTAGCCCCATCACTCTTGACTTGGAATTTAACTTCTACAGTGGAGCATAGGACAAGAATTGAAGATAGTCATCACTGCCTTCAGGAAAATTCTACTATAAAGAGTGAAATATCATTTTTTTCCCTCTAGCTTTGGAGAAAAGCATGACATGGTTTCTCCATTGAGTAGCAGATGAAGTAACTGTCCTGTTTTTGGAAGAAATTCTGTGTGAAAATATTCTTCTTTTCACACTATCTTCTCCCAGGATTTCATGTAATATTCTTGCCATGAGAGAGAACCATCAAAGAAACAGAACATTCCCATCTTCCAGTTCATGCTCACTCCTGGACACTTGTTTTTTAAATGGAATAGGGACATCCCACATGTTTTTTAAAAAGATTTATTTATTAATTCATAAAGAGCTGGAGTAGAGGCCAGAGATGCAGGGGCAGTCAGAGGCTTCACCGGAGACAGAGTGGGGAGCAGAACAGGTCAACTGACGAGGTACACTGCTGTGGGGAGCAGAACAGGTCAACTGATGAGGTACACTGCTGAGGGGAGCAGCGGGCGGGTCAGGAGAGGTCTGCCATGCCTTGTGGATCACCTCCAGGGTGGGGATCAAACTCATGCTGAAGTGGCTTTAGCTTCTCAGTGCTGGGTTTTAATCCCTTGCGCCACCAGGGAGGGCCTGATCCCACACATTTTTAATGCCCAGCTCCCTGCCCTTTTGACCAGCAGCTTCAATGGGACTGGTCCAAATTACTTATTCCTATATCAAAGTGGGCCCTGGATTATTGTACCTGTGTATCTCCTTAAACAATCATTCAAACATTAAATTAAAGAAGAAAACCTTAGTCCCTTGCAACCAAAACAATAATACAATGGGGAAACCATGTGTTATAATTTTATTCTCTTCTGAAAACATAGGACAGCCTAAATATGTAAAGTCAGCCCTGCTCAAACATTACCAAGGAGTATTATAGAGCTTGAATCCTATGAACATGCTATACTTTTGATCTAGAAAATCAATCTTTACAATGGTTTTATTAAAAATAACTCTTTCCATCCAAGATAGATTCCCCCAATTAGAGAGTCCTTTCTGTATTATTTTACGTGGTATTTGCTATTGAGTACACCACACAATCGCCACTCACTGTTCTCTTTGCCCAGGTTGTTCCAACCATTGCTAAAGAAAGCAGCTGTACACAGGTGTAGCCACACTGCATCTTCCCCAGTGACACCATTGCTTTGGCTTCCTGACTGTTACCTCTTAGGGTCTGCAATTGACTAGCTGCCGATAACTGAGTGCTCACTAGAAGTAAGAAGGAGCCACCATCCAGTCACACAGGATGTGGGGAAGTACCCAGAGTTAAGTCCCCTTCTGTTCTGATACTCTGGTGAGTAGCGCAAGCTACATTCAATATCTTCCTGGGACAACAGGAAGTCTATTGTGAAATTTCCTGAAGTCACCCAGACACTAGTCGTTCCTCCTTTCCCTGATTCCCTCTCTTCAGTTCACCTTTTCCTGTCCCCTAGGATCAACTCCCAAAATATTGATAAATTACCTGCATGCTACATCTTTGGTAAAATTCTGTTATCACGAGGATGTGAGTGAAGGCACATCCCAAAATATGGAAAAGAGCATAAATACAATGAATTGGACCTACCTGGTAGCTGGTGTTTAGTAGATGTCATCTCATTTAATCTTTGTCCCAGTCATGCTAGTTGACTATTATAATCCCAACATTCCACAAGCGATATCAAAGATTCTTAAAGGCAATAGAACTTACAGAGATACCAAAGATAAAGATGACATACAGTTCCTGCTCTCTTGAATCCAAACCTATCTTCTTGTTTTCTCATAAAACAGAAACCCTCAGGCTCTTCCTGGTGGCACAAAAGGTTAAAGCACAGCTCTGCCAAGCTATTGGCAGATACCTCTGCACTGCACAAGTTCTATCCCCTGCCAGGGAAGTGACCCACAGGTCACAGACCTCTCCTGACCAGCTGTGTATTTCAGTAGATCTGCCAGTTTTGCTCCCCACTCTATTTCTGGTGAATCCACTCACTGCTCCTGCACCTCTGGCTTGTATCCCAGTTCTGCATGCATAAATAAATCTTAAGAAAAAAAAAAAAAAAAAAAAACCCAGAGTCCCTCACATGAAATCTCTCAGAATCTCCAGCCATGGCTGGAATCTTTATACAGGTCTCACAGCAGCCTGAGACCCAGTAGCTCAAAACTTGGCGATATGAAACTTGCATTTTTACACTTCCAATCGTTTCACTTTTTTGTTGAATGGACACTGGCTTGAAGCCCTGTCTATGTGTCCTGTGTCCAGTGCCACACCCCTCTGGTGCCTGTCACACACCACACCCACCACCAAGGCTCATGGTTCCCGCTGCACAGTGTACTTACAGTTGTTTTAGACAGTCAGATAAGCAGAGTTTTTGGCATTTTGGAGTCTGCTTGATTTGCAAACTCTGAGGAATTTGCCCAGTATGCGAGACACAGGTAAGCCCTGGTGCTATCAATACCATTGCTGCCTTTTGGAGCTCTGCTGCACAGGCCTCCCGCACTGCTATCAAGTGTGATTTGGACATTAAGCCTCCTCTCAATCCATCTCGCCCTGGGAGTTCAATGCCCTTCTCCCTTCTGGAGGGTGCCCCCACCCTTCTAAAGCCCGTAGTTGGCCTCACGCAGTATGGGATTTCCCCACAGGCAAACCCCTCCCGGGGTCAACGGAACAATCGGTGTGTGCTTCTGCCACCTTGTGGTCATCTGTTTTTCTTTGCTCGTTCCCCCAAATCCTTCCAGCGCTGTACCCTCCTTTCTAGCTGATGGCTAAGACTGGCAGGCTGACTCTATGATAGAAATTCCTCTGAAGAGAGATGAGCGAAACCATGGACTGATAAAAACAAGGCTCGTTTGATATTACAAGAAATAAATCTATAAAATGACCCTGTTTGAAAACAAAAAAGTGATGCCGAGAAAACTCAGATAAATTGAAAGATGACAAGTTCATAGTGGCTTATCAGGATTGTGATTGGCATATGCCCTAGTCTTTGAGACAAGAGAGGTCCAATACACCTATTAAAACAAACAAACAAAAACCCCTCTTTTCAATTCCACCCCTCCAATCTCATTTTTTTTTAGAAATAGCAAAGACACTCAATGGAAGCTCCCCAAAATGATATCAATGCTTTCTCAGAGCCTCCCTAAGTGTTCCTGTCAGAGAGAGTCTCTAACTTAGAGCTCAGTTCTGGACCAGGTGGAAGAAAAGCTTTTGGGAGCAATTTGTGCCCAGATTTCAAGTATTTGATTCTTTTCTACCTAATATATTTTATTAATTTTCACAAAGCACATGTGCTACCCAAGTTAAAATCCACCGGCTTCAAGGCCAAGTTGAAGGCACTGGCCTTCAACGCTTCTACCAAATGTTGGTAAATGTCCTAAATTTTCTAGAATGTTCCTAATTTTATAACTTGACTTGAGAAAATAATTGTCAACTTACACATTATTTATTAGAATGATAATGTGGAATTTACCATAAGGAAGCTTTACATCAAAGTGGAGTATATTTTAGTTTATCCCAATGAGTGGGGTTTTAACTGGGATCTAGTCGCGCATGACCAGGCTGGTAAACGTTTTCACCCAAAACACAATCCCCCCACATCCTGCATGACATTTTTGGACACAACTAGTTTTAAAAGTCTTTTTTTCCCCTCATCTCTCTTCACTTCCAATTTCACAGTTTATCCTAGATTAGTTTCCATAAATGTTATTTTTTTTTCTGTATATACACGAATAAATCTAGTCAGCTAAGATTTCATCTGCTTTTACTATTTATTCAGTCTCTACTCACATAAATACCTTTTTAATTTCCTGACTGTATGGAAAGGTTTGTGATCATTTACATTTAAATTTATTTATTATTAGTGGACCTTACTACTATTAATATTATCTAAGTCTGTGCAAGTATTTAATGTAGAAGCATAAGATATTTTATCTAAAATATATCTCTTTTTCTCTTTTATTATACTCAGGGCTTTATATGGAATATTTTTGTTATGTGTGTGTTGAAATAAGTTATAATATTTATGAATACCATTTTGTGATAGTCAATTGGGTATAAAAATATCTACAGGTAAAAAGGAAGCAGTAAGTCTGAAATCTACTTTAGTCTTTATTAAAAAAAGGGTCACCCAACTTCTCACTGATTTTCTACCATCTAAAAATAAGGAAACTTAATGCTAACCTTATATTTCCTACCCTAAAATTCCTCACTTATAAAAGGGGAATCAAGCCGCGCCACCTAGGATAGATTTAGGCTAAAGTAAAATTATGCAGGCCAGATTACCAGGCTTGTATTGATCACCCTTCTTACCCTTACCCACACTTTAAATTAAATGCATTATTTTAAATATATTAAAATAGGTATTCACTTAAAAAAAAAAATAAGTATAGGCCCACAGTGGTTACACAGCAGGTTAGGACCCAGCACTGCAAGCTGGCCACAGCAGCTTCAGTGTGAGTTCTATCCCCGGCCCGGGAGGTGATCCATGCTCCCCTCAGCAGTGTACTTCGTCAATCTGCTCCCCACTCTGTCTCTGGTGAACCCTCTCACCACCACTGCACCTCTGGCTTGTACCCCAGTTCTGTATGCATAAATAAATAAATCTTTTTTTAAAAAATAAGACAAAATATTTTTTAAATGGCCAAGACAATCAATACATCTTAACAAAAAAATATGTAAGTAAGAAGCAAAGTGTTCCTAGTTTAACAAATTCCCAGGAGAATATAGGTGAACAATCTGAAGCCACCATATATGTCATTATAGATTGAATCCTGACCCTTCAACACAGCTGTGTTGAAATTCTAATCCCCAGAACTGTAACTATGACTGGAGACAGTGCCTCTGCAGTTGTAATCTAGTTAAGATCAACTGGAAAGGTTCCGATCCAAAGTGACCAGATAGTTGTAAGATAAGAGACAGCGAGAAACTGACAGGGAAGGCAGCCATATGAAGATAGAGGTAGAGATTGAAGTTCTGTTATCACAAGTCAAAGAAGATTTGGAACTAGAAACCAGAAGGAGCAAGACAGGCCCCTCCCTGGAGTTGTGGGGGGGAATATTTGGGCTTAAAATTAGTGAAGAAGTAATTCAATCTGTATAACAATATTTTGGGATCTAAATTCCCCATCTCTGGTAATAAGGATACCTCCTATTTTTCCATTATGGGGTGGAGGGTTTTTTGGTTTTTTATTTCCACACACACAGAGAACTCATCTTTGTCTTTCAAGGACAAAGGAGTGTTTCGGTGTTCTTTTTACACTGGTTGTTTCTTAAGTAACTCTAATTCAAAGGAATCAATATGCCAAGGTGGTACATTTGGGGGCAACCTGGTTTGAACTCCGTCAAGATAAAATGAAAATGCCTGCTCATGAGATATTTGAGTCACTTAAGAGTGAAAATGGAATTGCACCTCAATCCCAAACTTAATGAAGTGCTGTCACTTAATAACATGGTATTAGTAATCAATATTTCTCACACAAAGCCACTTATAGAACAGGGTTTTCTGTTTAAACCAGCCCATCAATCTCGATAGTTAGGAAGACAAGCTTCAATTAATCTCTCAGAAATCATGCTCCTATTTCTCTTCATCCCTTCTACCCACCTGGGTAATTATAAGAACATTAGTTCAATTTAAAGAGATTGTATAATATGTATATTTTTAAAAAGCCAGAGGCAAAAGGAATCTTTATGATTTTGTTTCTAATGCCAGCTAGCCAAACTCTAATATGCTGTTTTCAAATGTTGAAGTCTAAGCCTTTAAATACATATGTTGCAACCAAACAAAAGTTAAAATATGTGAGTGTTATCAGCTGTAGCTTAGCCTTCTCAGAAACCTTCTCCCTCTTCTATGTCTAACCCCATGAAGAATGAAGGTAGGGAAGACACAGGACATTCCTGGGTGGAGCTTTAGGAAATGAGTGTCAGAGTAGACCTTCTCCCCTGGGCTTCCAAAATGCAAGGAGAAAACACTTGAGGCATGTATATACTATTCTTTCTTTTCTTTTCTTTTCTTTTCTTTTCTTTTCTTTTCTTTTCTTTTCTTTTCTTTTCTTTTCTTTTCTTTTCTTTTCTTTTCTTTTCTTTTCT
>NW_004567112.1:14001601-14064884 GCF_000260355.1 Condylura cristata | reverse complement strand
TTTTCTTTTCTTTTCTTTTCTTTTCTTTTCTTTTCTTTTCTTTTCCTTTCCTTTCCTTTCCTTTCCTTTCCTTTCCTTTCCTTTTCTTTTCTTTTCTTTTCTTTTCTTTTCTTTTCTTTTCCCCTCCCTCCCTCCCTTCCTCCCTCCCTCCCTCCCTTCCTTCCTTCCTTCTTTCCAACACACTGCCTCACTGAGAAAAGACAAGTAGCTGAAATAGTTACTGGGCAGCAGAATGAGGTCTCAGTTTGACTTCTTGCTGGTCACAAACCTGTCTTCCTCTGAGTACATTTAAGATGCATGGTTAATTCATATTGCAAGTTTTTCTTGACTCTCATCTCCTTTGCTACCTCCATTTGGATCTCAACTCTTTTATCCTTGGCTAAATTCCTAAACTTCTCATTGTCTCTATTCTTCTTCTGTAACATGGAGATAACAATGGTCCATGCCAAAGGGTTAGTAGTAAGGTATGAACTGTACAGTCCATGGAGAAATAGAATAGAGCCTGGCTCAGTAAACACCCAACAAATGTCAGCCAGATTGTATTTTCCTTTGTATCCAGTTCTTAGTATTGAGCTGAACTATGTGGTTTCTTGAAAACTTTCACCTTCAAGAAGTAATATTTACATTAAATAATATGTATTTCTTTTGTGATTATTTCTCATTTTTTGGTGCAAGAAAGGCTCAAAATTGTAGCTACTATGCTAAATCTAGAGATAGTGTAATTACAAACCCCTTAATCCTAACTAGCTACACAGATCCATTTTGTATTCAGTGAATGTGAAATCTAAAATAACAGATTTTCTAAGAACCACAATTTTAAAATATAGTTCTTAATTTAAATAAAGTGTTTTCCAAATGCTCCTTTCTTTAATGACATGGCCATACCCACAGGTTGAATTATTGTCAGTGATGCTAAGACCTTCCCATGAGAGCTGGCCACTGATACCAAAAGAAAATCAGCCAATGTAGGATATCACAGATGGTTCTCCTAGATGGCAAGGTGAAAAATCAGCCAATAGGGAAAACAGAAAAATAAAAAGGACTCAATTTAGAACTCTTTTTTTAAATCATTATTAACTTTACAGGAGCAGCTGAACCACATTCTGTACTCAGTTGATGACTTTTTTTTTTTTTTCTGAACATACTGAGATTCCTTTTCCCCATGATCTGCTTTTGCATCTTAATGCTTTTGGGGATCAGTGGACTAAAAACAATATTATGTTGATTATATTGTGCATTGCATTAACGCAAGAGTTTTAAAAACATTTCTGAAAGTATGCACTTAAATTCTGTCGATACCTTCACCCTTCAGTGACAACAGCGTTTGCACAAAGGGTAAAGGATTTAAAATAAGTTCATTTTTGTGAAAAGCTTGAAACGGCAAAGGCAAATATTAATGGCAAAGCACAGGATTTTCACAAAAGAAAATTTCAAGTGGTTCTACATCCAAGACAGAGTCTATGGGTAAGCACAACGCCACACATGAGGCCCGATAACTTAAACCTATACTAATGTGCCTGTTCTGCTGGTGTGAAGGCCAAGTGTGGGGGCGGGGGGGTGGACATTGCTGAGATGTTAACAGCCAAGTTCCTCTGAACTCAAACATGGACAGAAAAATAAAAAATCCTTAGTGAAGAATTTTTCCAAGTTTGAGATATGATTAATGGTAAATCACAGAGTGGAGGACTAATACCATATTAACACATAGCTAGCATTTTAAAGTCATCACTGGCTGTTACATATTAATGTAAAAATACCACAGAAGTACAAGCATAATAATTACTGAATTAAAGTTAACTCAGTTGAATCTTAAAATAAGCCTTCTTGTGAGAAGGGTAAATTCTCTTTCTCTAGAGATGGGATAGCAAAGACAAGGAAAAGTGGGATTTGCCCAGGGCAGCAGGGCACTGTTAGACGATTGACTTTAGGCATCACATTCTTTCAGAGAAATGCACAGATACTTCCCAAGCAAGCAAGTCTCCTGGCTGTACTGAGTCCTCCGAGCAGCGCTGACCTCATGCTTGATCTGTTGAGTGGGGGTGCATTTGGCCACATGTAGTTGTTTAGCATCATCATTGTATTAGTTATCTTTTGCTGCATGACACTATTACCACAAATATAGCGACTCAACATAGCACACATCATTTTCTCACAGTCTGTATGGGGCCAGGATCTAAAGAGAGAAAAATAGGATCTATGCTTAAAGTCTTCCAAGGTGCAATAAAGGCTCATTGCCTGGGGTTGTGCAGCCTGGGCTGGGCAAGTTTCTGTTTTGCAACCTCACTCGAGTGTGAGGCAAAATTCAATGGTTTGCAGTGATAGGACTGAGGCCGCTAATGGCTGCTGATCACTCTCAGATTCTAGATGTGACCCACAGTTCCTAGCAATGTGGGATTTCTGAACATGGCCACTTGTTTCTTTACCACGAATGAAGGAAGAGGCAACTCTAGTAAGAGGAAAATTACAATCTTAGGGAACTTAATGATAAAAAAGACAGAAATGATTATGTGAATAATATTACTTTTTGGTATGTGATGTTTATAGGAAGAGAATCATAGATGTTGTCCAAATTCAGGAATCTCAAAAGAGCATGAGTATCAGGAAAGAGATCATTAGTGTTTACTTATTTGCCACAATCACTGTCAACTTATACAATAATGCAGAATATTCTACTGCATTTTGTTCTTCCTGTGAATGGATTAAGTTTTTAAATATTCTGATATTGTTAATAACTACTAGATTATCAGTTCAATATAAAGCCAGAAACTGTAGATTCTATTTAGTCTGTCAGATGCTATTATCATTTAAATTGAAAGAAATATTCAATATACCATACAAAATTCTAAATATTTATTGACAAAAATTGTATCTAAAAGAAAATTGGGGAATTTATGTTTTGTTCTAGCTTTTTTTTGAACTCCTCACAAAGTTTACATACTCACTGAACATAAAAATATTACTTTTAGTTAATAAGTAATGAGAACACAGAAATAGACTCTCTAATACTTAATAGAGTTTTCATCTCAATTCTGTAATATACGCTTAAAATTTCCCTGTGACTTTTCATTACACAGTGTCAAAATCCTGAACTTGGCCTGCAGAGCAATGCATCTGTTTTCTTCACAGCCCTCCCAACACTCTCCTCACTCTCAGTCAACCAGTTAGTTTCTCATAGAGCCTACAGGTACATATCACTCTTGCAACAAAATGACACTTCATCACTCTCTTCCATATTTATTTACCATGAACTAATATTGCCAAATATGCTTTCTTTAGGGGGGAAACCAAGATCTTTTGAAAGTACCTTGTCTGAGAGTTGTGACTTCTCAGAATTGATCTGTGCTCTTAGTATGTGTGTGTGTGTGTGTGTGTGTGTTTAATGCACAGTTGTTTGATAAATACCTTTTTATTCACTGGACAAGAAGTTTGTAAAGGCTGTTCTGGCCACATCTAACAATGTTTACTATATATGCTCAGGGCTGGACAAGATGCTTGGGACATATTTGCTGAATAAATTCAATCAAAGATAAGCCAATCCATCAACCAATCGCCAAACAATCAATAAATGATTACCAATAGTTCTTCACAAACAATCTGCCTCCACAGCCTCTTAATTCAATCTCTATTGCTTATCACCTTTAATTCAGAGATTGCTCTATGTACTTCTGGAAACAAATCACAGATAGATTTATTAACAGGTATAAAAATTAAAATTTTTTGAAGGGCAATTTAAAGGTGAAGAATTAAAAAAAAACTATTTTTCAGAATGATCATTTGTTATACATTCAAAAAAGATAATGCCATCAAGTTTCTTGGAGTTAGTGGATGCTTTTAGTATCAACTTCATCATAGAAAGCGGAACACAGTATCTTCTACAGCATGCAAGAAATAGAATTCTGAGAGTTTAAGGATGAATATTGTTTTGAATTTATTTAATTGCAATGAAATGACAAGTAATCTTTTTCAAGGAATTTGTGAAGTGACCTGAAACATAGCTTAGGAAGCAGTCTTCACAGAAGTTAGGTCACCAAAAAGAACCCATTCTTATGTTAAAGGGAAACTGAAGAACTGAAGGAAAAAAAAATGTACCACAGTTTAAAATTTAATCAGCATTCCATTCAAAATCAAGAAAAATAGAGAGATTCACAATGATTCTGAAACAGGTCTATATGATTTAACCATTGTTATTTCATGTCAGTCTTGATATAGAGTTCATCCAAAATTCTGTTAGAATAAATGCTGATTGTAAATGATCTGGGTCAACTTCTTCCTCCCTCCTATAGCCTATAACTATTTAAGTCTGGAAGGTTCTCCATTTGTGGCTCTGTAAGTAAACTGCATGGATTCTGCCATTCCAACTTTTTAATTTTACAGACTTAAGCAATTGTCAAAACCAAGTCAGACTATTATTTGAATATAACTTCTAAGAAATTTTGCATAGAAAATTTGGTTAAACCACCTCCACTAACCCCAGGGTGAACATTGGAATCAGTATTACAAAGAAGAAACACACCTTCTACCTAGGAGGAGGCAGTGGAGAGGTGTCTAGAGTTGCCCTTTCTTCTACTTCTGCACAGAAAACTAGAGCAAGACACACCTTCCCCCAACCATTAATAGAACACTTACTCCAGAGAAAGAGCCTCTAAAACTTCAAGTCAGCTTGATTGCAACAGTATTCCCTCTGCACAAAGCACCTCGGCTCTTTGTCCCCATTGTGAAAGACAATTGCATCCCCAACCATTTCTTGTGAATTGTTCGGAACTTAGATTTTCAGTATTATTTGAAATGAGTGATATTAATGAGAAATGTTGCAATTATGACTTAAGTTTGAAATCTTTGTGTGACTAGGTTGAGCTATCAATCTGAACACTTTTCACAAAGAGGCAGGTTTGGCTTGCAGGAACAGTGATAGGGCAGAGATTTCCAGCTGCCTGGGTCAGGCAATAGAAAGCTGTGTAACAGCCATTTATCCGAAGTCCTCATTCCACGCAGGGCCAACCAAGCCTCAAGCACCTGTTTTCTTTATTAGCACACACTTCCTGAATTACCCTGATGATTGTCTCAATTCTTCCTTTTACCTTGCCAGTGGGGACAGTCAGTGGCTTTCAGGGCTTAAACCAAGAATGAAAAGAACCCACAGGAGGCTCCGTTTGGCTCTTGCCAGACAAAGAGAACTGGAGCAGAAATATGAGCTACCCATTAAACTCTCCCAGTTGATTTTAGCCTTTATCTGTCCTAAAATTATCTGGATGTATTTTTCATATGTACAGTATAGTTAAAAGTACATCACTCATTTTATCTGTCCTCTATGGCTTCTATCTTTAATGATACCCAAATTCCCAAGCAAATGAGAATTGCTAAATCAAAGTCCACAGTTCTACCAATAAGATGCTGTCAGTTTCAGGATGGAAAGGATCCCTTGAGCCTTAACAAGATATGTATCATCTGACATATTTTAGTAGATTCAAAGAAAAAAAAAACAAATAGTGAGTTCATTATATTCCATAACTCCATGTGGGATCAAAACTATGCAATTCAACATCAACACCACCAACTTAATTTATACAAGCAAATGGGTAAGTGCCTCTCCTAGTGGTATTTAATTCAAACAGGAAATGTGAAATAACAATTTCACACACCATTGCTAAATAATGAAATTGAAAGGAAATCAAGGAAGGTGGTTTATGTATCAAAGAAGGATGTGAAAATTCTGTGTGGAGGGGCAAATCAGGAATTTATCAAGGGAGTGAGTAGGCACTTGAAAGGGTAAGAAAGAAAAGGGACAAGACATGAGCAAGTTCTTCAAAAAATCTGAGGTGTCTTTGAGCCTGATTATCTTAGTCCAGGGGTTTAAACAATATGGCTTTGCCCAAATATTACTAGGAATTTGATAAAACCAAGGAATGCTATTCAATGCCAAGGCTCTGTGTAAGACCCTACACAAAGTCTAAGGAGGAGAAAGACAAGGCAAGAGAAAACAAGTGCCCAAGGAACTTGTGTGTCTGTTTCCTTATAAAAATTTATAAAAACCCTAGTGACGTTAAACTACACACATTTATTTCAACAGTGTTAGGAGTCTGGATTCAGTGTAAATGAGTTCTACATTCAGGATCTGACAAAGTTGCAGTCAAGACTCCAACCAGTCAATAACTGTTCTATGGAGCTGGAGGTCATCTTCCAAGCTCATATGGCAACTGACAAGTTCCTGTGGTTGTAGGACTGAGGCTATCACAGGCATTCACCTAGTCCCTTGCCATGTGGCCTTCTCTGTAGGCAGTGCACACCACAGAAAGTTGTTTCTCCATGACTAAGAAGGGTCTGTCCAGCCTTCTAGGATATGATTCTTATGTAGGTATGTCATCATCCTTGTCATAGTATAACCTGAGACTATTATACTCAATTAGAAGAAAACTACAGATCCTACCCATACTCAAGAGAGGAGGGCAGATCCTTAGGAGTGAGATCCTTATGCCTGCTTGCCACATCTCATTGTCCTTTCCCTAGTCTGTCCTGGGGAGGGTTACACACACAAGTGACAACACACCTTTCTGTCCTAGGAGTGAAACGGGCAGCTCTTAAGAATGTGTTGACTGACAGAACTGGGACTTGCCATCTGAGATGTAAGCAGACATGCTCTCTGCTCTCTGTACAACAGTCTGGAGATGGGGAAAGAAACAGAAGAGGTGACATTTAACTGTGGACTCCCTTGGTCCACACATGTGACACTTGGCTTGTTACATACAGAAATTATGAGGAGATTCATGAGGAGATCATTTCATTCTTCATATGCATGGTGTCAAATGAAAATCCACACCAATGACATCCCTCTTTGCTGAGTAAGGAACAATCTTTACAGAAATGTGAATACAAAATGTCACCTCATCAGTAAAAGCAAACAAGTTATGGGGAAAAAAATCATTCAGGAAAAAATGGTTCCCTTTAGGGTAATTATTACATAAGATGCCTTGGACACAAATGTTTTTGACTGCACTTTTCTAAAGGGAATGAGGGGATTGTGGGATCAGTTTGGATTCTCATTATAGAAGGCATGGAAAATGCAATAAAATGCTGAATGTAAAACTGAAAGAGGCGCTGGGGAGAAAGTAAAGAGGAGATATTTCTCAGAAAAACACATTAATTGGAAATATTGTTCAGAAATTGAATAAAAGACATCTCTAACTTGAGGCTTTAGTGCTGAGCACAAGCATTTCTGTGCACCCGCTGTTATTGGACGATCTGAAGAGAATCGAGTATTAGTGCTGCCCTCGGAGACTGTCCTGCCTGTTTACAATATGGCATTGGAGAGGTTTTGGAACTCAATAGCTTTCCTGCAAGTTTTCATTTCCAACTTCAAGGCCATTCCTGATAAACATCTGTGCTGCATACACTGTGCTGGGTGCACCACTACTGAACTGACATCAAACTGCTTTTCCTCCATCTGTTGCTGCAGAGGTAACACTTGATGAAAGTTTTTTTTTTTAAAAAGCAGTTCAGACAAGCCTCAACTTCTACCATGTGGGGCCCTTAAAAGGTGAGAAAATCCGGGCAAGAACTTACTTAACATTGACAGAAAAATGAATCAACTGTACTCTGTGCAAGTTACTGAAACTTAAGCATCTCGGGAGGTGCATGTCATAATTGAGTGGGTTTCATTTTGCGTACGCAACGTCAAGCCTGAGATCTTAGCAGCAGAAAATATATTTGCTATAAAGGGTCACAGCAGAGTGCGTGTATGTGGATGATGTCCCAAATTTGTTATTTTATTCCTTGATCTTGTCCCTATTTTATCTTGGAGCATCTTCTTGTAAGTGGCTTAGACACACCTTTGCAAAAAATGACAGCAATTACCTTCACAAACCCTTGTTTTGAAAGCTTATGTCAATCAAATAAATGGCATTTATTAATTCTTAAAAGACTATTGTTTATTGCAAAGGTGTATATAATTATCAATCAACAGGACTCATCTGCATGAAATCATCACTGGTTAGTGGAATAAGTTGATCTGAGTTAAGGTTAAACAAGAGCAAAAACATGGCCTTTCTATAATATTTGAACACCTCCTCTCCCGCCTTCCCCCAGATCAGTATTCTTTTGACTATTATGTATTTGTGGTTCCAAGTGAATTTTAGGGTTTTTTCCTATTCTTGTGAAAACTTCATTAGAACCTTGATGGGAATTGCTCTGAATCTTTAGACTACATAGGGTATTTTAAAAATTCTAATTCTCTCAGCCCATGAACCTGGGCTTATCTTTCCTACTGTGTATTTCAGCAATTTCATTAATGTGTTTTGGCATTCAGATCTTTCACCTCCTTGGTTAAATTTATGTCTAAGTATTTTACTGTTTTTTTGATATTATTATGAAAAATGATTGTTTCCTTAAGATCTTATTATAAATGTAAAAAATGTAATTCATTATGTTATGTTTATATTTATTTTCTTCCAATAACTTTACTGAATTAATTTCCAATAACTTTATTAAATGTATTAGTTGTAATGGTCTTTTTTGTAGAATCTGTAGGATAATTTATGTAAAAGATAATGTCAGCTACAAAAACAGACAAACAAAATTTCTTCCTTTCTGATTTGGATGCCTTATATTATTGTTCTTGCCTAATTCTCTAGTTAGAACTTCTGAGAATATATTGAATAGAAGTAGCAAAAAGTGGGCATGTTTGTCTTATTCCTTAATTTAGGGGAACAATTTTCAGCTTTTCACCTCAGTGAATGTGATTTTGTAGGCTTGTCATGAAACAACTTTTTATTACTGTGGTACATTTCTTATTGTATCAAAGTAGTTTATTTCCATAAATTTATTTTTAAATAAAATACTTTATGTATATATACATACACACACACACACATATCATCACTTTCCTAAATATAGAGAATACATTCTATAATAAAAAAATAATTATGTACCTCTCACTGCTTAGTTTTGTAACTATCTGCATTAACTTACATAGTTACTCTTAAAAATCTCATGTATTTGAGGACTGTAATCAAATTTTAAAAAATGTCGACATATGTCTGAGCTGTATTAAATTCCAGAACAATCTTCAGAGCAGTGCTCTAGGTAAACAGATTCCATGTTGCATGTGATAAAAAGAATAATGATCTCTCTTGCAGGAAACTCATTACTTACAGCTTCCACATCTACTTCTCATGAGTGATCAACAGAAATTAAATACTTTTAACAATTTATATGTAGGTAATGACTGCATCTCCAGTATGTGAGACAACACATGCTTTTGTCAGAAATCAACAAGAGGGTGTCAGTTACCTACTTGCCATTGAGGGGAAGCAACTTTCAACACTATCAACTTGCTAAGTAAGTTTCCCCCAAATGGCCACTTGTTTACATTGAAGCTAAACTGTTCAGCAAGCTGGGTAACTACCTTTTTGAAGAGATATAATCACATAATTCTGTACACAATCACATGCAATCCTTCATCTTTGCCATATTCTATTGTTTAGAAGCAAGTCCCCTTTGCCTAAGCCAAAGGGGATCACATAAGGGTGTGAACATTAGGGAGAGAAGATCATGGGGCCTGGGGCCATCTTAGTGTCTATGGCATTGAGGAAGAGTAAATATTGGTTGAATAGAACCCTCCCTGGAGGCACAATGGGTTAAAGTGGTGCACTATAAAACTAGTTGCAGCTGCTTCAGCACAAGTTTAATCCCTGGCCAGGGAGGTGACCCACATGGCGCAGCAGACCTCTCCTGTCTTGCCAGCTGTTCCCCTCAGCAGTGTACTTCATTGATCCACCTGTTCTGCTCCCCACTTTGTCTCTGGTGAATTCTCTCACCACCCCTGTACCTCTGGCCTATACCCCAATTCTGTATGCGCAAATAAATGAATCTTTTAAAAAACAGTAAAATAGTTGAATAAATTGTACTAATCACCCACCCCCAAGAATCCTGCCATTGTCGATCAGTCCTCAATGGAAAGGTAAAGTGGGGTAAGGTGTGCCCAAACAAATAAAATTGGGGAAGGGGGTGAATGTGAAAGGGGATGAAATAATTAAGTAATTCATACATGATTAAAACTTGGGTTTGACTACCAAAATATGTATTACAGGATGCAATTATCTGCATTACTATTTTGTTTAATACAAAGGGGGAAATTTTGAACAACTGAGGGAACTTACAAGGATTTCCTAAGATCTGCTTCAGTTCTCATTATCTCAGCATACCTGATAACATTCATGATTCCTTTCAGAGGAAGTGGAAAACCTCTGACCTGTCACCTAATCAAATCCCCATTCTCTGGAATGATCTTAGTTGAAATAAGACGTAGGGAGGACACAGAGGCCAAAGGTTTGGGGTCAGGTGCCTTTACATACCTTGTGACAGAGAAGGGAAATTGCTCATACACGCTCTGAAGGAAATGACACACCTCTCTACACAAGAGTGTAGCATTGACTCTGCAAAACACACCTTAGATTATGCTGCTGGACTGCCAGGCCCAATATTGTCTGTGGGCAAAAGAGAAGCTTTGTACAAAGAACTTTCACTGGCAGAAGATTTGTGCAAGTTTGTTCAGAGAACAAACTGTCACATCCTAGTGATGGTACTGCAGGTACTGAAGCTGAGAATGTCTAGTTCATTAAATGAGAGACTCTGGGGAAATACCTCAGCTCCTTTAGACCCCATTTTCAATCTGTGAAATGAGGACATGTCCATCAAGTCCAGTCAGTCCATAGATCTGAGACATTTGGAGAAGGGGGGGGAGGAACTTCATTTAAAATTATAGATTCCCTGGTCTCTCCCCTTAGAGATTCTGATACAGAAAGTTGGGCTGTCTTGAGACTGTGTCTGTTTGATTTTTCCCCCCTAGGAGTATAAAGCAGATTTAGTGATCCATCATTAAGGATACTTTGTATCTGATGCTCTATGATTCTTATAATTTCAAGTCTTAGAATTCTCAGGAAAATGTTCTTCATGAGGATCTGAGAAGGTTAACTTGAAAAGAAAATTATTGTCTCTTACTTTAACAAAGAAACTAAGAGATGATTTATGACTGAATAAAATTTGCCTCAATTTTAAATATTTGAGAGGTATAGTGTGTTTGATTACTGTATTTTTTTTTTTACTCGCGTTGTAGATTGAATGTTTGTGCTTCCCCCAAATTCAAATTTTGAAAACTAACTCCCACTGTGCTGCCATTTTGAGGTAGAACCTAGATGGTGGTACTTAGCCAGGAAGAGCGGAATCCTTATTAGTGAACAACAGGGATGTATCCAAGGATCCCAAACTACTAAGGGGTGCATGCTCTCACAGGGATCCTGTCATCCATGTGCACAAATATCTGTAAAGAATGCATACTTTTAGGGAAATATATTTTTCAAAAGAGATGGTGCACTTAGAGAGAAAAGAAGAGAAAGAAATTTCCATTAAAATTGCACCATTAACCATCGTCTTGTGGGCAAATGTCCACCCTTACAGGTTTGATTCAAAGCAGGGCCCTCAGGCCCAAAAGCATGCCAGAGTCTAAGTTACTTCCTGCAAGGAAAAATAAGAAAGAGGCTAGGCAAGTCTCGGGAGTTGGACAGATGGAGAGAGAGAAAAAGCCCCTATAATACTTAGAAAAAGGCCCCAGAGAGCTTCTTGCCCCTTCTTCCACTTGAGGACACATGATAAAAATGACTTACAATGAACAAAATGGTTACTCACCAGGCCCCACAGCTGCTGAAGCTTTACTGTGGACTCCCCAGGCTCTGAAACTGTGAGAATGGGATGCCTGGCATTTAATAGACCATCCAGTCTATGACATTCTGTCATAGCAGACAAAAGAACTAAACTAACCCATTTCACTGATCTAATTTCTGCGTAGTCATCATCTTTCTAGAGGTAAAAAAAAAAAGTTTCATCTGATCAGCCTTCCCATGTGGCTACATGGCCCTGTGACCTGTGACTCAGAGCTAATACTTTCTTTCTTTCAAGTCCTGCCTGAGTCTTCTAACCCTGGTTTATGTCCCTTCTATCTTGGTTCACAATACATAAACAAAAATGGCACCCAAACTCCCATTACTTTTAACTGACAGCACAGATTTCTGAATGGTAGTTTCAGGTGCTAAAGTATCAAGTGTTAGAAGAGGAGAATAGAAATACACTGGAAGCTACTAAAATAACGGAAACTGCTTTCTTCTGACGTGTATGACATCTGACTTCCTTCTTAACCGAAGAAGGCTGTCACTGTGTGTTATTATTCAAGGCACTCTACACTCAGCCAATTTATCTGTAGTAGGTAGAATCACACCTCTCACCAAAGATACCGTTATCGTAATTCTAGAATATGTGAACCTGTAACTTAATATGGTTAAAAGGGACATCAAAGATGTGATTAAGCTAAGGAACTTGTGATGGGGGACTCTCCTTATAAGCATAACTGAATGGGTTACCACATCCTACCCCTGTGTAACAGGATGGTTCCCAGGCAAAGGGGAGGTTTCAGGCTTCCTGCCATACCCAAGGAAGGGCAGAGCTGAGCAGGGAGCAGAAGCTGGACTGGAGGCTGGGGGAAGGAAGCAATGCAGAGCAAGAGCAAGAAGGGGACATGGAAGAGGCATATGGAGCCATTGAAGAGAGACGTGTGAAGAAGCTGTGCTTGCTTCTCAGACTTGGACTGGTGGAACTTGGGGATTTGGGGGGGTAAATAAGGGGAAACTTGAAACAGACGTATGTATAGACCCGTGGAGAGGTTATCAATGGCATCCATTATCTTCATTTTGATTTTGTTCTCTTCTTTCCAGACTTGTTTGGCTGTTCCTGTCCCTTTCCTATGGGTCCCCACTAGAGCTGCCTTAGCCTGCGGCAAGCATTTGGCCTCAGCAGCCCTGCTTTGGGTCAACCCTGTTTGGCTGGACATTTACCAGGAGGGGATGGCTAACTCTGGGTGTTTGATTTGGAAATTATTTTATCTATTCTTTTCAGTCTCTTTGTTCCACACTAAATTGATTAAAGTTAAAGACCTTTACATTAAAGGTATTCCACACTAGAGTATGATATGTTTAATATAGTGGATGGCAGAACCTATTTAGAGCAAACAGGTTTGGGGTTCTGAGGTCCACCTCACCCTACCTACTTGAAATTGGAGCATTTTGTTAGAAATAGAGAACCAGGGCCCTTCCTGTTGCGCAACAGGTTAGTAGTTAGTAGTCAGCATTGCAAGGTGGTCACAGCTGCTTCAACACGAGTTGGATACTGACTAGGGAGCTGACCCACAGGGCACAGTAGACCTCTCCTGTCGCGCTCCCGCTCCCTTCAACAGTGTACTTCATTGATCTGCCTGTTCTGCTCCCCACTCTGCCTTAGGTGAATCCTCTCACCACCCCTGCATCTCTGGCCTGCACCCCAGTTTTGTGTGCATAAATAAATAAATCTTAAAAAGAAAAGAAACAGGGAACCAGAGAAAGGGTGGCCTAAATAGGGCTTCCCCTGCTGTCATGACTTTGAAAATGAAGTAAGGGGTCACAAGCCAAAGAATATAGCTGGCCTCACTAAGCTGGAAAACAGACCTACACAGGCCAGGTTCCCAAGGAAGAATACAGAGCTACTAATAGCTTAATTTTAGCTCAGCAATTATTTTTTCAAAGATTTACTTATTCATGTATACAGAACGGGGGTGCAATCCAGAGGTGCAGGAACATTGAGAGGCTTCACTTGAGACAGAGTGGGGAGCAGAATAGGACAACTGAAGAAGTACACTGCTGAGGAGAGCAGTGGGCGGGTCAGCGTGCCAAGTAGATCACCTTAGGGTAGGATCAAACTCAGGCTTTAGCTTCTTAGCATTGTGTTTTAACCTGCTGCACCACCAGGGAGGGTCCTAAGCAATTGCCTTTAACCTACAAATTGTAAAAACACAAGGTGTGCCATTTTAAGCCTCTACATTTGCTATAATTTGTCACAGCTAATATTATGATACACCACCCAAAAAAGGCTGTGACATTTCCCCTAAAACTCTACTCCTGCTGAAATGGTTAAACTATGTCCACCTCCACAAGGTACGTGACTTTCTGGATTTTTGTACTTTTGCTTATAGTTTTGCTACTTGTGACTTTCCATCCCTTGATTTTATCCTATCTGCCCTTTAACACAGTCAAAACCCTACCTTCATTATTAGCCTGTTCATGTCATACAAAAGGTTTCTAGATGCAGTTTAAACTTAGTATTGTATCACCATTCATTTTATCTTTATTTACAAGTTTACAGTGTTATTAGATTCAGTGTTAAATTTTCAGTAAAATGCATTTTTAAAGACAAATACTATTTTATAACAATTTAAAATCCCAATTATACCCTGAAGGGAAGTAGAGTAACTGTATTTACATTTGCTATAAAACCCATTCACCTGAGGATATAAATCTAATGAAAAATAGGTATTTAAAAATAAAAGATGAGAGGAAAAAATATTCTATGACAGCAACTTGACCAGGAGGAGGAAAGAGATGATGAATTATATTGTGTTGTAGTCCAGAGGGGAACTGTAGTGTTAGAACTTGCTTGAGAAATGGTAAGGAAAGTGACAAGACCTTGACTGGAAATTTCATCTCCTAGAGAGCAAAGAAATTTAGCAGGGCAGTGAATTTCAAACAGGACTCCTAAACTACTAACAGGAGATTTGACAAAGTCTGGACTCATTATTATAACTGGGGAAGATGCTGCTGGCATCTGGGGAAGGTATTGCTGGCATCTGGACTATAGAATACAGGGATATGCTCAGCACCCCACAATGCACAGGGTAGCACCCCACAACAAGGTATCCACCCTCCAAAACAGTAATGTTGAAGTTGAAGCAGTTCAAAGTAGGAAAACTATAATTTGCAATGACGAAGGGTAAATATTAACTGGAAAAAATGAGCTTAAGGACTTTTCTAATGGACTTGGAAATGACCATTGGTTTGAATAAAACCAACCCTATAACCTACTAAACTCTAGTATAGGTGGATGTGCAAATTAGTAATCAAACAGTTAGGAAGGACTTTTAAATAGACAAAACAGTAAGTTTTCAGGAGGAAGGACTGCTACCAGGTCATTTCAGTTGGAAGGAAAGTGACTTGAGGGGACTGTCAGGTTTTAAGAAATACAATTCTGTCTCTGTAATTGAAAAGTCAGTGAGGTAGGTCAGAGGAGCCTTAGTGATTGTGTAAAAGACTTGTAATGAGCTCACATGAATGATAAAAGACATCATGAAAAGACTGTCAGCTCCGCAAAACAAAAGCTACTTTGTGAAAGTATTAAGGAAATAAGGGGTCTAAAGAGTCCATTGTTTTAATGATGGTTGTTTTCAAAGATAAACTATTCAACTCCTACATTCCCTTTTTTTTTTTTTTTTGCCAGCAAAGATGAAAAAAAAAAATGTGTGTGTGATTATGGTAAATGGCTTTAGAAGTCAAGGTGAGTGCAGAGAGGCCTGAAAGCTCTACAACTGCAGATACAGCTCCCCCCCCTCCAATGCTGAGGGCAAGAGTTAGCTACCTGGAGGCATCTGGGTTCTTAGGAGTCAGATGAATAAAAGTGATAAAATGAAACTGAAGAGGGGCTAATGCCTGCAAAACTCAAAATGAAAATGGCAGGATTTTTGAATTTCTGACTGGCAAACTTTTTATGTTGTTTCCAAAAGACTTGTACAAGGATGCTATTACAGAGTAGTTTGTGGGTTTTAAGAGGCAGAAATGGGCTTGCTAAATATATGAGTAATTGAAAATGAGCAATATCTAACTAATCAAACCATTTATTTAATGCAGTAGGAAGCAAGTAAAGTCACACATTGATGCATCCATGGTATACCCAGACTGAAGGAAAACATTGAAAATCCATTCTTAATACCTACATGTAGTTTAAAAATGAGTTTAAAAACTAGTTTAAAAACTAGTAAAACTGAGTAGATTCATAACTGATTGAAGTTCCGTTACCAAAGAGAAGCAACTGATGAACAATTCCTTACAGGACTTGGTCTCAGCCTATTTCAATCCATATTTTTGTCAGTGACATTGCTGAAGGTGTTAGAGGCCATAGTTATTAAATTTACATTGACATAAACCTGAGAGTGCTGTGAATATATAATGCATAAAATAAAGAGATCTCGAATTTGATGAAATTAAAGAGAAAATATAAAAATATTCATAAATTCATAGCACACTAGAGTTAAAGAATCTATGAGTCAAACTAGTTTGTAGACATTTTAAGAGAAAGTCAGTTGTATGTCGTACATATATGGGTTCACAAGAAGGCAGCAAACCTATGCTAAGTCAATAAATATGAGGGGCTGATACATAAAGGAAACAACACACACAGAGGAAAGGATAATGAATGTCTGACTGTCTTAAGCAATTACTTATCATTTCATAAATTGTCATACTAACAAGTATAGCAGAAACAAATTATTCCTTTGCACAGCTATCACACTGTTACAAAGGGAAATGACATACTTTTATAGCTATCCTAGATAATCTTAAACTAAAGAAAATTCAGTGTGTAAACCATAGTGTTAGAAAGACAATTCCTATTGCCAGCTAATGGAATTGTAACAGGTACAGGTTTCATGGACTCCGCCCCCACTCCAGATGCTGGGACTCCAAATCCCATCAGTACCAAGAAGCAGCACGCTGGGATGTGAGGGCGGAGCTGAGCAGCCAGGTTGGGATAAAATCGGACATGTGGGCTGGGGGCAGGGGGGAGCTAGTGGTTCCATTTTGGTGCTCAATCGGTTTTCAGCATGCCGGTGGAGTCCAAGTCAGCAGAACTGGTAGGACATCCCAGTTAACCTGTGTTTCTCTCCCTCTTTCCCTGGGTTATTCCTTTACCTTTCTCCTTATAAATAAATCCATTATTTCACGTTTTGAGTGTGTCCATAATACGATTGAATCGTAAGCCCACGGGTGAAGACCCCCAGACAGGCCACGCAATTCACATTGGGGTGCCCTGTAACAGTATGAGGATTGGGAGGAACTGAATGTCAAAGACAAGGATGCATTTACTTGTAATAGTGTAATATTCATGGAAAGGTGAGTCCCATGCTCTGGGACTCACATACAGCCTCCTTGAAACTCAAGTCCCAGGATGCTTAAACTAGGTTTCCTGAGCAGGAGAAACAGGGGTGAAATCAAACAGTCATACTTGTTAATTGAGTGAAAAGGGATAAGGTGTCTCTTGGTTGCTTTTTCTGGCATCTACCAGTCTGGACTGACAAGCTGTTACCAAGAAGGCTGGCATTCCAGGATGGATAGGCCAATTTATTGATGCCTGTCTCATGCTAATTGCTTTTGCAACCCTTGGTAAGTAAACCTTTCATTTCCCCTTTTACTTCTCTGGATGTGTCTACTTTGGGCTTCTCTCCAATTCTTAGGCCTCTGGGTGAGGACTCACATCCTGCTGCCACATTTCTCTTGGGGAGCCCTGGAACATATCTACTGACATAATTAAATATTTACTGCAATGTCATGGTTATCAGACTTGATAAAATTAATTAAATTGCTCATTTACTTCTCTTATTCCCATTCAACAAATTTCAGTGAATATTTACCACATGTCAAACAGTGAAAGTGCTGGAGTTACAGGAGTTACAGAGATAAATGATATTCATTCCTCAGACTTGAGGATTTACTGTCTGTTAGGAGACATATAAATCTCCCACAAATTTTGCAACAGAACATAATATATGCTCCTAGAATCAAATCTATTATAGTGATCTGATGGAGGGAAACACAGGTTAACAGGGTAGAGAAAGGGTTTACTAAGAAAAGGCAGCACAAAACCAGCCACTGACAATCTCAGAAATTTGTTCTGAATTGTATAGAAAACTCTTCCTTAGAACAAAAGAGCTAAGTGGATATTTTTCATGATAATGGGATACTGTTAATCTGTACTGAGTTTCTTACTAGGTGGAACCATAGCCTGAAAACCAGCAAATACCCAAGTCCTGTCTCAGAATGCATCTCAAACCCAGTTTCGTCATGATATCCATACAGAGAAAGCATGGTATCATACAGAAAGCAGTGCATTTTGATACCCAAATTCCAAGACTAACCCAGCTCTACATGAGAGACACCCATCCCACATGGAATTCCAACTTGAATTTCAGATATTGCTGTGCTAGAGCTAGACACTTGGAGAGTTCATCACAGAAAGAAAGAGAAGGGAAAAGAGAGCAGCTTCACACTCCTACTGGATCCTCATAGCATGAAGTCCACGCAGTCTGCAGAATCTGAGAAAACCAAGGCATCCATGTGTAATCACTAGTCATGTAAAAGTCAGAGCAGGACAGCGCAGCTTCTTTTGATAGCATCCATGTGAGGGCAAGTGTGAAATCTTTCCCTCAAGGGAACATTAACCAACAGAAAGCTGGATCTCTACCCAAATTGTCAACAGAGAATCAGACTTAGAAGTACATTCTACCTAGCCTTCATCCTACAACACACTTGTATGTTATTGCCTATAAAGTGGAAATAAAAAGAGTCCTTGTCTACATGTATATTTCTGGTCATCTAGGAAAGTATCTTGTAAAATAACAGTTTTCAGTCTTTTGCAAATTGTAGAACAGATTTTTTTTTAAAGATTTATTTATTTATTCATACAGAACTGGGGTACAGGCCAGAGATGCAGAGGGTGAGAGGATTCACCAAAGACAGAGTGGGGAGCAGAACAGGCAGATCGAGGAAGCACACCGCTGAGGGGAGCGGCGGGCGGATGGGGAGCAGCGGGCGGATCAGGCAAGGTCTGCAGCGCCATGTGGATCTCCTCAGGGTCAGGCGGGGATCGAACTCATATAGAATTGGCTTAAGCTTCTTAGTGCAGTGCTTTAACCTGTTGCGCCACCAGGGAGGACCCAGTAGAACAGATTTTTAAAAATTTGAATGGCATCCAATAAATAATCACTTGCTTTTAAATGTATTTAGGTAAGAATATAAATTTAAAAATGAAAACACAGATCAAGTGTTTTATAAAGATGTACTTTTATCATCAAAAATGTAGAAAGGGTGGCCCTCCCTGGTGGCGCAGCAGGTTAAAGTACAGCACTGAGAAGCTAAAGCCACTTCCGCCATGAGTTTGATTCCCTCCTGCCCCAGAGGTGACCACATGGCGCTGCAGACCCCACCTGATCCGCCCGCTGCTCCCCTCAGCGGTGTGCTTCCTCTATCTGCCTGTTCTGCTCCCCACTCTGTCTCTGGTGAAGCCGTTTGCCGCCCCTGAGCCTCTGGCCTGTACCCCAGTCCTGTATGAACAAATAAATAAATCTTAAAAAAAATGTAGGAAGGGGAAATATTAAAAAATAACCTTTTAAAATAAATTATTATAACATTAAATATAGCTGATATACTCAGAACAATGATGGTAAGTGCATACACTTGGCATAAGGCAAGTGCAGCTATCTGGGGGAAATTGGTCTATAAATTTCATATTTATGCATATTCCCATATTCAGACTACTTAGAGGAAAAATTTTAAAATTTGGAAATTGTCCTATTTTAATGTTTTGGACATAAGAGCCGTGGGCACCTCATTCTTTCTATGACAGAGGGAACTACAGTCACTCAAACTGTGTGCATTTGAAACACTTCTCGCCATGAAAGATATGCCTCCGACCTCAAAACAAATCTAAATTTCTCCAGACTTTACGCATTGATCCCCAATGTGTGTGACATGGTTGGCAGCCAGGACATCAACTTGGTATGTCTGAGGGAGATTTGTGAGTGTGGCTGCCTTCAAAACCACCTGAATCATTTCAGTCATTAGAGATTTTGTTTACGCCAATATTGAAGTGTTTTCCAGAGTGAAAGGATGGTGAGTGTCACATTAGTTGCAAAACTAGGGGGTTAGATCAGAATAATGAACCTCAAAACAGTTTTAAAGTCAGATAAAGGAAGTTTTATGTTCTAAGCATATGGAACAGAACTGTCAAATTAAAAGTAATTTCTCAAGAAAAAGAAAAGGAGTTACTTTAAGAAAGATTCATTGTAAATTGTAATATTCAAAGCCAGGCTCTCAAGATCCATTGTTCCCAGTGTAAGTATTAGCTGAATTATTTTTTCCAGTCAGATCACTCTTCAGGAATCACTTCATAGGCCTAACTGTATATGTACAACATATCTCATGAAAAACCTCTTAAAGAAAGGAAATGGGAATCTTCTGCACTAAGGACCTGTACCAGAAAGGAATTACCTATATCCACTCTATGGTGATATCACTGCAAGGTTGATTTTTGCAGAATTCTGTAGACAGGGCAGATATTATTTGATGAGTTTTCCTCTCTGGAAAAAATGAAAATATAAGAGTTCCCCTAGAGGAGTCTCTGTCACACATCATTCTCTTCAAGCTAAATTCTGAATATGTTTGTGATCTGCAAAGAATGGATTTTAGCCACTGAATGGGACACTGTTTCTTGCATTACACAATAGTGAGTTGGTAGACGGGAATTTACTAGAACTCATCTGGATTTAAAACTTGAAATTACTATCCATTTAAAATTAAATGGCACTTGATTGAGTTCATTAAGTCTCATTCTTCATGCTAGGAGCGTGTGTGCAAATGAGTCATCATTCTTTATAACAGAACTTTTGTGTACTTTGCTAACATTCTTTTCATTTTAAGATTTATTTATGTATATAGGAATTGGGTGTAGGCCACAGGTGGAGGGGAAGGGGATTCAGGGGATTCACCAGAGATTGAGTGGGGAGCAGAGCAGGCAGATCTACTAAATTACACTGCTGAGGGGAGCAATGGACAGGTCAGGGAAGTCTGCTGTGCCATGTGGGTCAGCTCCCTGGCCCACTCATGTTGCGGTGACTGGCAATAACTTGATAGTGCTGAGACTTAACCCTGTGCCATTGGAAGGTCACTTTTCCACATTTTTTTTAACATTCAGATGGATTCCAGTATTGATGAATTCTCAGTTACTCCTCTGTCTGACTAAATTTATTCTAGCTCAGCATTTGCCTTAAACATCACTTTTATTACTTAGTTTTAATCATCTCGTCATTATACAATAAACATAAATCCCACACCTTGTACTCAAATTGCTTCAAGCACTTGTCCTCACCATTGAGCAGAAAATTCACAGGGACCTCTGATGAGAAGAGAAAAGGACACACAACTCGTCCGTCGAGACTACCCTTCCTGTAGGGACCACGTGGCAGTGTGAGCTACTTGTCTTGCATTGTTTGAGCCTCTCTTAGTTTAGGGATATCAGACTAGACTTCTTTGAATCCCTCATACAGGCTGTACTTGATTTAGCTTGAAGAAATAAAGCACAAACTCAATGTGAATTCAGTGTTGGGCATATAACTAGCCACAAGCAAACTATAAATGGGAGCTCCATATTAGATAAGACCCCACACATGATGAGATGCTGTGCTTGAAAGGGTCCCCAGGAAAATACTTGCTGGTCAGCAGTGACATTCTTGGCCACCTCAGTTCTATCAGAACTGGAATAGACACCTGGATGTGAAGGATTCTATTTGAGAGAGAGAAGCATGACTCTAGGTCTTTGAAGATACAAGCAAGTAGACCACCTGCCAGAAATCAGGATGGTGGCTGCCTCTGGAGATTCCACACAATGCAACAGAAACTAAAAGGTGATGATCACAGAGTTTCCCACATACCAGTAATAGTCTGTCTTTTGATTTATGTGATAGTAGAGTGGGCATGTTCATTTGTGATAATTCATTAAGCCTTACACCTAAAATGCTTGAACTTATTTTTCTGCAGCTAGAGTTCTGGGATTAAAATACTTTATGAAATATATTAAATACACTTAAGCCTACTTTCAACTGATTAAATAAAAATCTTTAGAGATGCAGTGCATGTACAGGCATTTTTCAAAGCTCTGAGTGCTGATTATACTTCCTTCTTTATTTTTTAAGATTTATTTATATATGTAAACAAGACATGGGGTACAGGCCAGAGGTGCAGGGAGGTGAGAGGATTCGCCAGAGGCATAGTGAGGAGAACAGGTGGATCTACTAAAATACACTGCTGAAGGGAGCAGTGGGTAAGACAGGAGAGGTGTGCTGCGCCATGTGGGTCACCTCCCTGGATCATGCTGCAGTGGCTGCTGATAGCTTCACAGTGCTGTGCTTTAACCCACTGTATCAGCTGGGAGGGCCCTGATCCCCCACTTCCTGTGATTCTCTGCCCTGATTTCCATGGGAGCTGACACTTAGGAACTGCATTACCCCAGCTCATAGGCCCCTGGTCTTCCCACTGGGTCTGGTCCAACTGTGTGAGGCAGGGGTTAGTAAGAGAAGGACATTGGGTGACTTGCTCTCCCCACAACGTGCTCTACCAGACAGAAGTTGCAGATGTCACGCAGAGGCAGTGAACTCTTGAGCTGTATTTGCCTTTTATGAGCTGGAGCAGTAATGAGGTCTGAGGAGTTGGCTTCGTGGGTGTTCAGGCCTGACCACAGGCCAATTACGAAGGCTATCCCAGATGGGCCTTAAGGAGGAAGCTGCATGTCCTGCCTTAGCCTAGACTTCTTGCAGTCATGCAATGGCGTCTCTAAAGGGAGTTAAGTTCAAAAACTCAGGTCCCTCTAACTTCTTGTGCTCGTAGATGTTTATATTCCTAGTGCTTTTATTTCCAGGCTTCATTTTCTAAGTCCTTGGGCAGAGGTCTTCTCCAGGCATCTTTGTTGAGGCCTCTTTATCTGGGAAGAATCATGAAACAGTGCGGCACTTGCCTCACTCTTATCTTATAGCAATGTTTTTTCACTCAGATCTCTTCTCCCTTCCATAAACTCCCCCAGGTTCCCATCTCAGGCTCTGTAACATTTTTAGTCTTTGGCACAGACTCACTAAACAGCAAGAGGATCCCCACATCTGCACTGACCATCCGACCATTGACCGTTGTGCCATTGCGCAGTGTGAATCACAAACATCAGGGCTCTGCATTTTCCCCAAACTTTGGTTTGCTTTTACCACTGCAATGCATGATTAAAAATGAACTCTTTTATTTTTGACTTATTGCTTAAATTGGCTACTCCAATACTCCCATGCTCAACTGTTAAAGTAGCTGTAGTTCAGGTGATGCTGAGGTCATTCACTGGCTCCAAGTAGAACGAATGACCCAGATCTAGTTAAGAAGGATGCTCCACCTAATGTGTTGTGATCGTGGTGGGCAAGAGTTCCAACAAGTGTAACTCTCTGGTACTTTGAAACTTTGAAAGAAAAAAGGTTCATTTGGTGATGTGAGTATACTGCCAGGCCTACCCATACATATGGAAAACCTGCCTGGATAGGAAGCAACTCTGAGGCAACAGAACTGAGAGCTGGAGAAGAACAGCATCAAGATAGAAAAAGCTGAAGGCAAGGGAGCCAGTAAACAGCCTCGTAATAAGGCTTCAAGTTAGTTTGAAACTAACTTGAGTTCCTGCCATGCAAACAACATAGACTGATGTATATACCCAGGAGACACACTAGATCTGGACTTTTAAGACCTTGGTTTTCAAACTTTGGAGGGTATCAGAATCACTGGAAGGCTTAATAAAGCAAAGATTCCGTGCATCCATTCTAGAGTTTCTGATGTAGTGGATTTCAGGCCCATCTGCAGAATTTCATTTCTAACAAGTTTCCAGGCGATGCTGTAGCATCTGCTGCTGCTGTTCTGGGAACTGTACCTCGAGAACTATTGTTTTAGAGAGATCATTTAGGTGACAGATTGGCGTATGGAATAAGTATGCCCAGCAGAACGGAGAATTGAATGACTTTTACTGTTCTTATCAGTTTTAAAATTACAACTGATTCCATGACAATGTTATTTGCTAACTGACATCTTATAAGTGTTCTCTTTTTTGATGATGTCCAAAACAAAACCAGGTACCGAGCTTCAGGGCTTCACCTAATTTCCATGTAAATGAATAGATCTGTGGGTTGTTTTCTCAATATCAGAAATCATTTGCACACCTCTTTCAGAGCAGTACTTCATTGCTATAAGACTGATGTAATTTTCCATGGAAGAACTCAAGCTGTAACAAATTCCTGGAGGCCAAGGGAATTTGTGATTACCTAGCTTCAACAGCAACCAAAAAGTGTAATCACATGCTGCCTGTTCAGGTGATGAATCGGTTTGGACATCAGGCAATCACCTCTGACCTTCTTAATGTAAATTCATTTCTACAGGGATAGTCATTTGGATAGCAACTCCCCTGAACCTTAATAAGGTCTCAAGTGTTTGGTGGATCAGTGAATACATTTCTGAATTTGTCAGAGGAACCACGAGGCACAAAGTCAGAGCTGGTAAATGATGTTCTGAATGAACTCCATCCCCATCTCCATGCCAAGATCTTCAGTGCCTTGGGTCACAGCTCCCAATATGCCATGAATGGGGGTGGGGGGAGCAGGGGGTGCTGGGAAGCACATGCAGTGCTGAGAGTAGCAAGGCGACCTGAAACACGCTTCCGCTGCATCAGCTCTGACCTGCATGGGAGCTGGCCACATGCCAGCCAGTTCTCTCCCTTTATCCACTCTTCTTTCTGCAGTGTGAGCCTCCCAGGGTGGGCAGGTTCATGGGTGATTTAGGCAAACAGAAAAGAATCTTGGTGCCCCCAGTAGATTTCACATGCCTTTAATGCTAAAGCAGGGAACTGCCTAGGCAAGCCAACAGGTAGGTGGGGTGGTGTGGGTCAGGCAAGGACAGGCAGGGAGGCTGGGAGGCAGGTGATAGTGGAGGATCCCAGCTCTCCTCTCTCCCCCATGATCTCTGAACTCTCACCCCCTTCCCTCCTCCTTTCCTCCCAGCCACCCATACTAACTCGTATGGGCACCCTGTGCTCACTGGCTTTTCTGCTCAGGCATCCGTTATGACATGCAGGCTAATGCTCACATTCCCAAGTGCCCTCTGCGAGAGCACCATGTCACGTGTGAGCAATGAAACCTGGGAGGAAAGCAAGGTTGTAGGTGGTGGGCATAGAGGCTGGTGGCAGGAGCAGAATAGCCTGGATAACTCTGATTTTCCATACATTACTCTGGCGAATATATATATATCTTTTAAATTTCCTCTCAGGGTCTGCTTTTGGATCTTGTTATGCAGGGTGCAGGAGATAACTCATACCCAGGTCATCCTCATTTCCCCCAAGGCTTCCCTATAGTAGGTTCAAAGTGCACAGGCTGCCATGGAAGGACAAGAGAATGTAAATGGCAAAGGTTCCACATGATCTCTCAGCACCCGAAGTGTCTAATGAGCTCTGGGGACATATGTGTGGGCCAGGAAGCGGGACACCCAGGTTCCATTAACAGTTTTGGCAACGCTAGGATAAATTAGCTTGGAAAGGTGTTTCATTAACTTCTCTGAGCTAATATGAGAAGACAATCAATCCATAAACTATTTGAATTCTACATTTTCTTTCATCTGTCTTCTTCTCAGCTACAGTTTTGATTCTACCTAGAGGTAGCATTCTGACTTCGAATTCCATTAGATGCAAAGATGGCAGGTGAGAGCATTTAGAGAAAACCACAAAGGCCCTGGACTCAGACACCACTGATCTGAACCCTGGGACTGCTGCACAAAGCTGTCTAGCCCTACAGAGTTTCAGTACATCACTGAGCTATAAATTCCTTAGCAGTAAAATTGAAGTGAAAATACTTACCTTGAGGATTCTTATGAGAACTAGAGATATCATATGCAAAGCACCATGCATCAGTTCTCAATCAAGGATGGTATAAGTCACCAGAGATCTTAAAGAATTTCTAGAAAGTAAAAGCTGCTGTTGAAAAGAAGAAAAAATAAAACCGAGCAGCATCAGGGCCGAGGGTACAGACTCCTGTGTCAGTGCTGTGGCTCCTGAGAAAGCATCTACGTGCTAGGCTCTGCCCCACGCTGCTCCAGCTTGCACGTCTGCACTGCCCTGGTCAGTGCTGGCTGGACTCTGACTACCTTGTGGCCATTACCTGCTTCTCCTCCAGTCTCTCCACTTTGGACTTCTTCAGATGTATTTTGAAGCCTGAACTTCTGGCTTCAGACATGGCTCCTATCTCTCTGGATTCTATCTTTTACATATTTCTAAGATGTTATAATGATAAGAATTTAAGCAACCAGTATTCCAAATAAAAAGGAATGGAAACTCAACTTTGGGCTTGTGGTTTACTGATTCCTTGTACCATGGTGAATGCAAAAGAGCAAAAGCACTGCTATGACAGCAGCAGAGATAATGGAAATAATCACAAGAATCAAAGCAATTCTGAAAGGAAGTTTTCAAGGAAAAGGCACTGGCACCAACACAGAGCAGCACTGTGAGCACCTCTCCATTTCTAAATCGAATGGTGAGAAAGAGACACAGACCTTGGGAGAAAGATGATCTCAGCCCTCCCTGGTGGTGCGACAGGTTCAAGCGCAGCGCTATGAAGCTGTCGGCAGCCACTTCCACACTGAGTTCAATCTCTGGCCAGCGAGGCGACCACATGGTGCGGCAGACCTCTCCTGACCCGCCACTGCTCCCCTCAGCAGTGTACTTTGTCGATCTGCCTGTTCTGCTCCCCGCTCTGTCTCTGGTGAAGCCTCTCACCCCTGACCTCTGGCCTGTACTCCAGTTCTTGTATAAATAAATACATCTTTTAAAAAAATAGAAAAGAAAAGATAATCTCCTGTAACACATAACAAAAGACTGACATTCCCACACCCTGGTATCCAAGGACAGAGTCTGCAAAATAACTCTCAAGCTGGTACGATGTTGAACATCTGAATGCAGCAGTCGCTATGGAATCACCAAATCTAATGTTATATTTCTGGTAGCTATAAACAAATTAGATTTATTCAGCAGGGCAGCCCAAATGTCTGAGCCACTCCTACATTGGCCTAGAGGTAGGAGGATGATCTTAATGATGTATGACAAGACTTGTATTACAAAATAATTTCAATTACTGGACATGCTAAAAAGTCACTTTGCAGCTGTTAGAAAAATTCACAAATAGACTTTAAATACATCTATTGCAAAACAGGCTTTAACCTTCCTGTTCCAATTCTAATTTCACTTTAACCTGTGGAAGCAAGCTAGGAAACAGATCCAGAGATGGAAATAAGATTCTCCCAGGGAAACAGGGTTGAAAAGAAGCAAAGGACACCTTCTGTCAGCTTGGAAGATGTGTCCTACGGAAGGCTCCATGGAATCAAATGCAGAAACCCGTTATTTACTTCAGTTCAAACTGCACCAAACTCAAATTTAAAACACCACTCTGTGGGCAGCTCGGAAGTTTCTTAAATATCTCTACATGGGCCTCTCTGGTGGAGCAGCGGGTTAAAGCACAGCAATAAGAAGCTAAAGCCACTTCAGCAGAGGTGAGCCACATGGCACAGCAGACCTCTCCTGATCCATCCACTGCTCCCCTCAGCAGTGTAGTTCATCAGTCTGCCTGTTCTGCTCCCCACTCTGTCTCTGGTGAATCTTCTCACCCCTCTGCACCTCTGGCCTGTACCCCAGTTCAGTATGCATAAATAAATAAATTTTCAAAAAATAAAAATTAAAAAAAGATCTCTACAAAGAACTCTCACCACAGCCCTCACCTGGTATCAGAGGCTCACTCTGACCTGGTTTCACTTTGCCTGTTCAACCTTCGGAAGCACAAGCTCCTGAATAGAACATATTATACATCATTTGACTTATCATTCTGCCCTATCAACTTGGTAATTTGAGCAAGTTACATAACTGCACGAAGCCTCAATTTTCTGGATCACAAACTGGAAATAAGGCCTGTTCTTTTCATGTAGGTTTGTTTTGAGATTTGACAAAACCATATTCTTCAAATGACTCACTTAGCTCATTATAATAAGAATAGCTCATATTATCTAGGGACAGCCTCTGCTCCAGTCACAGTGGCTTCATTGTTCTACAAAGGGACGATGGTTTTGCTATGCGACTCTCATCAAAAATAGTCTTTGAATCATCCCACCTACGCATGGCCTACCTAACTTTAAAATCTAGTTCCTGTTTCTAATCCACCATGGATGCATCAGAAGCCATAGACATTGGTGCCTTCTCTAAAACATCAAATCCAACCCTCTCGTTCTGACAACTTTATGAAGCTGTCCGACCCAACAGCTTCAAGTAAACAACACTGTCTTGTAACCAAAAAAATGAAATTTGGGCTGAGAAGATTTAGTTTTAAAACTCCTTGTTAATCCCTTTAAAGCCCAATGTCATGGTATCCACAAACTAGTATAAAACATCCATTCTTAATAATACATCCTATTCAGTATTTTCCCTTTGTCCAGTACTATGAAAATAAATAAATAAATAAATAAATAAATAAATAAGTGGCACAACCACATAGTCGCACAAACACAACCCTACTGTAACTAGGAAAAAAAAAATACAAGTTAGTATAGATGGTGAATTCAAAATGAGCTGGGCAGTGCATCTCTTTTTTCTTTGACTTTAATTTACAGGGAAGGCAGAGAGAATAACAAAAATAACAGGAACAGATATACCAGGAATCCTAAATTGAATATTTCTGGAGAAGCACTTTCAAGTCCAGATGACAGAAAATATGATTTAAATTGGAAACTTATTGGTTTCCATAACTAAGAGCACCAGAAATGCAGCCAGCTGGAAGTCTTAACTGGGTTTCTTCCCCGTCCACAAAATTGATCAGCCTCTCTCTCTCTCCTTTTTATTTCTCTCTCTCTCACCCTCTCTTCTACTGGAGTAGTAATATAGTATAGAAATAGGGAAAACAGAAAATAACGCTTATATTTCATCAATCTGAATAAAAGTCCCATTTCATTTTATTGACTTTTATAATCACCTCTCACTGAACCAAAAAGCCAGGGTCACAGGATAGCCTGGTCAGGTTAAAAACCACACCTGCTCCTGGAGAAGGCAAAGCACCCAACCCCACAGAAACCTGTAATCTCAAAGTGAGATGAGAGGGTGTTTTGCAAGGAAAAGCTGAAACAATCTTACCAGAAGAAGCAGGGACAAATTCTGGCAAGCTAAATAACACAAATTTCTGTATGTGCAGAAAGTATATATATATATATATGTATGTATGTATATATATGTCATTAGCTATGTCATGTCATATATATATCTATATGTCATTAGCTATGTCATATATATATATATATAAGTCATTAGCTATGTCATGTTAAATATATATGTGTGTTTGTGTGTGTGTGTGTGTGTATGTATACATTTGTATAAAAAAATGGGGTTCAGGACAGAAGTATGGGGATCTCACTTTGAGATTACAGGTTTCTGTGGGGTTGGGTACTTTGCCTTCTCCAGGATCAGGTGTGGTTTTTAACCTGACCAGGCTATCCTGTGACCCTGGCTTTTTGGTTCAGTCAGAGGTGATTATAAAAGTCAATAAAATGAAATGGGACTTTTATTCAGATTGATGAAATATAAGCGTTATTTTCTGTTTTCCCTATTTCTATACTATATAGAGGATTCACGATAGATAGAGTGGGGGAGCAAAACAGATGGATCTACTGAAACAAACTTCTGAAGGAGAGCAACAGGCAAGACAGGAGAGATCTGCTGCACCATGTGGGTCACCTGGCCAGGGATGGAACTCAGGCTGTAGTAGTGATAACGTGAGACTTAACCCCGAAGCCACCAGGAGGCCCCATACACATTATTTTTTCAAAGGCTGAAGAAACATTTACAAACAGATTGCATAAAATAAAAAACAGCTATTCGAAGAACCATAGTTTGTTGTCTGAGCTTGCCCACTATGTGCTAGAAGTATCCCATGATCACTCAGTGGTGTGACTAGAACTTCCAGGACCCATCAGCCTGGAATGCCAGCAGGGCCAGACATGAAATAAAAGGACGAAGAACCAGTCTGTTCCCAATCTTCTCACAAAGTACATGCCACAGAGCTCTGGAAATTCACTGAAAATAAAAGCTACAATGATAATATTCTAGCATATATATATATATATTCAATAACATGTAAAAGACAGGAATTACAATCATTGTGAATTCTCATCTCCACCCCATTTTCTCAAAAGCAGTCTATTCCACTTTGGTTAATTACATGCTGCCTCTGAAAATATTGAATTTAGGGTTCAGCTTTCTCCTTGCTTTATTTTCAGCTTCACTTTTGCATTGTGTCTTAATTACTATAATTCAAATTGAATTAGATGTTGCTCTTCATTACTTTGAAAAATAAACAAATCCAATCCCTACAAGATGTCAATGGTATTGCACAAAAATAGTAACAACAAATATTTATTGTGCCATAAAATAAATATTGTTTCCTTCTCAAAGACAAGTGACGAAAATAGCTAACACTGTAGGTTTAAAATAAGAAAACAGTATGCGGTTACATGTATTGATGTGTATTTTTCAGAAGAGGTCATGTTGTGAGTAGTGAATTAGAAGGTGATAAGAAAACATATATATATATATATATATATATATATACATATACATATATGTACATAATGTACATATATATATATATGTACATTAATTAGCAAAAGACTGAGAGAGTTCTTTTAGGAAGAGTGAGTTACTAAGGACAAGAAGGCGGCCCTGGACTGAACTGTGAAACAATGCAAATCTTAAAATCGAGCAGAAAAGGGATAGTTAGCAATGTAGGGCACTAAAGTAAGAGATAAGTCAGAGATTATTCTACCTCAGAAACCAAGAGAAAATGTTTGAATGGTTATGGAATAATCTTCCATGGTTAGTGTATTTGAGAGTCTAGAAGAAGAACAGAGAGTTAGTTGTCGGGTTAGCAGTGGGTAGCGTGAAAAGCTCCAATAACAACAGTCTCAGTGGAATAGCAGACACAGAAACACGATTAGTGTGAACTGCTAAAAGAATGCAAGATGATAAAGTGGAAGCAGTAGCCACAGACCACACTTTTAAGAATGTCAGCACAAAGGAATATAGAATAGTAGGGTATCGGTAAGAAGCCCAGGAGAGTCAAAAAATGAAATTTAAGGTAGGGAATATCTGGGTATGCTTTTACAATGACATGGGGATTTCCCAATGTCATTGGGTATGCTTTTACAATGACATGGGGATTTCCCAATGTCATCCCAATCCCAATTGGGATTTCCAATAGAGAGGGAGGAAGTGATGATGCTGGAGAGAGAGCACATAAGAAAGACACAAGACCCTTGCTTGGGAGAGGAGGTCAGGATCCCGAATGGAAGGGGCAGTCTGGCCTGGTCCTATCTGGACCAGTCCCATATGATGTAAAGTAAGGGCAGTCTGAATGCACAGAAATAATATGGGTTGTAGATATGTTGGGAAGTTGAGGACATAATGATTGTTTCTATTAGCTTAAAAAGTCATAGGGGGCCCTCCCTGGTGGCGCAGCGGGTTAAAGCACAGCACTGAGAATCTAAAGCCGCTTCCTCATGAGTTCGATTTCCGCCTGCCCGGGAGTGACCACATGGTGTGGCAGACCTCTCTTGAACAACCCGCTGCTTCCCTCAGCAGTGTACTTCATAAATCTGCCTGTTCTGTTCCCCACTCTGTCTCTGGTGAAGCCTCTCACCGCCCTTTGAGCCTCTGGCCTGTACCCCAGTTCTGTATGCACAAATAAATAAATTAAAAAAAAAAGTCATAGGGAAGCTACCAGCTGAGGTTAAGAAATTGTCAAAATGAAGGAGGCTTAGAGAGACAGTAGGACAGTAGGAACATATAGAGGTGTCTGGAGATTAGGAATTTCTACATGAATGGCATGTAAGGAAGGACTGCTGGGGAGTGCTGTGTCTACATCTGAGAGAGGAAGTACATATGTAATAAAATTATCATGTATCATTTTTGGGTTTTGCAAGTAAGAAGACAAAGTTTAGCTATCTCTTGATGTAAGTGCATTATTTTTGTAATGTGGAAATATTAGCCATGAACAACCAAGGAATGTTTGCTCAATATAGAACATAACAGCTGTAAATATTGACCATGAAGAGACAAAGATGCTGATAAGGGGAACCTGAACATTCAGATCAGAGATAAAGTTAGGAATCTGTCTTCTACACAGAACAGAGCCCTTCTCCAGTAAGTAGGTAGCAACATGCAGGACTAAACGTTAGTGCACTGGGGGAGAGCAAAATGTCTGCCAACCTCCTGATAAGTGACACCTGCACCAGCAGTCCATATCTTCTGCTGTGTCTGCTTAGCCTGCAAATCCCCTCCTGCTTTCCTCAACTCAGCCTAAGGAAGAAGCCGTTGACTTGTCGTGTGACATCCTGATGATCTTCTCTCGGCCTCTGCTCTGCTGATTATGTGGAGCTAGAGATCTCATCCAAGTGGGTCAATCCACATCGTGTTGGCTATTTGAACAGGAGTAACTGCTTCTAATCAGTACCTCCAACTCATTTGATCTAGATTCGTAATCTCAGGAGGTGTAGAATGAGACATACAGAGGGGTGTGTGTGTGTGTGTCTGTGTGTGCAAGAGAAAAAGTATATATCTAGAAAGAGGGAACTTTCTTTAAAATTCTCTGACAAATCTACAGCCCAGGTTTCAGGCTCTTTTAACACATGGCTCCACTTCCCAAACTAGAGTTCTGTGAGAATGTCCTATATTCTAATAATAATATCTGTTCTGTGGCCTATTTTGAGTGAGGTTTTATGATCAGTAAACCAAGATTTCCAACACCTGAAAACTATAAGATGATAGGAGAGAATAATAACTTAGTGAGGACTTCTACTTCTCATTGGAAATGAGAAACTAAGAAGAAATTCTGGTTCTAACAAAATAGAGACTCCTTCCTCAATCAGGCCCAACTAAGTTATTTCACCAGCTACTTAAGCAAGATAAATAATAATGCATTATCTTTCTCTTAGAGTTAACACATTTAATATACTAATATAAATTATGTAGTGCACACACACATATATATATACACAAACATATATACACTTATTCAATAGTGTGGATACATTTAGTCTCAATCTTTCTGCTATTTTCATCAAATTTTAAGTCAAACCTTCCAAAGATAATAATAAAAATGCAAATAACTCAACAGACACACCCTTGCTATTTTAGACATGATGTTTGTGGAGTGCAGAAATGCTGATTTAGTCATAATTACACAAATCTAGGCACATCACATGTTGCATTATAATTAAATATTATGATAAATATTGACACCTTTGAAGCTGGGGCAGGAGCAGAGATAGGACTAAAGTAAAGAAATTTACTGCCAATACCTGTATTAACTATACTAACTGAAGCTTGCTCATTGACTCCTGGGTGCCCTGTGGAATGTACAAGGACCCTCAGCACTTTATTACAGGTTTCCCTGACCTCCAGATTGTCACTGCCTCAAGTGACAACAAAAGTTAAGAGAACTTAACTTAAAAGTTAAGAGAAACTCCAAACATATAACAGGGAAACAGAATTTTTTATTCTAACATGGTCAATAGCTCATCTTTTTATACTTAGTCCCTTTAGATTAGCTGCCTTTCATTCATCTCTAATTGAACTTTGCTAGTCAAGCTCTAATATTCATTTGTGCTTTTACAGTTTGTTATTAAAATCAATATTGATATTCAGTTTCTTAACTCAAAGCTGAGAGTGAAAATATTTATTTAGTATTTTTCTTAAAGGGATGCTACATAGGTAAACTACCATAGTGAATCTTCCAACCAAGGACTACCATTAAGCCAAAAGCAGAGAACTAACCTATATTTCTATTTTAACTATTTGAATGCTTTGTAGGAGCCTGCAAAGAACCTGCAAGGATGAACTGTTTAATCTTTTAGTCAATTTAAAAATCTATACAAGCAAATGAGTAATAAATATGAAGGGCACTGTATTGATTCAACTCAATCTGACCAACATTTATTGAGCAATTATTATATGCTGATCCCTGCAATAGGTACAAATTGTGACAAGGTCCCAGATCTTAAGGTGTTCACAACTGTAAGGGAAGAAAGTTTTATATATATATATATATATATATATATATATATATAAGGAAAAAAAAAAAGGTCTACTAAGTAAATATAGTGAGTAGTTCAAATAATAAATTAGTATGAGGACAAGTGTTTGTTTGTAGGGATATATGTATAAATACAGCTGCAGGTTATGATAAAGAATGGTAACAAGTAGATGTCCAATGAGCTAAAGAGGTGGATATTATAGCTATATAGTCAGATAGTCAGATAAGAGTTTCCAAGGGGGTAATAGTTGAAAGATTATGTAAAGGAAGTGAGGGGTAAGGTATATGAAGATATAGAAGAATAGCCTTGCAGGCAGAAGAGCATTCTTTTGAGGTGAAAACCAGATTGGTGTTCTCAGGAAACTATCAGAAGGCCAGTGTGGCTTAGTAATGTGAATGACAGAAGATCGGAGGTGAGGGGAGGCTACTGAATTGTTCTGAGCAGGCAAGTGACATGATCTGAATTTTTTAATGTCACTCTAAATTTTTCATGGAGGATCGGCATGAGGAGGGTCAGAGAAGTTGCAGGAAGGCAAGATCAGAAACTGAGACAGATGGTCAAGTCAGACAGAAAGTCAGCTAAAATTGGAGCATAACAATAGAAGGCATCAGACTGGAGATATGTTTAGGAAATAGAGATTAGAGAGCTTCCTTGTTGGATATGCATGTGAAGAATCAAGAATGTCTAAGTGTTTTTTTGAACAAATCATTGAAATCTTCCAAATGAGGGGATTTTGTTAGAAAATTGGTGAGGTATGTCCATCCAGAAATTCTTTCAGTTCTACCTGGGATATTGTCCCATCAAGATGTCCATTAAACATTCAAGAGAAGATATGCAACAATGCTTTCAGGTATAGAGCTAATGGAAATAGGTAGAGCTAGAAATGAACTGGGGTATCGCTGGCAAATAGATAGTATTTAAAGTCATGAGATTGAAGGAGATTAGGTTGGGAGTTAGTACATAAAAATAGAGAATGAGTAACTAAGGTTAAATGACACCACATACATTCATTTATAAAGCTGAGCTAGAACAAATTCAATCAGATGACTTTAAGAGTCTTGACATAAACGATCATAACCTGTGACAGCTGATTGCTGAAGGAAGACGCACACGTGTGAACAGACACAGATATACAACACAAAAACACACGAAACAAAAATTCCCCATAACCTCACCTGCACAAAACAGTCAAGATAGATTTGGTATTGCCCTTTCCTACCTTATTTCCATACCTTAATCTTTTATGTTAAACCATAAATTAAAACATTTTACACAACTTTCTACTACTGAAGAATACATCGTGAGAACATTATTAGCAATTGCAAATGGAATCTACACTCAATAGTTGGCCAAAGAGGGATCACTCAAGAGTATAATTTCCATGTCAAGGAAGATTTACAGAAAACTTACAGATTCTGCTGAAGTAGCAGATGAGTAGATGTGCTCTATATCCAGTTTCCAATTCAGAAATTACATGTATGGATCCCTAGAGAAAAAAGGGCAGAACTACCCACACACTCATTCAGTTTCCCTAGGTGTATTATCCTCTCTCTCTCTTTTTTTTGAAGAAAATATACCTTCACTCCATGATATTGCCCTTTACTACCTTATTTCCATACCTTAATCTCCATGGTACAAGAAGAAGGCTAAGCATTTTCCTCCCAGTATTGTATGATTCACTTCATTTTAATTAAAATATAGAATTCTAATGGAACTTCTCCTATATATGTATATATTTTTCTTTAACCATAAAGAATGTTTTACTTCAAATAACCATAAAGGATGAGAATGTGTTTTCATTGTTCTGTTGTTATTTCCAAAAGAATCATTCCTTTCAAAGAAACAAACAAACAAACAAAAAATAGAAGTTTGGAAGAAAAGGAGGGATCTTCCTCATTTGAGTTCATCAATAACTGAGTTCATCAATGGAAAAAAAAAAAAGAAGAAGCTACACTTTACACTGGGATTTCCTTTATTATATGTCAGAGAGCTCAACAGAAACTCCCTTAATTAATTATGATAACAGTGGCTGTTATTTAACAAAGGTCCACTATGTGCTAGAAGTCTGCTATTGTAGCAGGCTTGATATGTATCTCATTAGTCCTCACCACAACCCTATACTATAGGTATGTTACCTCCATCATGTATGTATGCATACACACAAGTGCACACCTAAGTCAGAGTTACAAGATAGCATAGCTATGATTTAGGCTTGGGTCTGCCTGATGCTATAGCAACAATCCTAAGCTTGATGTACATGAGGATGGAACAAAGAGTTCAGAGGTTTCCTACAGGGACCACTGGCAGAAGCAGTGAGTGTACTGCTGATGGATTTCAGAATTAAATAGTCCTTAATTAAAATACCAGATGCTAACCAGTTCTGAGTCTCTCACTGCTAATTTGTCATTTATTTTTTTTAGGGCTATTATGAGGATAAAGTGAGAAAATTTATGCTAAGTCACATAGTGTTGTATCTGGCATTATCAGTTTCCAGTTCCTTTATGTACACATGTATTATTTATATATGAAGTGTAGCTCCATTTTTCTATCACAACAAGAAAAATAAATTTATATTTATTTGTCTTTGTATTTATTTATTTGTAGCTTGAAAAAGCTATATGACTAAATGAATGAACAGCACATAGTAGGGGTTCCTGCATATAACTGGTTCTTTGTTATGGGAATTTGCCAAACAGTCAAGTAGATTGTCCCCTTTGGAATGAAAGAGGGAATCACAAAAGATAAAAGAGTATTCCACTCTGAGCTGCTGCAAGCACAGCCCCCTAATTCAGATATTTTGCTTTTTGCCCATATCAGTGAGATTTCTGAGGAAATCACAGAGGTCCCAGAATAGAGATCATCTGCTTTAGGCTGATGCATTCTCTGGGCAGTACTTTAGCAAACGTGGCTGATAGCCTCACTCACATTCCTTATGGTAGGTTGCCTTACTAGGGAAAATTAAATGGGATCTTTTGGGAACACTACTTTAGATGAGAGTATCTCTCAAGCTATGAGAACATTTAGAACCATCCATGGCACTGCCACTGACTGATGTCTTCCCATTCCCTGAAAAGGTAATTTTCTCAGACACCCACAATAGAAAGGTTGTTTGTGTGTTCTGTGTAACAGCGGATACAAAATAATGTATATCCAGAAGAGTTTTGACAGAACTCAATTGCCTTTCCAACTGGGAAGACTCTCAGGTGTGTTAACAAATTAGGAGAGTTACAGAGCTATTCACTGAGTAGAGCAAGTCAGCAATGCACCAGAGCCATAACAAACATAGTAAAAGGACCTGACACACACATCAGGCCGTAGGAAAGATGCTGGGTACAGAGGAGATAACACAAGAGACCAGATAGACATCTTATTTCTCAGCTGCGTCTTGGACATTCAGACCGTGGGAGCCATGCACACCTAGGCCTGAGCACACTTACTCTTTGAGTGACTTTGAGCAAACACTTCCTAGGACAAGTGCCCAATTCCTCATCCATGAACAGTAACCCTACCTTCTTGATGGGGCTGTTAGAGGGTTTATGGTGAGAATGAAAGCACAATGCCTGGTATTTATGAAAAACCCAGTACATCTTGGAGGGAGGAACAGTAGTCACTCAATAAATGGCATGTGACCTGTAGTCTAGTTCCTAAACTAAACACATGCCATCCTCCTCATGGTCTTCTGAAGTGTGTGTAGTTATTTGCTCATAACAATTGGAAAGGCCGAGCGACTCAGCTGAATAAGCAATGTGACTGTGCAACATGGCAGTCTATGGAAGACCTAGAACTTAAACCAAGCCCAGTGAGCATAATGGCACCCTTCTTTAATGAAACGTCCAGTCATTCATTGATTTACAAAACATGAGGTGAAACTGCTTCCAGTCAGCTATTTTTGTACTTGCATGACACACCCTGGGATTGGGAATCATGTCCTGCTCCTGCTGCCTGGCAGGGGCTTGTGGCTTAACTATACCAGCTTTAATTTCCTCTCTGGTGTAATTTCACAGGATTGCTACAGAGATTACAGAGATAATCTCATAATGTACCTAGCATTTCATAGAATGTTGGATAAATATTAAGACTACTTTTGTTTTCCTTTCCTTAAAACTGGGTGGGTAGATTTTTTTTTATTTTTATTTATTTATTTTTTTTTACATATTTAAAGTTATACCAAAAACCAGGAGGTCCATGACAACTTTACATAACATAAACATTTCAAATGTTTTTTTTTTCTTCTGTCTTTCCTCTGCCTATCTTCCTTTCTTCATATTCTCCTTCCTTCCATCTTTCAGCATGTACTATATACTCACTGCCTTACACAGAGTACTAGGTATTTCATAGAAAATAGGTCATAGATGGATGATGACATGCCATATGTAGTGTTCTAGAAGGAGAGCTCACTCTGAGTTCAAATGATCGTGATAGCATTGCACATAAAATGAGTAAGTCCATGAGGACCAAAGATCTGACCAGGGAAAAATCATCTAGGAGAGAAGAAAGGACAGATGCAAAATGTTGGAAGCCAGAATATGTGAGATGTTTAGTCTTCAGGAAGGTTATCATTTGACTAAATAAGTTACTCATAAATAACAGATATTATAATTAATTTCACAACACCCTATGAAATATTTTCACTAAAAGTATCCAGTAACAAAAACAAAGCAATGAAACATAATGCACTAGCCAGATAATAGTGAGTTACCCTGCCTGAAGTTGGGGAAAGAAGTTCAGAGATTTTTTTCATGAGCATCTCTGCTGACCCCTTAGCTTTTTATTTTTTTTTTCTAATAAAATGTACAGCAAGAAAAACAAAAATTCCCTTAAGAGAACTAAAGTTAAAAAATTCAACTGAAAAAAAATCAACTGGAATAAGTCTAGGGAGATTTTTTAATACAAGTCTGAGCAAACCAGTACAGAACAGAAATTGAACAAAGAATTTGAACAGGAAAACTATGATAAAAGTCATATTGAGGAAAATGATCTAAGATGAACAAGTTCATAAGGACTAAAATATTAGCAGCAAGGTGAGTGAATGGATATTACCACAGTCTAATCTTCATGTACCCCAAAGATTCTCACAGAGAAATCAAGTTAGTTTGAATGGCAATATGGATTGAATCACAGATTTGCACAAGGTGCTGAACAGTACTGAATATCTCCTTCCGAAGAAAAAGAAATCCAGTCCTACATTTTCATTAATTTTAGAAGTATGAACACTTCTGTCTATGGAACCACTCAGAAAACTATTCTTCAACAGTGATTTTCTCAAATCCATGACAATGTTAATTTCCAACATTATTTTATAACTCTACGTAAAGTCCAGAATCACAAACACAGGCAAAATTGCAGCCAGAAATTGGTACTAGATTTGATTCAAAATATGTCTTACTGACCTCACATTATGTTGTTTAAGATTAATAGTTTTGAGGGCCCTCCCTGGTGATGCAATAGGTTAAAGTGCAGCACTATGACACTGTCCACAGCCACTGAGACACTAGTTTGATCCCCAGCTAGGGAACTGACCCACATGGCACAACAGACCTCTTCTGACCTGCCCACTGCTCCCCTCTTTAGTGTATTTCAGTCCATCTGCCTGTTCTGCTCCCCACTGTCTTTGGTGAATCCTCTACCCCCCAGGCCTCCAGTCTGCACCTTAATTCTGGTATACATAAATAAATAAATCTTAAAAAAAGATTAACAGTCCTGATTAATTTTCCTCTCGAAGGATGGCTTCCAAATAAAAACGCCCTATATTTCACCAGCTTCTTTGAAGCCTCTGTCTGGACCATGTAGGGGTAGAATAGTGACTACCTCCTCCCCTCAAAAGATATCCATGTTCTAATTCCGAGATTTTATATAGCAAAAGGGACATTTCCACTGGGATTTAACTAAAACCTTCAGGTGGGAGATTATTCTGGATTATTTGAGTGACCTTATACATGAAATAAGGAGGAAGAGTAGAGTAAAAGATGTGAGGATGAATACTAGTAGCAGAGCAAAGTTACCTGAAAGCCTGTGGTGGGTTGCCACAGGTTTTAAAGGTGGAAGGGAGGCCACAAACCAAAGAATGTGGCTGCCATCCAGCAGCTGGATAAGACCAGGCAAGATTCTCTTTGAGAATCTACAGAAGAAACAGTCCAGCCTATGCATTCCTTTTGCCTAGTGAAACCATTTTGTTTTCTGCTCCTCAGAATTGCAAAATAATATGTTTGTGTCATTTTAAGCCTCCAGGATGATGGTAATTTATTATAGCAGCAATAAGAAGCCGATAGAGAACAATCTTGTAACTTAAAGAGAGAGCTGCAGAGGTCACCTTGAAGATCAAAGGGGTTCACAGACCAATCCTGGAAGTAAAAGAGCAGCTCTTTCTGGCCCTTTCTTATCTCTGCCCCCAAGTTTTCAAGTCATCCTGAAAATGTATTCTAAGACACTAATTACTGTGTAATTATTATAAACAGTATACACAAATAATCAGCTCTAGGTCTGTTTCAAAATACTTTAAAACAAGGGCAGTGAAAGCATCTATTTTATAGATTAGGAAGGGGGAGTTAGTTTAAAAAGAATCATATTGCTTAATAGGTTCAATCATTCAAAAAAATGCTTTGGGAGAAACATAACTACTCTGTATTATGCTAACAACATAGATGCTCCTATTTTCAAGGAGCTTACAGACTTTCACACAGTAGGTGCTTTGTAAATATTGGTGTTACATATTAGCACATAGTAAGGGTTTGGGAGTGACGCTATATACTCAGTTCTTTTGATGTTGGTACACAGTAATTGTCAGTAAATATTTAGTAGCAATGCTGTTAAAGATGTGTTTAGCCACTGAAGACATAGAGGACCACTCAATAATTTTCAACACTGTTAAGTATCTCACATACAAGAGTAGCATATAAATACACCACTGTTTTCTCCATAACCATACATAATTCCTCTGACTGATTACTGGGAATTTGCTATAATATCAATTCTGACATACACAGTTGATAGCAAATCCTACTGTGATAGCAATTCTGTGCTTTAATACCTTTGTAAGAACTCCTTTGTAGTCGTGGTATGCTGTGATTTCTTTTTTTAATCCATGATGTTACTGAGAGGTATGAATGTATAATCAATGCACTAATCCTCAAACTAATGAGCTGCAACTGCTTGCCTTATATGTCAAATAGACAAGGGGCATTTAGCAAATGCAAGGATGTTTCTAAAGAAAAGACAGCTTCCTTACCTTATGCACCTCTGAATTTTCTCAATGCTCAAATCTCTCCAGTACCAGCGACATGCATTTCTTAAAAGCTACCAAATGAAAATAGGAATATAAATATAGTAGCACATTGTCACCTAAGTAAATCATACCAGCCTTGAAGCCTCAGAAAGGTAACAGGGCAAGCTGGACTTTCTTGAAGACAAGATTAAACTGCAGTTCAGGGGAAAGTCACTATAATGAATACCTGATGTTCGAAGCAACATATATTTACAGAAAATGAAATCTTGGTTAAAACATTTTTGAATCATGTCTAAATGTTCACGGTAAACTTAGAAAGATTTTGCTTGATTTACTTGGTTCAATTTCTAGCCCTTTTTCCCCCTCTCTGCTAATGGCAAGTTATCAATCATCAAAGCTGTAATCAGATTTTGCAGAAGGCCACCGGCATCATTTTCAATCATTTAAACTTTGCCTGCCTGCCTGCCTTCTTTATGAATCACAGAGATTAATGTGAAAGGATTTTTAAATTAATTTTAGAAAAATTAGCAAATTATGATTGTTCTTTAACTCACAGCTCGCCATTTTATCAGGTATTATGCATAGTCTCAATTGTGGCTTCTAACAACTTTATTGCTTGAAGCAAAACAATAGTGAAGGCATCCTATATTGAACATTGGACTGACTCTGGACAGATGACACACACATATTTAAAATATAAAGTCTTAGATAAATGTGTGTTTGTGGATAGGGGGTATCTTTTCTTTTCTTTCCCGAGTCATTTTCCTGAATAAATCTCTCTCAAACAACAATAAAAAAAAAATCACATGAATATTATTTTCAGGGTGGTCACCCTTTGAAATTCTTCATAGTCACATAAGTATAATAGTTTAATTTCAATATGACACATTTTTAGATTTTAAACCATAATTTTTTCTTAGAACATCTTCTCAATCCATTGAAATCAGATGGGGCATGTAAATATGACATGATCACTTTAACATTTCAATAGCAAACAAATACATTTCAAATGTCCCAAAAGCTCTCCAACTGGGATGGTGATCACAGCCTTAAAGGTGATTCTTACAGATACTTTCTCTTCTCATTCTTTCCTCTTTTTTCTTTCATTTACTCGTATCTTCTCCATTTCCCTTCATTGTCCACTTACCTCTACCAGTGTCCTATTCTTCACCTGATTAGGCTAGTCTGCCATCCCTAACTTCCCAGGATATTAACCTCTTTCCCTCCAATGATACTTCCTCTAAAAAATAACTTGGTTTTAATACAAAAAGGAAAATGCATAACCCTTATTCATGTTTTGGGCATCTGCTTCCTGACCCATTGCTACCTTCTCAAGACTTATTAGCTTCCCCAGTTAAGTAAAGCTCTCTTCTGAAATACTGTTTGTTGAGCATTGTGCCTTAACTTGTTTGGCAAAATTTTTGCAGAGCAGCTAGATAAATCTCATATACTTGAGGGTCTTTGATTTATTATTTTTTCCAGTTTCAAGGGGCTTCTCAAAAGGCATTTTAAATCCAGTATTAGATTGAAGCATGCCTTTGGAAAAGTAACCTTCATACACTTATGTGTCATTTGTCCTTGTTCTGAAGCAATACTGTATAACATAAAATAATCTTCATTGAATTCTACAGGCCATATTACATTCTGGACAACTGAAAAGACTCCTTCCTGGAATTAGATATGGAACATTGCAAGACATTCCTGGCTCTCCTTGGCTTGGGGTACATTATGTGCTATGGCCAATACTTTTATGGTTCAGAAAAGTCATGATCTGAATCATCTGGACTCAGGAAGTTGCTTAAACATTCAGAGGAGAAATAAATTACAAGCAAAGGATGGTGTAAATGTTAGTGTGCAGGAGCTTACCGAAAATGTTGATAATCTCAATGCTCATTTGACAAAAAAATACATCTAATATATTACAAGTAGAAAAGTAGAAATCCAATGCTTTTAACAGAACATATGCTGACAATCTAAACCTAAGTGGAACAAGCTACCTTCAGTAAATTCATTAGTCAATGCTCGTTCATTTTTCACTTTATCATCATATTCCTAGAATTATGGTTGAATTTAATTCATAGAAATTTAGTTATCTGCTAGTAGCAGAATAAGAGCAGTAATAACTGATTTTACAGAGTATATTATCCCCATTATAAAATGATGAAGTCTGCATTTTAATAAAGACAGTCGATTAAAGTTAAAAAAAAAAAAAGCATGATCTCTTTGCTTATATACCTTCTTCTTTCATAAGAAACAAAAAGGAAGAGACATTATCAGCGAATAATTTCCCAATGCCATTCCTTAGGATTTTTAAAAGGGTGATGCACTGTTAGAGACTAGGATCCAGTTGGTTGAAAATTTAGAGCCATGCAGAATTTACTCTTATCTGAAAAATGTATCCAGAAAAGAAAGGATTTGGGTGGAAAGGATTTTCAAGGCTTTATGTGGTGGAAAGTTGTTTGAATATTTCAGAGGAGAAGTAAATTACAGTCAAATGATGGTTGTTGTAAATGTTAGTGTGCAAGAGCTTATTGAAGATGTTGAGAACCCCAATGTTCTTTTGATTAAAGATAAATCTATTACAAGATCTTAACCTAATAAATGAACGATTTTTCTAGCAGCCCGTGTTGGCAAATTGTCACATTCTTTTCCTACCACTGTAGCTAAGATAGTCATCCTGAGGGCACTGAGTCCCTTTCTAGGCCTCAATATTTACTCTTCAAATGAAAGTTAGTTAATCCAAACACAGTTCTTTGGGAATGAGCCAGTCAGGTGGTCACTTCTTTGGTAATATGATCTCAGGATGTGCTAACATCACAAGTGGGCCTCAGTGTCACTCCTGAAGAATCTTAAGCCACAGCATTTGAAAAGCCCATGCTGCTGATCTAATCCAACGGGTCATTGGATTCCCTGCTCTTAGGCCAGAGCTCTCGTCCACCCTGGCAGACATATCATTAAGCTCAAGCTGGACCTTTCTTCTTGGCTTGTGGCCTTCATTTCTCCTTTCCATGCACGTCTCTAACTTCAGCCTCAGCTCTGTCATTATATAACCTTCTCTGACATTGAATCTCTTGATTTCCTTAAATTAGGACTCACATGATTACCTTCGACTCATCCAAATAATCCTGTATAGTGTCCTACTCAAGAGTTCTAATTTAATCATATCTGAAAATTTACCTTTGCCATGTAAGATAACATGTTTAGGAGTTAGTTAAGTACATAAAACAAGAATTGTAAACATTTCTGGGTGGTATTTATTCACATGATACTAGAAAAATAGCTTACCACTTAAAAAATATAAACTTATAGCTAAATCTCACATTATGTACTACAGTAAAATAAATACAGATTAAAAATTCAAATGTTAATCGATCATGAGGGCAGCATTTATAAAATCTTTGTTCAAAGATTTTACCATCCATGACAGATAAAAAGAATACGGAATTCTATCATGGTTAACTAACTCTATGGTTCCATTGGATTGGATCATGCATTGTGTCACTGTAAGAGGTCAAACGTTAATCTGGATGTTTCTGTGAATGTGTTTTTGATTTAGAGTAACATTTAAATCAGCAGACTTAGACTAAAGTAGAGTCCCCTCCATAGCTAAGTGGGTGTCATCCAATTAGTTGAATGTCTGAATGGACAAAAGACAGTCCTCCCCAGAGCTATAAGGAATTCTGCTAAGTCATCCTTCTGACTTGAATCACAAAATTAGCTCTTCCTGTGTATCCAATGTGATAGGCTGCCCTGTGGATTTCAGAAATGCCAGCCTGCATAATTACTTGAGCTAATTGTTTAAAACAAATCTCTAATGAACACACACATGCACATACTTATACTAATTGTATAGGTAAATTAAAAAAAAGTGATATTTCTATGCTTGATTTTTGCCTCTTATTTGGTTCAAAATAAATGCATAAATTACTAATAATTATATATCTGGGTTGATGTGTATAATGTATAAGTGTATAATTTGTACCATAGTAACAGCACAAAGGAGAGAATGGGGCTATAAAGGAGAAACATTTTGACATATTATTGTAGTTAAGTTGGTATTAATCCAAAGTACGTTGCAATAAATTTTGATGTTAATTATAGCCTCCAGAACAAAAACTAAAATAATTTTAAAATAATATAATAAAATAAATGAAAACAAAATGGTACACTAGAACATAGGTAATGCAAAATAAGATAATAATGGAGAAACAGGATAACAAAATTATGTTACAAATAGAAAACAACCAATGTCAAATGTAAACTTTATTGTAAATATATAGAATCTAACTGAATTAATATTGCACTTATAATGAAAATTGGTAGAAAGTATTTTTGAGAATGATCCAACTATGTATTGATTCAAAGGCACAAACTGTTTGAAGGTGAAAGGATTTTATATATATATAATATATATTATATAATATATATATTATATAATATATATTTCTCACATATATATCCATATATAATCCATAGTATTATATATTATATGTGTATATATGTATATATGTGTATGTATATCTATATATATCTGGATATGGAACAATACCACCAGAAAATCTGGAGTAACATTAGACAAATATTTTAGACAAAATAGTTACTGGGAAAATAAGGCATTATATAATGATAAATATGGCAACATATTAACAAATATATCAAGTATACAAATACAGATGCATCCAATAAGAATGCCCAAAATACAAAAAATCAAGAATTATAGAATTGAAGGAAGAAATGGACAATTCAATAGTAGTAATTGTAGACTTCAGTGCTACAGTCTACTAATATATTAAACAGTGAAACACACTACCAGCAAGAAATAGAAGACTTAAAAAACAAAACAAAACAAAACAAAAACTGGGATCTCCCTAGTGGTGCAAAGGGTTAAAAGGTGGCACACTGGATTATGAGGCTCTCTGAAGCCACTGAAGCAAGAATTTGATCCCCAGCCAAGGAGCTGACCCACATGGCGTGGCAGACCTCTGCTGACCCATCTGCTGCTCTCCTCAGCAGCATACTTGGTCAATCTGCCTGTTCTGCTCCCCACTTTGTCTCTGGTGAATCCTCTCACCACCCGTGCACCTCTGGTCTGTATCCCAGTTCTGTAAACATAAATAAATAAATCTTAAAATAAAATAAAATAAACCAACCAGTCAAACAGATCTGGAAAGCACAGTCAGGAACAGCAGAGTACACACAATTCTCCAGTATAGAGCACATGTTCAGCTATAAAACCAGGCCTCATCTATTTAGAAGATTTTCTCTGACCACAATGAAATAAAATTAGAAGTAAATGACAGAAGATTTGTAAACTTTACAAAAATGTGGAAAGAGAACAGAGTACTAAAAAAGTAGAAGTCTAAAAATAATGGTGCTATGAAAGAAATGAAAAACTAGATAAATGCAAAATGATGGATTGGACGATTTGAATTCATTAAAGTGGCAATACTTCACAAACTGATCTACAGATTTAATGGAATCCCTATCAAAATTCCAGCTGCCACTTTTACAAAAACTGGTTAGCTGATCCAAATATTCATTTGAAAATATAATGAACCCAAAATTGCTGAAACTTGAAAAGAAAACATTGAAAGACTCACTCTATCTGTTTTCAAAAGCTACAGGAATTCATATAGGAGGAATGCATTAATACATAAGAAAAGATGTATAGGCCAATGGAATAAAATTTAGAATTCAAATATACATGCAGATATACTCAAATATATAGTTCTTATATGTGAGTGTGCTAGTAACATATATCCCTACCAATTTTTAATACATCATCATCTTTGAAATAAAGATTAGGCAATGACTGAAGAACAATACCAAGCTCTTAGAATTATATCTAAATTTCAACTTTACTAATTTTATATAAAAGGAAAGCATTCCTACCAAAACATATAAAGAGAAAAAGAGGTTTGCATTTGGTAAAAGCAACCTAGATGATGTTCCAACTAGAATTATTCCAAAATTATTTTTGTTTCTGTCAGTGTTATCTATTTTAGACCTATTTTATTAATTTTCTACATTCATTTCCCTGACAACTGTATAAAATAAAAATTAGAAACGTCCAAGTAAGCATATAAAGACCAAGTAATGAAATTAAATTGTTATGTTAGCAAACAAACAAAAAGTGTTTTTGGATGGAGAAAGCTTTGTAGCAATGTCTCTGTAATAGCTGAACAACCTATATCTCTGTGCATTAATGTCGACCTTTTTAGCAACCAATATGACTAATTGAATTCTGCATTATGTGGGCTGCAACCTTCCTTCCAGCCACTGATTGGAAGTATATTATGTCATTGTCCTACTTGAAAGATCAAGACACCTGCCTTGAGCTATAACTACAGAACAGAGAATAACAAGGCAAATAAATTATCAAACCCCAGAAGCCCAGATTCTGTAATGAAGTCCTTTGTTACTTTTCAAAAGTGATCCTTGGGAAATGCAGAATAGGAAACAATACTTTCATTGATGAAAAATGAAGGTTACTTTTTTTTTCCCCTATGATGAAAATTTATGAGAACAAATAACAAAAAGAAATCACATAATGCCAATATGTTCCAATGAGAGCAGGTAAGAGCATAACAGAGAAGAATATTTTTTCCCCCAAATTTGGTATCTGGTAGGAATGGGTAAAAATTCTCCTTTTTAATAAATCTCACAGCCTCTCAAAAGATTATGATGTTGAGATTTCAACTGCTCTCTCTTAGTGATATAGTTCAGGTATGCAAATGCCAAATAAGACAATTTTTTTTTCCATTTAAAAGCCTCCAGGAGTATTCAGCTTTTATCACTCTTTTACCTCTGAACAATAAATTATTATAAATTTATGACTTCAAACCAAACATTTCTCTCTTTAGTTTCTGTAGGTGTGAAATCTAAACATGGCTTAACTCATGGCTTAACTTATTAAACCCCTATTTGGGTCCCACAAGAATAAACTAATAGATGCTGAGGACTGCATTGAATTCTCATCTGAAGACTTGACTGGAGAAGGCTCAGCTCCAAATTTATTTAGATGGTTGGCAACCTCACTTTGGCTATATGACTGATGGGCCCAAGCTGCCGCCAATCAGCTGTCAACCATCCCCACTCCCAGAGGTTACTCACAGTCCCTTGTTCCACCACCCCCTTATGCCTAATAACATGGATCTCTCCTACATGGCCATGGACTTCATGAAACCCACAATAACAGTTTAAATCTACTGGGGTCTCAGAAACAATGTTAAATAGTGATACTATCATCTTCGTCATGTAATTAACTAACCGGAGGAGTGATATCGCATCGTCTTTATCAGAGAAGAAAGCTACATGTCCTGCCTCAGGGAGGTGGACAAGGCTATGAACACTTGAAGTCGGTGGTGGTTGACATTCATCCTGGAGTCTGTCTACCTCACTGCTTTTTTGGTAGTTCCAAACTTAAAAACTCAAAGTTTAAAAACCTATCTTTAAGTAAGACAGACATTTTCTCAAGCTCAATAATTAATAGTAACAGGCACTGATTCTTTCCATGTTTTCACTGCTATAATAACCAGTTACTTGTTGCAAACATACCAGACCTCCAATTCCCTCACCAACACCCTATTGGTTACATCCATAGCTCTTGCATCCAACACCCTGTCAATAAGAATACAAATGTAACTCCAAGATAAAGGCCAATTATAGATGGCAACCACGAGCTGATTATATCGCATGGAAGGAGGTGCTCTGCATCCTTATATAGGCTGCTGCATTCTGGGCATAATTTTATTTTCTTCTAAAACCAATAGACTCATGCCTTGATGCCTTGAGGACTCAATTAATTGAAGGGCAAAACAGAATATTCTTCTCATTTTTTCAACTGCAATTATCTGAGTCTGAAACTCATGCACCTGTGTTTCCTGGGGATGCATGGATCTGTACTGATCACCTGTCCATATGAGCAAGAAGGTCATAGTCCAGACATCCCCCTAGGCACTTGGCATGTTTTACTACAGAGACACAGGCTTTGTTCTCATTCATTCTAAGAAAACAAACTATACATTGGATTCAGGCCTCAACTTGATGATGATGATTAAAAAGCACACATCTGATGTTGCCTTTGAACTGGCACAGAAATACTCCCCAAGCCAGATCTCAATTCTAGCAAAAGTGTTAAATTCTTGGGAAAGACACCATGAAGGTATGGGAGCTGAAAAATTAAGGTAGTGATGGATTGAGGGGGCGAGGTGGTTTGGGTGGTCAGAAAACATGCAGTGTGCTCTTAAGGGAATGGTTTTCCTGCTTGATTTTGGAAATTCCCCTCTATAGTGGCCCATTGAAGATATGAACAAAGAATGAGATTCCACTGCTATTTAAACACAGGCAGTTAAGTTATTATGACAATGGGAAGCATTTAAGAAATATTTTTAAAACTACTTTGCTCACTGAAAAGATGAACAGGATAATGAAACTGTGCTCTTACTTCACAACCAACCACCTCCCCGCAGGCAGCATTCAGAGATGAGCTAACACCACAGCATTCAGAGATCAGGCATGAGTTCCTCAAAATTAAAAGAGGTGTGGGGGATTCACTCCAGCAAAGATGAAAGTGTATCTGACTTGGGTGGTGAATGGAGTGGTATAAGAGTAGGCAAAGAGAAACCATGAGGGAAGACTTAAATGGAGGCTGGAGTGATCCATTTCCAGTGGTTTCAATGTATTGAATTTTAAAAGCACATCTATTTGGTGGTTCTCAGCCCTGGCTGCATTAGAACTACCTGGGAACTTATGGAGATAGCAGGCCCTCATCAAGACTTATCATACCAGCATCACTTCGAAGTGAGGCTCTGACATAACCTGATTTGAAGCATCCCAGGTGAGTGTAATGCACAAAGATGTTGAGAAAGTTCTGCCTAAATCTAGAAAATATCAATATGATATGTGCATAAATGCCAGCTTCAGTCTTATTCTCCTCTACTTGTGAATTCCGGGGCATAGCCACACATCAGCATCCAACCCTTTGGGGTGATGCTCTGAATAATAATTTAAATGATTATAATGTAAGCCCCTTGATTGAGCTATAATGCTCAGAGTTTTAGAAACCATTAGTCTAGGCTGATAATGCTGTGTCTTTTTTCCTGATTAACTACTCACAATTTGGAATTTAAGATACAACACTGTATTGAGGAAGGGCCATCTGTTGTTCGCTAAACTCACAAACATTTATATCCCATCTCTACATGCAACCCCTAAAAATAAATAACAAGTTTTCCACTAAACAAATCATGCCATGTAATACCAGTTCAAAACAACTCTGTAATATTATCAAATAGCCAATGACTCATTTATTTTTATCACTGGGCAACACTCTATTGTATGAAGATACCACAGCTTATTTAAGAAATAGTCTATCAAAGATAGCTCAATAGCTTTCAGATTTTGGAAATTATAAAGCAAACTGTTATTAACATTGCATGCAGGTCCATATTCACACATAACTTTTCAAATAGTTGAGTAAATACCTAAGAATGCAGTCATTGCTCCGTAGAGGAAAGTTGTATATAGCTTTGTAAGAAACAGCAAACTCTTTTCCAAAACAGACCTAACAATTCCACCAGCAATGAGTGAGAGTTCCTGTTACATCACGTTCTTGCCAGCAATTGGTATTTTCCCCTCTTGGCTGTTTTTTCCTTTCCTTGCTATTAGTGCTAAAGAAACTAGATTTTTGTTCTCTGTCATTGCATGGAGTTTTCTGTTCTGTATCCCTATGTTCTTCTGCTGCTGATATTGTTTAGAAGTGAATATTAAATCTAGACTGCCTATCAGATACAGTTTTGATTTTTGGCAAGACGCCTTCACATATAGTTTAGAATGCTACCTATCACATACCAAGTAATGACATATTATTTTTTGGTTGACTATTTTTTGTGACCTTCAACCTGATAAACAGGCGTAGGTGTATACTCAGTTCCAATGCATCATTATAATGGCTTCTAGCTGCTTATCTTCTAATCAATTTAGCATCCTCTTCCTTAATCCATTATTAAGGGCTGTCTCCCTCTTTTCACCAGTGTCCCAAAGGAAATTAATTTGTTTTCTGTATCTCCACACCTGTTCTTTGGATTTGTCCAGCTCAGCTTCTCTTGCAATAATTTTGCTGACAGGCATTAATTTTAAAATACCAATTTTTATTTTCTAACTATAGGCCTCTCATCAGATTCAGAGATAGCTAACTGGTAGGGTGCCTTACACCCTTCCATCCCATGATAATTCAATAACTTTCAACAATTTTACCTGCTCTATACTCTAAATAATTCTGTCATTTTGTGTCTTAACTTTATTTCTTTTTGACCATATTTATGCCCCATAGAATTCTCTATAAACTCTGTCTTGCCTCATAAATCAGTACCTGAATCTTCTTAGACATTCTCTTTTCTAATCCATCTTCGATGTATTCATTTGGCATCCTGCAATCAGTGTGTTATCCAAATCCCAAAGTCATGCTGCAAAGAGGAAATTAAAATTCATATGCAACTCTACAGAGTGTTTTAGAAATTAAAGGAAATAATGTGCATGAAATTCCTATCATATTTTTAACATATGATAAAATATCTTAAATATTTTTGTTCTTAACATACCCTTTTTCAATTATATATCCTAGCCCAAGTCACCATCATTGGTATGTACAGGAAAAAAAAATATATTTTCAGGAGTTTGATTTTTGCTTTATTTCAAAAATCAGGAAAAAACGTAGAAAATAAAGATCACTCATAATCCAAACACACAATGACAATGAAAGTAATTGTTTAATTTTAACTTACCTCCACTCTTCACTGCCTATTGTTTACATAGTTGAGCACATGCTATATGTAAAAGTTTATATTTTGAATTTTCACTTAAGTTACCTTAGAATTTTATCTGGCTCACTATGTAATTAGTGGATATCATGCTTAATGCTAAGCTATCTTTCATGGAATTTTGATACATTCATTTTCAACTGCATTTTTTCATGTTTTGATCCTATTTCACCTCTTCCACAAGAAACCCCTAGCTCACACCAATATCATTGATGTCCTATCAAACTTAATAACTCCATGTTTCTCCACTGGACCAAATATCCCCAAGGTACCCTCTCTTAAAAATCAAGCACACCCTAAAAATGATTAAAATATCTGTCTTTTTTATATGAAGGCAAACAAAAATACCTCAGAGTCTCAAACCAAATATTCATTTAGAGCTAAATGAAAACACAGATCCAAATTGTGTCTTCAGCTGTGAGGTTATGTTGCTTTCAAATTCTATTATCTTACTACCTTTATATTTCTTTATACATTAAAAAAAATAAAAGGAAGCAGAAATGGTCATTGCACGCTGGTCTCATCAGCATGCACTCATGAGTTCAATTTTTCATTCTTCCAAACTGATAAAGTTTCTAGCAACAAAATCATCACTTTGAGACCTTAAGTGAGTCATTAAAATTCAGCTTCATTTTAAACCCAAATGGATCAGAATAGCTTACTCTTTCCCTAACTAGATATCTCACTGTTGATTTTTTACTATTTGAGACCTTAAGTAGTTTTCAACCCACACGACACTACTCATTTTCCAGAAAATTTGAATTGATGTAATTTCACTAGAGACTGTAACATATAATAAAATAAAAACATATTCCAATCACTTCCTTTCCATAGACTATTAATTTGGTAATCCCATCAAAAAGCTATTAAATTCCATCTGTCACAATTTTTTCTTTATAAACCAATTCTATTTATTGTTCATGATTTTGTTACCTTTGAGAGGTTTTTACAGGTTCTTCTTTTTAATAGTTGTCCCATTATTGAAGGATTTAAGTTACATCCACTGAACCATAATTACATGATAACAGTCCTTTCTATCCAAGAAAAATGATACAGTGTTGGCATTCAGTTCTGTCATTTCCCAGTTCTCAGTAAATTTTCATAAATAACCCTCAGCAGTAATTCAGTATGTTTTTCAACAAAATCCATTAACACCTTAGATGGTAGATCATTCAAGACACTGCACACTAATTTTGCCCAAGTGTACCCTTACCTATTTTTAATCAACAGCAATATTTGAAAGTATTATGTTACATTGAAATCCTAGAGTGAAAATGTTCTTGTGTAAAGTAATTTCTTTGCATGAAATATAATTCTCATATTTCATTGTACAATAAAAGTGGTGTCATTCTGAGGAGATACACTTATGGTGTTGATGGTAACACATGTGGGAGGTCAATGTGTTAAGAGTGTATCCTGGCTGCTATGACTGTCTTTTGGCGGTACGCAAGACCTTCTATCCCAGGACATCTTATATAATCGTGAGTAAGAAACTGCACAACATTCATTGTCCTCTAAGTATATAATGAACAGTATAGTGGGTTGATAATGTTCCCCCAAAAAACTACTCCCACATCCTAAACTCTAAAACTGATGTACAAGACACTGTTATGAAATAGTATCTCTGCAGCTGTTATTAACTTAAGAATCTCAAGTTGAGGCCCTCCCTGGTGGCGCAGCGGGTTAAAGCACAGCACTGAGAATTTAAAGCTGCTTCCACATTAGTTCGATTCCCATCTGCCCCAGAGGAGACCACACGGCGAGGCAGACCTCTCCTTGACCCGCCCGCCGCTCCCCTCAGCAGTGTACTTCGTAGATCTGCCTGTTGTGCTCCCCACTCTGTCTCTGGTGAAGCCTCTCACAGCCCCTGAGCCTCTGGCCTGTACCCCAGTTCTGTATGCACAAATAAATAAGTCTTAAAAAAAAAAAAAGAATCTCAAGTTGAGATAATCCTGACTGAGATATCCTTATCAGGAAAAGGTAGAGGGAGACTTGAGACACAGAGATATACTGAGGCAGGGCTGTGTGAAGGAGGAGGCAGTGACTAGATTTGTGTTGCTACAAGTCTAAAAAAAAGAATCAGTGGCACAGGAGTTGAGTGAGGCATGGAACAGATAGTCCTTCAGACACAACAGAAGGATCCAGTACTGCTATTACATTGATCTTGAACTTCTTGATGTTTAGAAAATGAATTTCTGTTGTCTTTAGGTTATCCAAAATTTTTGGTAATTCTTAAATCAGTAATAGAAATCAGTACAGAATCTCTATGGAGGGGGGAAATGATAAAATTCTGGTCAATAATACTTAAATACTCAAATATGTTTCTGTCTATCTGTGTTCTTCACTAGTATCTTTTAAAAGCTGGTGTTGATGGTCAAAGCTTTCAATTTCCAGTTTTTTCTAAATTCAGAGCCTGATATCAGCAATCCAATAGGTTTACTTTGAGGGTGGGCTGCAAAATGGACCTTTACCTAGAACTGGTAAATGTTATTTGCACTCTGTCAATCACTGACCAACAAAGAGAAGTATTAGCGAAGGAACTGTGAGTTTAACTAGGATCCTCTCCTCAGATATTGACATAATTATAGTCCTTAGCCCATAGACTTTAATAGGAGCTGACTACAAATGAAGAAAATGCTTGTAAAACTTTAAAAGTGAGTTGATGAGGGAAAAAAAAATAAAGGCTTCAGATTAATGTAATTGCCCTAAGAAACTAAAATATTCATAGGTCATGAGTTGCAACTGTTTTACGGCAAAGTAATAAAGTAACTGATCCAAAACTATTCTTCTAAGTCTTTAAAGCATGGTGGATACTAACCCTGCTAACCACACTCTTGATTTATCACAGCTCATTTGGAGTAAGGACAGGTAAAGTCATTCAAAGTCAAGGCACTTTCTCTGAACAAACACCTCTCACATACAGGTGAGGGATCTCAGAAGCCAAGCTCAAGCTGGCATAGAACAGCAAAAAAATAAAACACGAGTCTACTTGTGACAGCAAAGGCATAAGGAAATGGGCACTCCCAGAGAGAATAGAAAGCTAGGAGAAAGAGAATACCCAATCAAATTTGAGATGCATATTCCTAAAGTTATTAGTGGCAATTAATCTATCACCAAATGAGGACAGAAATAGAGATACCAAAAACAAACAGGAGTACAAGAAAATATTATAGTTAATATACCACAAAAATAGATACTAAAGTCCTTGGTCAAATATAGCCGACTCTATGTCATTAATCAAATTTAGCAATGTACAAAAATAATAATAGATAATGATGAATTAGCATTTCTTCAAGAGTGAGAAACTTTTAATATTCAAAAATCAGTGTAATTCACAACATTGAAAGTCTAAAGGAGAAAACCTATAGAATGATGTGAATTGCTTGATAAAAAATAACAATTTGACAGATTTGTGATAAAATTTTTAGGCAAGCTACAAATAAAATTCCTAAAATATGATTAAGTATATCTGTGAAAAAAAAAAAAAAACACGTACAGCCAACATTGTACTTAAATGTGGAAGACAATTTTCCTATTATATAAATATCATGGCAAGAAGACCCATTGCCAAAATTTATTATCACTTTTGTACTGGAAGTGCTAGTCTATCAATCAGTCAACAAAAAGTAACAAAAGCAATACAAATTGAAAAGGAAAAAAATATGCTCTTATTCACAGATGCCATTATTGTCTAGACAATAACAACAAAATTCCAAAAGCTAAATCCCTGGAATTAACAAATGAAAATAGCTAAGTCATAGAATGAAAAGTCCACAAACCAAAGCAATCACATTAATTAATGTGTACCAATTAAGGTACTATAAATGCATATTTTAAATATATTTCTAATAAAACCACATTTGAAATGGTTTCAAACTAGAGTATTTTGTCATAATCTAAGAAAACATGCAAGATCTATATTCTGAAAAATCACAAATATTGATAAAGGAAATGATGATAAAATTTTTAAAAAAGGACTTATTCTATTGTGGATTTATAAATTTGACATAATAAAAATAACTTACAGATAATAGGTTTTAAATAGCAAAAACTAAGTTTCTCATACTCTTCTTTTTGTCTTTAGTCTAAACTCAATTCCTGCTCATGCAAAATAATAATAATAATAATAAAATAAAAGCAAGATAAAAGAGTTAGCCTGAGTTAAATGTTATTAAATTGTATGTGATCACTGACAAATGTAAATGGTTGCCCTTGACTAGACTAGGTCAAGTTAAGAGCTTTGGAAGCATTTATGAAACAAGAAAATCAATAGCTTGTGTATTAAACGTCTCCTCTGCAAGCAAAGTCACAGAAGAAAAACAATGCCACTTTGTATGTAATGTACTGCAGCAGTAAATCCTTTCAGATGATCTGAGTTGGAGGTATACATTATCTGAAAATTGGCAATTTAGCACAAACTGATAAATCATTTCACTTGACCTAAAACTGCAGAGAAGATGTGATGAAATGGCACCCAAGGCACATTCTCTCCATTTGTATTTACATGAACAACTGATAGCTTTCTCACCCCTTCCCTGTAACCTAAATTTAATATAGGTTTCATATCTGGTCCCCATTCAAATAGGGGAAGCAAGTTATTTTTATAACACTGAAATGCTTAAATGTCAACAAGTCATGTTGCTAATTTTTTTTTTTTTCTCATTTGGTAACAGTCATGCATCTCAATGTGGTTGCCTCACATCTAAATAAGGTATCCATTCACATTCACTTCAAAACAAATTTTACACAAAAATATCTAAAATATTTCTATATTTCTGCAAATAAATAAATCTCACAAACATTTATATAGCCTCTCTTCACAATATCACTTATACTGTGATATATATATATGTGTGTGTATAGTAGATAGATAGATAGATAGATAGATAGATAGATAGATAGATAGATAGATAGATAGATATGCCCTTTGCACCAACCTCACAATCTTCACTCAGATCTTACATGCCCCTGTCTTATCCAAGACTAGTTCCTTAAGGAATGGTCCTAATCTACTTTTTTTCCCCAAATCCAAGGCAATTTTCACATAAGTGACAGCTTTGTCTCTTGGACCTCTTCTTGATAACTGTTCTCTAATACTCTTCCTTCTTCAAAATGAATGGTTTCCTGTTACTTTTACTCAATAATAAACATCAATGCAAAACACTTTATACCCTCTGCATTCTGGCCCAAACCTGTCCCACACAGTCATTCTTAAATCTAGCCACACTAGATTGCTGTCATTTCTTAAACATATTTGGAGCATTTTCATAAGTTTTTGCTGCATATCAAAGTTTTCTCAGGTCTCCGTAAGTTTTTGCATATATCTAAAAGTTCTCTCAGGCCTTCCTGGTGGCACAAGGAGTTAAGTCTCAGCATTATCAAGCTATCACTAGCCACTGCAGCATGAATTCAATCTTCAAGAACTGACCCACATGGTGTGGTAGACTCACTTTTCTCTCCCGCTGCTCCCTTCAGCAGTGTATTTCAGTAAATCCTCCTGTTGTGCTCCCCATACTATCTCTGGTGAATTCATTTACCCTCCTCACTGTTGGACTACACCCCAGTTCTTGTATGTATAAAAAATAAAATAAAACTCCTCACCCTTCTAAATTAATCCATGTCTCATTAGGTCTTTCTATTCATTAAGGTACATTCCACACTATCTCCCTCTCAGAAGCCACCTCTGACAATGCCATAGCTATAAGAGATGATAACCCAATTCTTAACACTTATTTTCCATTTAGTTTCAGTTGTAACTACCAGCTAAACAAAAGTGACCAGAATATGAATCCTGCTTACCATAATTACTATGAACTCATTCTTCTTTCTAGAATCTACAAAGTGGTTTTATTTCCCCAGTCTTGGTGTCCAGAAATAATTCAATAAAAATCTGCTAGGATAGAATATGACTCAATCATATTTGTTTGAACTTCATTTTCTTCCACAGAAACCAATGTTAAAGTACAGACATTTCTGGAAGGGACAAAGGATTAAGTTCTTGATATATGCACATAGATATGAGTATCAGATTCCTGTCTTTTGATAATAATTGAGATCTTTTAGTAGGCGAGTTATTGGAGGTAGATGAAGGAGACCAGAAGTGACACAACTGAAGGACAGCTCCTGATACAGATGTCTCACGATGTGAGCACTGATGAGAGGTGCAATAGCAGTAACTACAGATGTTATGTAAATTGAATGAAGAGAGCTAAAGAGGGAGGGAATGTGAGCCCATGAAGGAAGGTGACAGCAGAGACAAACCTTAGATGGTAAAGATGGCCCAAAAAGAAGCATCATGTGAAAGTGGCCATTGAACCTTGAAAATAAATGGCCTTCCCCATGATAACAAGAGAGGAAATTAAAGACATCTAATGTTTACCAAGTTCCAACTAAATGCTACGCACTTCCATTCACTATTTCAGTTGATTCCCATCAAAAACATGGATATTACATATTATTCTTCTTCTATAAAGATATAAATCATAATGCCAATGTATTTAAAAAACACAGACACGGGCCCTCCCTGGTGGTGCAGCGGGTTAAAGCACAGTACTGCAAGTGAGCAGCAGCCACTTCAGTGCAAGTTCAATTCCCGACTCCCCAGAGGTGATCCACACGGTGTGGCAGACCTCTCCTGCCTCATCCTGCCGCTCTCAGCAGTCTAGTTCAACAGTCGGCCTGTTCTGTTCCCACTCTGTCTCTTGTGGATCCTCTTACAGCCCCTGCATTTCTGACAGTACCCCAGTTCTGTATGAATGAATAAATAAATCTTAAACACACACACACACACACAGACACTTAGGCTGGTCTTTTGGACATTCTCCTATGCTCATTCACTACACCATGTTTCTCTAGCAGAGGTTGTGTGCCAGGATTGTTTACTTTGCCACCTTATAGAATCGTCTCCCCTGCTTCTAACCCTTCAGTAGACATGAGTATTAGTCATTGATCAGTGTTCTGAGACCAAATTCAGCATCCCTCTTGACACACTGGCCTGAGTGGGCACAAGTAATCAATTCTTCATGTACATTGAGTTTATTGGGCATTTCTATCATCAAAGACTTTTCTAGCAGCAATTATCCGAGCAGTATGGTCCTCAAATTTTCTCTGATCTGAAGACGATAGCAATAGTAGTAGCAACCAGCGAAGCCAACAAGCATTTAAATTCATTTATTCTTAAATAGCAACATTTTTTGTTCTCTATGGTCACTATATGGGTAATTATGGAAGATAAAGATTTTTTTCTTACAAACATACTAGCTTCAAAACAATGTGTCTGCAAAACTCATCCTAAGAATACACATTATACATTAACAATCACTAGCAATCATTGACTCATTGACACATTCTGAATGTCGAGCTCCATACCAAATGTGAAATACAGCATCCTTAATAAGAAGGAGTGTCTGGTTACATTTGCCATCCACTAATTTCCAAATCAACAAGTTCACTTGAAAAACCACTGTGACCACAAGTCTCCCCATATCATCTCTGTCTTCTTTCAAGTAAGCACAATTATTTGAAACAAGAGTTCACTAACAGAAAATCCTTCTTTGGTCAAAATTAGCTACTGTCCCTTTCAAATTCTGGCATGGTTGTTTTGAGCACATCTGTAAGGAATCAAAAGAACAGGCCTATGACAGCCTGTCCAGGTAACTGAATCAACTAAGGCACTGCCCATACTGGGATAGTGAACTGGGAATTAGAAAATATATGACAACTAAAACTTGAGCCCATGAGTTGATTAATCAGTCTCTCTATTATTCTCTTTGGAGCATAAATCAGATTTACCAGTTCACATTGAACTGAAAATATTGTGATGCTTTTCTAGTTCTCCAGCTTAGCATCAACCTACTTATTTCACTTTATACTCGCTATTGCTTACACTTCTCATTCACTGTCCAATCTGCTGTCTACCCTTTCACTTCTTATTCTCAATGCCTAGAATATACTTTCTTCATTGTATCCAAAAGATGGTTTATTTTATCCCTTTTACATCTCAGCCAAAATAACACAAGGTAATTAAACTATACTTTGCTTATAACCTTTAGAGACTGTATCACAGCTTGCCTTTTCTATTGCTTTTTTCTAGCTTATTGCATTTCTCACAATACTAACATTGCATTTCTGTCACAATAAAATTTATTTTCCTTTCATTATATCATTAAGTATTTATTGAGCACTGACAGTGTATCAGGTCCTGTTCTAAGCATTAACTATGCAGGAGTGAACACAAAGGTCTTACTCTCATAAAGCTATGTTTTATTGGGGAAACATTAAGTAATAGCAAAACAAAATACAATCAATCCCCATTCTCAGGAGTTACATTCTATAAAACTACAAATACTGAATTAGTGACTACTGAACAACCACTTCTGGAAAACAAGATTAGGTGCCTTCAAGCCTCTGGTGACAGAATTTTTACCAAGAAATTAATACATGATCTTGCTTTATGTGTGTTTCTGTTTAAAAGCATCTTATTTACTATAACTTGTTAATACAGCAACATTGACTTCATAGCCAACAATACAAATGCCTGCCTGAATGCTTATTGAGTTGTTTTCTCCATGAGGCATATCACAGGTTTCTTGAAATTAAGAGTACTAGATACATTGAGTTTTATAAAATAATGAAATCTCTACTCAAAAGTACAAAAATGAGGCACTAACAGATTTCAAAGAAAGACTACATTAGGGATGAAAACTTAAATAAGAAGGCATAACATCATCTTCTTGACCTTAACTAGGAATACACAGCATTAGGCATTCATATTTTTCCTAACTTCACACATCTGTAACTATCCATGAAAATGCTCAAGTATTAATATGGGTTTGCAAAGAAATGTTAGCAAGTAGTACAATTCACACACAGAGAATTTGAGAATCACAGAGTATCAACTATTATTGCAGGTGACTAATGAGTGAGGAAAGGAGAGAGAGAAGAAAGAATGGAGAAGAAAGAAAAAAAGAAGGAGAAGACAAGAGATTTCAAATGATCGCAGATTCTCACATCTACCAGGAGAATGAAGTTTGCATCTTATGGCTGGGACCTGAAGAGAAGGAGACTGGCAGACACACAGGTGTTGAGAGGAGAACTAGATGTTAATCCATCCAGTAGTTAGGTATATGAATCTGAAGGTCAAGCATAGGGCAGACAAGAGATGATTTGGGGACCAATGTATTATGAAAGTCATGGGAGTAGTGAGATTGACTGGGGAGTAACTGATGGTAGATATGAAAATATCTGAGGACAAGAGGTAAGTTTCAAGGTCACAGATCTATCTCTCTATCGCCCTTTACTCACCTAGTACAATTTTCAGTATCTGCACCAAAAAAAACCTCCTTAAGTATTTGATTTGTCTGATAATACATAACATATTGATACTGACAAAAAACAAAAACAAAAACAAAACATACACTGCCATTTTTCTTTTTCGAATAACTTGTAAATATGTTTTTCATGTGTCTTTGGAGTCAGAGTAATTGCACAATAGCTAAGTACTCTGTTATATTTGCTTTTTTCTTTATTCATTTTATTTTAATAGAATCCATGTATTATTGGACCTGTCTTATGATTTATTATGAGAGATTATTTTTATAAATGTAGACAGATGATTAAAGTAAATTGTCAATCAAATAAAGTTTATGTCTTCTTTGACTTTTAGTAACCACTCTTAGACTAACAGATTTCTATAATAGCAATGATAATTATTATTGTTGTTATCAACATTGTGAGCTGGTACAAAGGCAATTTTTAAGTGCTAATTCCTATGTTGATTCATCAGCATTTCATCTCTCATTTTCAAAGGTTACTTTATGCTGCTAACTGAACATCCTTCTCAGGAGAACAAGCCCATCTGATTCCTCATCAAAGGGAAAAATAGAAGAGATGAGACAGCACCCAGCATGTAGGTGGATTTCATCCTGCTATCAAATTTCAGAGATCTAAATTTTCAAAAATAAGAGCATTATCTTATAGATATTGAACCAAAGTCAAAATTATAACTCTCCCTGAATTTGGTTGAACAGCTGGGGATTTTTTAGCTTAATCAATAATTTTACAATTGCATTTCCATTTCAGATCCCATGAAATCAATGAATGTCATGCTTTCTCAGTTTGTAGAGATACCCCACATTGAGATAGTCTAAAGTTCTATTACTTTGTACGTAGCTATAGAAATGCCGGTTCCTTTTTCTTAAAAAAAAAAAAAAAAAGTAAGTGTGGTTACAGCTGTATTAAGTGAATTTGATCCACTTATAACCTCTTAGTAGACAATGGCATTTAATCTATTATCACTATGTTTCATGACGAAGCACTTTGAAAGTGTTTATCAAATGAATGTACCTTCAAACTACCTATATCATAATTTCACTTTGATAGTTCTGACTTCTCAGAGAGTAGACTAGTTACCATTGTCCAATAATTCTTAGTTACTCAACTATCTCTATATAGAACACCAGAGGCAGGCAGACCACTTGAGCTAGAAGGGCATGATGATTCCTTCTTATTTCAATAAATTCTGGAATAAAGCATCCAAAGAAAGTCATTTTTCTTGATATTACATGGAAGACTGGAAATGAGATATAGTTTATCTTCCTAGACACCAGACATTAGTTTCCTGAGACACAGGAATGACTCACTCAATATTCGTTCAACAAATATCAAGCACCATACATATGGCTGAGATGGTATGTGCATGTGTCCTTTGTCAGGCATTAATATTTCCTAATGAAGATAATTCTACCCTGTGGCATTACTTCCAGGAATAATTTAACCAAGGCCCCTTGTTGTACAATTTGAACAGTGTCTGCTGATCTCATATATTAACACATCCTTTGTAATCAGCTTAGAGTGAGGGCATTCCTTTTAGTAAGAAACCCAAATGGAGCTGAAAGACTCAGATAGGCAGTACGTTTGAAAGTATGTTTATGTTCAATGAGTTAGAGTAAAAGAATGGTGACAGACCTTTAGTAAATAAACTGTGTGCTGCCTTACAGGGAAAGAATGCTAGGAATGATCTTGCCGAGCTGTTTTAATGTCTAGACCATATGTATTGCAGTAGTAGATGAGCTTCAGAGCTTTTATGCTATTTCTATTACTAAGGATTTTTTTTTTAATTTTTAAAGGATTATTTATTTATGCATGTAGAAATGGGGCATAACCAGAAGTGCAGGGACAGTGAGAGGACTTAAGAGAAATAGAGTGGGGAACAAAATAGGCAGACTGACAAAGTGCACAGCTAGGAAGCAGCAGGTGAGCAGGAGAGGTCTGCCGCATCATGCAGATCACCTCCGGGGCAGGGACTGAATTCGCATTGAAACCCCACAGCTCAGCTTAATTTTGCAGTGCATCACTCCAACCTGCTGTTCCACCAGGGAGGACCCTAAGATGTTTTT
>NW_004567112.1:13977929-14001341 GCF_000260355.1 Condylura cristata | reverse complement strand
GTTCACTAGAAGTTGATCTTTATGCCCAAAGGGAAGCTAAAACTCAAAAATGTTATCTCACATTCTTCCCTTTCCACACAGAATCTCATCACAGGTTCTCTTCTCTAAGGGCTCTAGATCCAATGTTTTATTTACATATATTTTTTCTTCTTAGGAGTTTTTTCAATGGATTTTAATTTCACCACAATCATTACAGTAGTAAGAAGAAATCAGGCTAAACCTCAAAAAAAGTAAATTTGAATAACTCTTCATGTAGCCAACAGCCAACTTTTAAGACTGAGATCACATGCCAATTTTTCCTGGGAACTAGTCCTTATCTACCCCTAATCCCATACTAAATGAGGTCTCTCCTCTATGCTTCTACCCATCCATACTCACCATACTCCTGCAGAATCATCTGTTTACTTTTGTTTTAAAACCAAAATCCTTCAAATAAAATTACATATGACTCCATTCATATTTGTACCCCCAGTTTTACAACCAGCACCTGGATCATGACAAGTACTTGATGTTGGTTGAAAACAAACATTCCTGCATGGAAATATGAATCTGAAAAGAATATTCAGCTAAGCAAGCCTGAAGTTGCAATTTTAGGAACTATTTCATTTTCTAGGCAATACTTAAGGACAGAGGGAGAATTTTCTGGGCAACAGTTCAGATTATCTGGTTGCAGGACCTTGAGAAAATAAAGCCTAATAGTTATCTTTTCAGAGCATCTATTTTCCAGAGCAACTAGAGAAGAAAAAACACTAAACCCATTATTCTTTGCTCTGACTCCAAGGTAACTAATGTTTTACGTTCTTTACTAACAACAAAAGTTGACAGATGCTTTTATACTAAATGGCTTTCCTATTTGCCATGCATTGTGCAAACTAGGAAATCCATCTACCCAACTAAAATCTACAGAGTAATGAAATAAGTACCTAAGACACTGGGGGGAATAACGACTTAGAATTATTACTCTTCCAAAGGTCTCTTGGCATCCTAAGAGTGTGATGCCTTGCCAAGATGAAGAAAGATTCTGCCATCAAGGTGAAACAGATGTTACTGTCCCATATCTATCTACCACAGCAATGCATGTAGGTGCACACTGCATAGATAAGAAAAGCAAAGTATCTGCTCTGTTTAGGGGATTTGTCTTGAAATGAGATTACACTAGGTGGCACATTTTGGATGAGTTTTCAGTGGAGGACAATGTTTTAATTTTCAAAGGATGGCCTCAGAGTTACCCACTTAGCCACTAATGAGCTCCAGTCTAGTTGTTTTTCCACAAAACACCAATAGCCTTGTTGGTCTAGCTATGGCAAAAGAAAATAAAGCAGGCTTCCCAGCACCAGTGTGCTGGAATTAAGTGGGCTATAGATTGACTCACAGTGGCTTTTGAATAAATCCATAGTGAAGGATGTCTATAATGAATCTCTGATGGGAAGAATGGTTGAAGTCAGCCACCTAGCTAAGGATTGCTCTTCAAGACTAAGTTTTCTGCTCTAATTTAATACTAAAAAAATTAGAATTTATGCAACAGTAAATATCTCAAACTCTCTCAAACTTTCCATGATGGCTTTGATTTTGCTAGATGGCCAGTTAATGGAACAAAACAAGGTTTAAAGATGCCGGTCATCATCATCATCATCATCATTATTATTATTACATTCTAATTTGGAAATCAAGATTAACTTCTATGCTAGTGGTACCAATACACATTTTAGAATTTCCCCATTAAACTCAAAACTTTTACTCAAGGCAGGTATGGAATCACAGTTCCCCATAGCAGGCATCCTATAAACACTGGGCCAGAAAAAGTTCTGTTAGTGGAGAAACTCTGGAAAACTTGGAGACTCATTCTCTGAACTCTTTCTACCCTGATAATATACAAGTTGGTCTTTGACAAAAATATAGCTATTAAAAGACTAAGAAGCCATGGGAACAAACTGACATTCATCATGCATATAACTTGTACCAAAGTGTGGTTAACCTTGCCCCTATAGGGAGGTAGCTATGGTCTAATCACTATGCCAATGTCCCTTATTTCCATAATCATTCACCCTTAATCCATTCTTTAATTATATTAAAAGTCAAAGGAAATTTTATTAATAAATAGGAGTAGTGGTAATCAAGGAGTAGTGGTAATCATACTCAATATTTTGGAAGGTTTTTAATTGCCAGAAACAATAGTAATATATTTATTAACACATATATCCATATTGACTAGCTCTAGAAACAGTCATATAGATGTAGATAGATATATCATTTAATCTTTGAAATCTATGGGATGCGAGCTCTTCTCACTCACATACTTACTTTTTCTCTTTTTTTATTTTCAATTTAAAAAAAGGAATATATGCAAAAACAAATTTCAAATAGAACAAAAAGTGTGATTCTACTTATTTATGATCTGTGGCGTGCTAGACAACTTCCATTGTATATTTTTGAAGAAGATAATTGGGCATTTTAATAAGCATGAGGGCCTATCAGGATTTACAAACACTAAAAATCTGTGAATATTTTCAGCCTTACAAAAGAATCAATGCTTTTAAAAGCAACATAGCTATGGACCATTTTTAAAATCCCTTTTCATGCATAAAATTATCTAACACCAGCATCATCTCTATGACATTCTCTTGTCACAGCCTTTCACTTTTTTTGTAGAGTCTGCTTATCTAGTTAAGTCATTTCTCTTACCGTTAATTCAATACAAAGACCTCCCTGAAAATCTCAGTTTCATTGCTTAATTACATGTCATGGGAACTCTTCATCCAAGGATATTTCATTGTCTTCTTGAAATGAAAAAGAACGACAGTTCAACATATGAAGTTTGTGAAAAATCAGGTAATTAATACCAGTTAATATTTCTCACTTCTAAATAGCTGTGTAAAATTATCTTTCTGAAATAGTCATCAATATTTTAGATGTAATTTATTCTCAGTCACAATAGAAAAAAAAAATGCCACAAGCAAAACTGAAAGATCGTTTGTTCAAATGCTCCATAAAACAAAAGAAACTTGTCCAAACTGTATTGGCCAAACTGTCCAAGTTTTCATCTGTCAAGTGTCCTACAAATTCTCTATCATTAAAGGGTGCTAAAATAATCAAATCTACTCCCTGGATGAAAAAAAAAAAAGAAAGAAAGAAACTACCATAAAGTAAAAATGAGAAATTGCAGGCCCCAGAGAGACCTTGTCTCTTGTGATTTGCAAGCTTTATTGTATTAACAAATCACTTGGCTCCCTCAGGTCAGTGATACTCTCTGAAAGGAATATCATCTCCAGAGAATTTAAGAGAATTATGAATGATAACAATCTCTCTGGCTCTTAGTACAATGTAAGATGAGTGATTGCTCAGGACTGAGAATGTCTTTAGGAATAAATATAACCCTGAAGAAAAAACAAAGCCTCCAGTGAACATGTTGGTTTCATATCCAAAGACATCACAAACATTCCAATAAACGTTGGCCAGACTATGCACAGTAAGCTGTCTCTTTTGATTCTCTCAAAGGTGTATTTATCTCTTGATATATAGAATGCTGGAGAACTCTCTAGAATAGATTTGTGGGAGCCTATCCGCTTGATTGAAATGTCATCCCGATTGCTGAGTCTTATGCCTTGATGATTGGAGTATTTCTAAAGAAATGAGTTATCGATAGAGAAAATTAAAGACATAAAAATATGAGTTTTCTGATGGTGGCAAGCAAAGGGGCTTCTCAATAATAAAGAAGAGCAGGCTGAAGATTGTATTCTTCCATGCCAGGGACTGTCCTTTGCACATATTGCCTCTCCTTAACCCTTGTAACAACTCTAGGACGTGGCATTTTACCAGTTTCACTTTTCTCTGAGGTGCAGAGGAGCTGGGTAACCTGCCCACGGTCATACCATTGGCAGCCTGCTTTTAAAGTCCAAGTTCTTATCCCCTGTGTGCATTGTCCCTGACAGGTCTTCACCCTACCACCTTCCCAGGAAAAGAATAACCAGCAATTAGGCTTGATGATGACAAGATTTTATATATATAGTTGTTTTATTTAGAAAGGACTGGAATAGGCTTCAGTTAAGAATGGATTTTTAAAAAATCTCTTTGAAATGTCAATGCGAGCTATTTTGAGTTTTCAAATCATTTTCACTCAGGCCCTCCCTGACGTGGCACACAGGCTCCAGCACTGTGAAGCAGTATGCGACAACTGCAGTACCAGTTTTGTCCTTGGCCAGGGAATGGTCCCACATATGCATACAAGAACTGGGGTGCAGGCCAGAGGTGCAGGGGAGTGGAGAGGATGCACCAGAGACAGAGTGAGGAGCAGAACAGGCAGACTGACTGAAGTGCACACTGAGAGACAGGAGAGTTCTGCTGGGCCATGTAGATCAGCTCCCTGGTTGGGGGTCAGACTCATGCTGCAATGGCTGGCAACAGCTTGAAAACACTTAACTCCCTGTACCACCAGAGAGACCCTAATTTAGGTTTTCTAATGTGGTTGTTTGCTTGAGTGATCTCACATTCAAAGCCTGCTGCCCCAAAAGCCAAAATAGAGAAAGAAACTGAACAGTGTTGTCATGGAATGTCCTCTCTATTTCTGGTCCACTGCGAGTAGCTTCTTAGGTGACCCCATCTAAGTCTCTACTGTCCAGTAGGGCGGTCATTGCTCTTGGATGTGAATTAGAGATATTAGTCAAAGCTGAAGAATACACTTTAGCTAATCCCAAATAGTTCCACTTTTCTCTGGCATAAATTACCAAACACACACACCACAAATTCAATTCCTTTGCTCCCTGAAAAGACCCCTCAATGAGGGATCAACTAAAAAAATAATAATAATAATAAGAGAAAGAAATGGTCACTTGAGTTTTGAAACTCAATATAAGTACTTTAAAGTTAAAAGGAGCAGTGTAAAGTTTTCTTCAGCCATCATCCAGCTCATATAAGGGTTGGTTATTAGTTTTCTAATTGCATCCCAATGTGAATGTGATTCTCTGTTGGTTGTCCTCTATCTGTAATGTGTATTTTCTTTTCATGGGGTTTCCAACATAAATCTAACAGAAGCAGGGGCTTCCCATATACATTTGCTACAGACGTTATGTCTAAGAATACATTTTCTCCTCACTCCTCAGGGAAGTCTTAGAAGTTTGTCTAGTTCCTTTGTAATTATTCTTTAACCAGTAATTATATCAAGTCATCTGGTTCAGCTTGCATTGAAATGGCACATCTCTGTGACAACTTCTAATTTACATTGCTCGTTCAGGTGAAAAGTCATTTTCAGAAGGATTAATGAGGTATGCATGTGTGTGCTAAACTGAATCTTATCCCAATTAAGTTTGGAAGATGTTCATGCTAAGATCTCTTCTTTCTGGTTACAGCACAGTTCAAAGAATTGGTTGAAACCACCCAGCTTTACAAAATTCTGTTATTCATTTTTTTGAGTTGTGCATGTTCACGCCCCTTTATCCCTTGGGAGAGATCTCCATGTTCAGAACCTTCTACTTTGAAACTATGACAGCATTTAGCATCCTGATTGATTCAATCCCTGATTGTACAGATAGTTAATACTCCTGTTTTTACCAGGAGTTATGCGTGGGGCCACCATCGGTCAGGGAGTTCTGGGAAATTTATGCCATAAAAAGATATGCTTTCTTCTTCAATGTAATTTTCCTGTGCAAAAGAGAAGCAACAGCCTAATAATCTTCACAGACAGGAAGTACTTTCATAGCGTTAAGCATCTTTATTTTTTGTTTTGAATTATTAGAAATGGAATTTCTTAAAAAATGTGTAAATTATATGAATGATTATGGGTGGTCCAATCTTTCGAAGTTACAGTAGACGAATACACTTGTTTTTGGTAATGTACCTTACCTTAGTAGGTCCCAAACAAGCTGAGAAAAGTTGACCATTCTGTCTAGATTTCCTGTTTAAGTTTGTTTACTCATTGGATCATAAATCCTGTCAAATACAACCCTCAATCTCTACTATTTATCATTCTCAAGGCAAACATCACATAGTACATTGTTCATTTCCAAATATTAATAATATCTGAAGCATTGTTGATTTCCCTACTATTTGCTGAATCAGGCCTTCATGCTTTCCTAAGTGATTTTCAGAGCAGATGGTGACTCTGAGGCTCACAGTCCATTTCCCAATTCAGGTGAATGTCAGCCGACCCTATTTCCTCTCCAAGTGAAATTTTAGCTAACTCTGTATATTCATGCACCATTTTTTTTTTTTTCCAGAGCCTGCTTGATTTGAGGGTGAGTGGGCTCCAGGGACTTATACAAGTTGGTAAATGAGTGGTGTGCTTTCTCACTGATTCAGCAATACCAATTAATAACCACTTTTTTTTTCTCTTTTTAAATCATGGATAAGAGATACATTTAAACCTGTGATATGTTAAAGAAAGTCACTTCAACTTACTGGTTCCTGGTGGGGTGGGGGAGATCACTGTTTGCCCCTAACTGATAAGCAAGTTTTTGAGGAAGACCTCCATCAACCAACAAATCCAAGGTAAAAGAACCTATGTTGTCTCTGTCCTCACTGATTGATAAATAAATAGGTTTTGTTTTGTTTAAGCAAAGAGACTTAGTGGACAACATTTGGGAATTTTGTACAAAGGAAGAGCACAATTAAAAACAAAGCTATGGGCCCTCCCTAGTGGTGCGGCTGGTTTAAAGCACAGCACTAAGAAGCCAAAGCCACTTCAGCATGAGTTCAATCCCTGCCCCAGAGGTGACCCACGTGGCACCGCAGACCTCTCCTGACCCACCACTGCTCCCCTCAGCAGTGTACTTCATCAGTTTGCCTGTTCTGCTCCCCAGCCTGTCTCTGGTGAATCCTTTCACCACCCCTGTACCTCTGGCCTGTACCCCAGTTCTGTGTACATAAATAAATCAATCTTAAAAAAAAAAAGCTATGTTGGGCCCTCCCAGGTGGCCAGCAGGTTAAATCACAGCACAGCAAGCCAGCTTCCGCCACTTGAGTGTGACTTTGATCCTTGACCCCAAAGGTAACCCACATGGTGCAGCAGACACCCCCGAATATCCCACTGCTCTCCTCAGCAGTGTACTTCATCATTCTGTCTGTTCTGTTCCCCCACTCTTTCTCTGTTGAAGCCCCTCACCATCCCTATGCCTCTGGCCTGTACCCCAGTTCTGTGCGAATAAACAACTACATTTTTAAAAAGTTAAAAAACAAAATTATGTTTCCCATAGTATTGAGATCATAATGTAGTTACTTGAGATCTGTTTTCCATTTGTTAAAGTAAATTAGCTTCTGGTCAATTTCTAATGCTTAACAAAAATATGAATAAATTAAAAGTTCTGCAGTTTGCATCCTTCTTGATTACCTCCTTTTTAATATTCTGTCCCATTTACATTTTATAACATTTCAGTTTCTTTTATGGCTTTTCTGCTACTGATTCTCTGTTTCCTTTACTGGCCCATGTCCTTAGATAAATTTAGATAAATTCACAAGATAAATTTTTCTTTGAAAGTTTAGTTCTCAGCCTCTCATTTTGTTCCTTCCATATCTTTTCCCAAATCTCTTTCCCAATCTTCTGTGCCCCTAAGACCTTGGCATTCTTCTCCTTGCAGATAGCTGCCAAAGCAGAATCTCTAGCTTAGATTACCATATTTCTGAGTGGCTCTAGGGCAACTGCTCTCAGAAACCATCCTTGAGAACTTTAACCTTCTTCTCATGCATTTTATTCCCTATTTCTCTTAACAACTAGCCCTTCTTTCTAATCGTGGATCCTTGAAATCACAATTATCCTTGACCCATCCCTCCTCTTTTAATTTCTATTCCAATTACTCAGGGCCAAAGCCTTTCAAATTTGACCCTAATAGACTTCCATATCTGTCCCTCTCATGTTTGTTGTGAAAAACAAAAATAAGTTCATATTAAAATGACCTGGACAATTGCAGTAATCTATAAACCTGATTTTCTGTTTCCTGCAAGTTCTCCCAAACAAAATAAGTTGCTATAATCACTTCTCACAGTGGGTATTTCCAGTTTCATGACTGAAGGGATGAGAAAGGAGTACCTCTCTATACCCCTTTCTCCATTTCCTTCCTTTTATTAAATAAAGTACATTAATTTTCTTATGTACCACCTATTGGAGGTAAAATTTTAAAGTTGTCACTCTACCCCTATCCTAGATGTCTACCCTCTGGCTATTCAATCAAATACTACTCTACTACTGTGAAAAGAATTTGCAGGTGGAATTTAAATCACCAATCAGCTAATATTAAAATAGATAAATTATCCTTGATTATCTGGGTGTGTGCTATACAATCACATGAGCTCTTAAAAGCAGAAAGGAAAACAAAAGACAGAAATTTAGTAGGAGAGGTGGAAGGAAATATTCCAAAGCAAAAGCCAGACCTCCCCCCACCCAATCCCACTGCTGGAGGAGAGGAATGCAATCAAGCACTAAGAGCAAGATAACAGGTAGCAGGGGAAGGGGACCCCCCACTCCCACCTATGGAAATCTGGCTGAAGACCTTGGTGACTCTGGAGGCACATTGTACCCCAAAGCTGCAGCCAAGAACACAGTGCTGCTGATATCCTGCTATTGGCTTTGGAAAACAGAGTGTCCAGCTAGGTGACATTGCACCCAAACTCCTAACTGTGCAACCATTGCAGGATAAAGGAGTGTAATGTAAAGCCTTTACATCTGTAGTCATCTACTTGGGCAGCAACAGAAATCACATATACCCCAATTTACACACTGTTTTATTTTCCCATTATATTACACTTTTCAAAATGGTGTACTGTTTTGTGCTGTCTCAGTCTACAGACAATGGTGCTGGAAATTCCTGGAGTAATCCTCTGGGTCTGTGGCAAGCCCCCACCCCCTCAGATTTCCCTTGTGAGTCTTATGATTGCAAGACATACTTCAGCAACAAGCGTCAGGGAACTTTGCACAGCAACAGAAAGGTTTATTACTCATGGCCTCTCAACAATCCATGGCACAGCTGGGGCCACACAGAGAGGTCAGAGAAAGAGGAAAATACACAGACAGGGTTCTGCTCTATTGGGTTGGAGGCTGGGATTCCTCGGTTTCACAGGGTCACTCTTTATAGGAAGGGGAAATGAATCGCCCATAGGTCAATTATTTAAGTCAGCCTGAGGTCTGGAAAACAAAGGAGACCTCAGGGGTGAGGAGGCTTGGGCCTTTAGCTGTGTGGTTAGCCCTGTTGGGCCTTTAGCTGTGTGGTTAGGCAGCTATCTTGGAAGCTGATGTCTGGGCATGATGTCTAGGCAATCAAAGCTTAATGGCAGGTTCTTGCATTGCAGCTAAAAGAAAAAAAATAAATAACTTACACTGTAGCTACTTTCCCACCCCAACTTGCCTCTGTTCTAGGTTCTCAAGTCCTATTCTTCAAAGGCACATCTATTGTTGTCATCTTCACTAAGTCTACAATCTGAGGTCTTCCACCAAATCCTGTGATCCTCTCTTCAAATACATTACACTTCTATCAAGACATGGTATAGCTTTTTAAACACTTACTTGCCCCGCTAGATAAAATTTCTATGAAGGCAATGTTAAATTATTTATCAGTCTGCTTTATCTGTGTAGTTCAATTTTCTAAAATCTCAGTATCTTCTAACAAAAAGTATATATTTGGCTCTTGCTCTGAAGGGTAAGAACAAGTTAGCTGATCTAGTCTGAGATGTGTTGGGCTGTCATGCTTTAGGACAACAGGACTCAGGTATGTGTGGATCTTCCCTGTGGGTGAAGGGACCTGGGTCTGGACAAAAGGGGAAGAACTGACACTTTTCTCCTCAAATCAAATTACCCAAGAGAGTGTGTTCAACCATCTGAGCACACTGCAGATCAATTAATGAACCTTTACTAGAGAAGTCACAAGGCTGAGATCAACACATCTGCCTGCCAAACCCTATAGTAGGAGTAGACATGTATGGATACATAAGTGTATTAGATTCAATGACAGAACATGAAATATCAGGGCTTTCAATTTAATAAACCCGGTTATTCCTCATGATGATACCCTTATTCTTCCTTCATACAATAGAAACAAATGCTAAGTGCACAGCTTTCTGCACACGATGGAACTGATCTTCTATCTCCTCTTGACCAGATTTTGTCCCTCTACCAGTGTGGTTTCCTTTCTGATGACTCAATTATGTGATGTCTGTATCACCCACATAAACACATGGATCTGTGTGAAATATTGTGTTCAGTTCACTTATGAATTCTAGAGACTATCCTCAATGTAGATGTTGTACCTATCCAGAGATGACTTGAATTTTTAAGAGAAAATTGCTTCATTGACTTCTACTTAGGCTTTACACTGTAAGCAGGTAATAAAATGGATAGATACCCAATAGGAACATGATGGCTGTTACTTCCCATTAAAAATAATGGGTTCTGTTCTCTGGGAATTTTCAGAATATGTAACCTGTCTTAGTATAGAAAACATCAGTGGCATAAGCCTCATTACGAACCAGGATGTCAGCAATAGCTGTATTTTATTTAGAGGTGAATAATGATACATAAAAGCTTCCATAGAGCCTTGAGAAACTGATGTGTGACATTTCCTGTCAATCTGGACTTGTTCTGTCAGAGTAACTGACACTGTTCTTGAAATTCCTGCTGATAGAGAGCACACCTATGCTGTTGGTGAATAAAGAACTCATTCTTTCATTATCGTAACAAGTTAGTGGCAATCATCTAATGCTCCTCTTTGGTGATTTGTGGAAGGAATGCAAGGCAGCAAGGAAGCTTGAGGTAGGAAGAGCATTATTGTAGCATTTGATTATATTTCATAGGATGAAGTTGAGGAAAGGGACAGCTCTACAACTCACCCTTTTAGCTCCAACATAATATCAACCCCTTAACTTCCTTTTAGTTCATAAATTTTTCTGGGACAAATGAATAAACTATTGCAAAAGGCTATGACATTGTAGTTCAGACTATGTAAAAACATCATAATACCAGAAAGTAAAGCAAAAAGTTCCTTAAAGGCCTCAGTTAGTTTTATCTTTGAACAGTTATAAGTGAATTGTGTTTTAATTTTGTCACAAGATCAGCTGACATCAGAGGTATTGGTGCCAAAGTAAAAAAAAAAATCACTTTGGCATGCATATAAAAATAAGTGGTTCCCCATCAAGCAGAGAACAGAATCGCTTGAGTGTAATGCTCCAATGCATCAATGCATCAATGTCTCATGCTCAAATTGACTTAAGTAGACAATAATGCAATACTATATAGAGTACTTTAGCTAGTATGGAATAGCAGTGTGACAATGAATGATTGCTTATCATTCAGCTAACTACTTATGTGCTTATGTTATTTCATAACTTTCTGACATAACATTGTTTTGCTGAAGTTTAAATAACAAACATGAACTAATTAAGAAAAAATTATAGCAAAGGAAAGGGGAGGGAGATGTAGAGAAGGACCTCTTATAACAGGGAAAGGTAGCCTGGACTACGAAAGATAATGCTCAGATCAAAGACATGCATGTGTTCTTAAAAGTTGGACAAAGCTGGCCCTCCCTGGTGGCACAGTGGGTTAAAGCACAGCAATGAGAAGCTGAAGCCACTTCTGCATGAGTTCGATTCCCGCCTGCCCCGGAGGTGACCACAAGGCGTGGCAGACCTCTCCTGACCCACCCACTGCTACCCTTAGCGGTGTACTTCGTCAATCTGCCTGTTCTGCTCCCCACTCTGTCTCTGGTGAAGCCCCTCGCCACCCATGAGCCTCTGGCCTGTACCCCAGTTCTGTATGCACAAATAAATAAATCTTTAAAAAAAAAAAGTTGGACAAAGCCTTTTTAACTTATAAAGAGGAACAGAAAATTTTAGAAAGAAACAGGTATAGAAAAATGAGGTTTAAGGATGACTAGATAGGTAACGGATCAGAGGATACTCTAACCTCAGACCAGCCTATTCTCTTATATGCTATTAAGGAAAATGATTTGTAGACTCAGACAGAGGAGGAGGCAAAAGGCAAAGACCTGAAGAAAGGAAAGAAACTTAACCAAGTTTGGTAAAGGGATATTTGGTTGTCCTTCAACAGTGGAGACAAGCATTCCAGCTAATCATTTAGGAGGGAAAAAAATGGTAGTATGTAAGGTCTGTATCAGGCCTTTTTATAAGTAAACAGAGCAGGCATCCATGAGTCTAAGACATATGGGAAAGTTGGTTCCAAGCCATAAGCTCTTTCCCAAAATACAAAAGGGTTGGAGGATTTTAAACTTTAATGTTTTGAAGACCTCAGGTCTCCAGTAAGTTCAACATTGTTAGCTTCTATTACACGTAACAAAATGATAGAAAACAAAAGAAGACAATGTACTACTTTAATTCTCAAATCACTTGATATAAAATTGCTTTTCATTTTTTATATCATCTTATGTCTGATGCAGAAAGGAACAAGGGAGAAAGAAGGGAAGGAGAACAGATATCGAAAAGAGGAAAGGTAGGAGGGAAGAAAGGAGGAAGACACGCTTGATGAATATTGGCGAGAATGATTCTATATTAGGCCCACGTAAGAAAAATGTATGCTACTCACAGTCTAAAATGGTTCATACCTTAAAAGGCAAACAAAATTCCAGATCACTATATGTTTTATCCAGCCCTTGATATCTTTTGGACGCTTTTGCCATCTACTTAGTGCATCTCAGAAGGAGTGAACAAAAGTCTGCCTTGCACATTCATTTTGGGACAAGAACTGCATAAACATGATGTAACATTTCCCCCAAATTCCTCACCTTCCAACATATGAAAAGGAAATGGAGAAGTATACCATATAAATATAAGATACACTGATAATAACAATAGCTTTCTCTTGACTGCATTTTCTGGCTTCTATTGCCAAGCAGTGCACAAAGGTTATAGTAAAGTTCTCAGTATTGCTGTGAATATGATTGTATCCTAAGATAACCCCCAAGATAACCTGATGTACCCACTGCATAATGATACATAATCACTCTGGAAACAAATTAGGGGCATAGGAACAAAATAAAGGGCATGTAACATTTTCCCTTCCACAAAACAAAGTTCACCATAGTATCATGACTTCATTGACAAAGAATCAGGACTTCGTTGCCAAAGACAAAGCAATGAAGGGATTGTGCCTACCTTTTTGACCATGACTCTGGATGCCTTTATGGGAATTATAAGAGAAAACTTGGTAAAGATAGTCAAAGAAATCATATAAGGCAATATGTTATTAAAAGAAAGAATAATAATCATACTTGATTATTATTCTTCATTAGAATCTCAAAAGTATATTATAGTTTATCACATTACTCCTTGGACATGACTCACTAGTTTCTGACTTGTAATTGATCATCACACCTTTGCAGCTATTTTATGGAGCCCCATCATGAACAACATACAGATTCTCTTAATTGCCCCTCTTTATAGAGCACATTACTTCCATTTACCTGCTCTTGGACTGTGTGTTAAATTTAACTAAATCAATTTTAACAAGCCCCTTCCCTTCTTCAGCTGTGAAGAAGCAATCAGCACCCGGTGATGTCACCCAAATTCTGGTAATTAGGAAGTGAATAGCTCCCATCTTTCCTTGCAGGTTTTAAAATTTTGACAACTTGGCATTGTTACTGATACATTTGCAAATGGATTTCATTTGTCTTCTAAGAAACAGTTTCATTTTTCCTAAGTTGTTTGACTTATATCAGAAAAGAAAGTATCTTGACAATGGAGAAATATCTGTGAATCTTCATGGCTTTTAGGACACCTCTACCACAGAGGTCTTTCTATTAAGGACGGGGGCCAATTCTAAAAATATCTGCTGTCTGATTGACAGGCATTTGCCTTCCTTTCCTTCATGGTCTTACTACAGTAAAGAATCTGTTCTGTTTTACTACAGTAAAGAATCTTTTCATGACTCTCTTTCTGGCTCCTTAATTCTGGTCTCATTACATTACACTAATCCTCATCTCCCTGAATGTGTTGTCTATTAGACCACATGCTGAAATAATCAAATCCCCTCTGTGTTTCAGTGTCACTGTCTTTTGATATCTGAGTCCCTCTAGTATCATTTCAGGTTGCAGATTTTCCCCATACCTGGAAGTCTCCCTTCTCATTCCAGCCTCTCCTCTATCAAATATCCATAGAATGACACTGAGTGCTTTGAAAATGTGATGTCTTTGATTATTTTAAAGAGACTTGGTCATAAAGTTCCCTTTTTTTGCAAAGGAGAAAAATGTCAGTTTCAATTTGGAAATAGATTCAAGTTTCTCAATTCCACAACTAGGAAAAATGGTCCAATTAAAGGCAAGACCCCCATGTCAACAGAGACCATTCTGGGAAGCATCCGTGTTTTATCACAAATGAAATGACCTTGACTTTTTATTTCCAGGAAGAGGAAAACAAAGCTATTTATTCTTTTACTTGCTAAAAATAGAAAAAAAATATTTTATTATAAAAAGGAAGCACTTTGGAGAATTACTGGAGTGCACTTATTTTCAAGTATACTCTTGGAAGACAGAGAAAAGGATACAGAACAAAAGGCAGGACAGATAATTGTCCTACCTCCAATGTCAGGAAAAACCCATAGGATAAATAGAAAGTTTTAGAAATAACAGGTTCCCTGGAAAAACCTAGAATTTTTAGAGTCTAATTTTTCCACAACCATCCATTATACTCCTTTGATCTTTTCTCCCTTCCCTCAATCTCAGAAATATCTCTTCTTTAATTAGCATACACTGCTTTTTTATATGTATAGGCTTTGTTGAATCATCTGCTATGTAAAAATGCAATTATTTATTTGTAATCTTGACTTGTTTTACTATACAAAATTCCCTTAAACTCCTTGCTGTAATTGTTAACTCAGTTTTCTTAACTCGGTTTTCTATTAGGTTGAATCCATGGTCTAGCTCCTGAAACAATGCTACAAGATATAGAGTAGATAATACAATCTTTTGACTTAACGGTTTCATATTTTTCAAAGTGGTTTTGCTGATCATAATAGTATTTCAGTTTTTAGTCTTTCAAGGTAAATCCAGATCACTTTCCAAATGACTACACCAGTTTATATTGCCACTGACAATGTTGCCTGGCTCTTCTTTCTCTAACCCTCCTCAGCACATGTTGGGGTCTTTCAACATGAGCCATTCTCAGGGTATGCAACGTCATTATGAACATTATAAAAGGAATGATAAGCATTTTTCCATTTACCTCTTGGTGTTCTCAGTATCCTTTTTGGCAAATTGTCTATTTTGATCTACTATCTTGATAGGTTCACTGTTTAACAATGTTCTTTCCTCCAGTGCAAGAGCTGGTGTATTTTTACTTTATTTTTTCTTTCTTATTTTTGGTGTCATCTTATATTTCTTTTAGTAATGCCATTTAACTTTCATTGCATAGGTCTTTCACCTCCTTTGTCAGGCTCACTCCATGGTATTCAATTTTTTCTCAGTGCAATTATGTATGGAATTGTTTTCCGATTTCTTTGTCTTCTAAGTTTTCATGTAGAAATACAGTTGAATTTTGCAGATTGATGTTGTGCCCTGCTATTTCCCTGAATTGACTCAGTATCCCCATTAGTTTTTCAATGGGGTTTCCATGTATGCTATCATGTCATCTATAGACAATGATAGCTTTACTTTTTTCACTTGCCTGAGTGCTCTAGTTAGGACTCCTGTTGAATACCAGTGGTGAAAGTGGACAGCTTTGTCCACTTTCTTATGTCCAGATCTTATGGGGAAATCTTTCTGTCTTTCACCATTCTGATGGGAGTCAGGGGGAGAATTGTCTTTCCTGCTTCCTGAGGGCACTCACAGACACTCTTGGCACCTCAGAGACCACATCGGGAATGAAATGACTGCATAGCTCTCTCCATTGGCACAGCAGAGCCCAGACAACGCACTCACTGTGAATTATGCTCTGTCTTTCCAGACTGGCAGGGGAGCATGGAGCAAGGAGCAGAGCATTTTGGGTAAATAGGCACCGTTCCTGCCTTGCTATTTCTCAGTCTTACTTTCCCTTTTTGATGGCTTCTGTTTCTCCTCCTTGCTGAGACACTGGTCCTCACTTACCCAGCTCCATTCTAGACATGTCTGCTCCCTCCAGGTGCTTATCCTAGGAATCCCTGAGGGAAGTAATAACTCAAGGATCCTCTCTTGCCACCATCTTACACAATTGCCTCCAAAATGTTTTTAGAGTTACAATAACCAAGTTACAACTTCATTTTGGAACAAAAACAAATATGTAAGCTGGGTCTTGAAATATTCTTCAATCTAAGATGGACTTACATCTTTTGATTATGCTAATCCCAATCTAAGATGGACTTACATCTTTTGATTTTACTAATCTTGACTGAATGGTTTTCTCAAAGATGGCTGAATTGGGATGGCAGTGGCCATGTTTGTGCCTCAGTCCATGACAAACATGTTAAGAAATGGAAGAAACACAAGTAATAACACACTTTTTCCCCTACCCAAATTACTACTTCTTTGACTGAGTTTCTGTTGATTGTGCCGATTCAAAAGTAATCATGTGCATATCACTATCTTACATGCTTCCATTTTATTGAATCCACTTAGAGGCCATCCAAAATAATTTCAATTCCTGAACTCTGCATCAAACCTTAAAAAAAAAACATGCTCAGGATTTAAATAATCTGCAGAGATTTTGAACAAGAAGCCAAGCTGGTCAAAAAAGACTTGGCCCTTATAAAGATGCAAATTTAGTGTAATAGAGTTTCCCTATCTCTGAACATAGCAGCCCCTCATGACATTGGTCACTCTGGAGGTCTGACCACTCTAAATTCAAAACATTATTGTGGTTAAGTTGTAGCTGATGCCTACCACTTCACTTAGTAAGGTTTAAATATCTCTCTACCATTTAAGCTAAAATACCGATGGAAGCTAAGAGTAAAACATATGGGAAGGAGACATCACAAGACCGGAAACTAGAGGTGGTGGTGAAAATGATGAACATAGTCATTTAAGCAGTTATAAAAATGAAAGATCTTTCGATGGCAGTGGCACAGCTAGTAACAAACTGCTCTTGAGAGTATCCGGAGGCGCAGATCAGAGGTGGGGGTAGGGCGATGGAGAGCCATTGTAGAGGACTTACCTCGTTACACACGAGAGTAATTTATACAACAGCTAACAACTCCACAAAGGCATGAACCTCTCCCAAAGAGAAGACCACATTAGTGCATTTCTGCACAGTCAAGATGCAGCTGTCCTGCCCTCCTTTGTCTATGCAGGCATCTCTTTCTTGAACCTACCCCTTCCAAACACGGCTTTCCCATCCGCCTCTGACTATGCAGGTGTTTCTTTCTGCCCAGCTCTCCTTTTTCTTCCATTTCTGTGCAAATGTTCTTTCTTACTTTTTTTCTTTTAAATAATAGACCTACCCTTTTGGATCTAACTAAATGTCTCTGCCCATGAGGAAGCTTGCTCTGTGCCACTGATAGGAGCACTCTAATGTAACTTTCTCAGAGGTAACCCTAGGATCCTATCATTTGAACTAATACCTCCAAAGCACTATCACTACAATATACAAGAATATAAAAAGCCAAGAATTCCAGAGCACAGTTATTTTCTGTATAAAATTGCTTAATAGATGGCTATGAATATGGGTCTCTCTCAAAGAACTGCCATTTCCATTAAAGATAATGGATAAAGTATAAAAGATAAAGTATAAAGATAAAGTATTATCAAATACTGATAATATATAGCTTCTTTCTCTTCATCCTTGTTAGTCTCTTCCACTGCCATTGCAGTTTCATCCACAATCCAGAAAAAGTGCATATACTACATAATATCACGTGGATCATTTTATAATTGATTCTTCTGAGTCCCATAAGAAATTGACATTAAGGGAAAGAACAGGTGAGAAAGGAAAGTATCATTCAAAAAAAGGATTAGAGCACAGAAGAACAATAAAGCAATGGCTGTGGTATATGCTCAAAATGGGAAATATTGACTGGAAATAAGACCAAAATAAATGCACCAAACATTTCAAAAGAAATTCAGTCCCCTGAAGAGTTAAAAACTATCAAGATTGTATTTGTAGATCTTACTATCATCTTGTTGGTTCTTTTCACACCTTATTCAGTTGTGCAAGATGCATCCCCCCAGTAAATGCTTTTGGAAGTGCTAATGTTGAGGGCAGCATGGATTTCTACCATTTCAATGGGTTCCAAAATACAGTTTGCTTTCAGCCCTGGCTACAGGGGTTTATTCACCTCTAATTTTTTTTTACAATATGACTACTAGTCTTGCCTATAGGTTGGCTACATGAAGCTATGCCAAAGTTCTACTCTGCTAATGTCTAAAGAGCCTTCCTTCTTTAGAGTTCACCTCTGAAATGTCCACCTTACTTCATTCCTACTCATGCAATTAGTCCCAGAATAACTCTAATTCTCTCTCAAGGTGCCCTCTGTTTCCTTGGAAATGCCCAAACACATTAAAGTAAATTCAGTTCCTGTAACAGTGGGTTCAGAGACAAGATGCTGTCAGGATGCCTTCTACAACCAGACAACTGTCCTCAGAGCTCATCTGAGTGCAGTGAGAATGGCAACTTGCTAAGAAGCACTGTTAGTAACTTTCTATGACAGAAGTCAGAGGTTCCCAGCTATACTTCTTAACTGACATGTACCAATTGGAATGTGTGGGAAGAATTTCACCCAAAATTGGGGTTCAAGTCCAGGGTGGGCAAGAAATACTAAAGGATCTCAAGCTCAGATAAGAGAAACCAAACTTCTTATGTGTATAAACATTTTAGACTTGAACAGGCTGAATAATAGGGTCAGAGAATATAGAGATTTCAACTGCCCCTCCCCTCCTCTGACCCAGTCCCTCTTTCTCACAGCTAAGTCCTCGTAGGCATGGTTTGGTGATGTGTTTCATTATTGCCCAGGACTTTCCTTCATCATATATACTGACCTGTGACAGAGGAGCACCAAGTTTGTCAACAAAGGTTGCCATTTTCACTCCCTGTGACATCTGATAGCATTTCCTAAATAACATGGCAATTACCTGTTTTTGTTCTGAAATTTTAGGAAGGTACTGGCCACCAGATAACCACACCAAGCCTGGTCTTGTCTTGAGATTTATGGAAATATATCAACAGGCAAACATTCTGAATTTATTTAGTTATAGCTTCCACTTTGTTCTTTGTCTATGTGACTTTTTCTTGATTATTAAAGGAAAATTTCAAGTCCTTATCATATTTTTGCTCCTTATTTTAATCACTATTTCATGGACTTTAATTCCCAATTATGGCAAATATCCCCACATTTATTTATGGATTAATCTTATAGCATCATTATCCAACATACATTAGGATTTTTTTAAAAATAACTAATAGTCTTTGAAGTTTAACTAAGCAACCAAGTGCCATTTTAATTATTTTATTTTTTCAGTCACTTTATAGAAACTCTAGAGTGAAAAGAATCTACATTTTATTATAAATGTAGCATAGTGAGGCACTAAGAAATCCAGTCTAATATCAGAGCCCAAATTCCTAACAACATCATTTAAAAAAAAATCCAAGTGTTACTGATAGAGTTAAATATATACCAGCTCCACTGTAAAATACAACAGAATAAATTCTTCAAACAAAGCTAAGATTCAAATATATAGTTAGTGTTGAACTTACTTAATTTGCAACTTAAACTTTTGCTTACAAAAAAAGTAGATTATATTAGATCTCAATGGGAGGGAGGACTTGATTTCATCTCAAATGGACAGTAACTATAGGTGCCAATGCAATGGCACCTCAAGAGAAAGCACAGGGTCTCCCAGGTGGCACAAGGGGTTCAGTTGCAGCACTGAGGAGCTGTCTACAGCCCCTGCAGCACTAGTAAGATTCCCCAACCAGGGAGCTGATCCACATGGTATGCAGACCTCTCCTGTCTTGCCCACTGCTCCCCTCAGCAGTGTACTTCAGTAGATCTGCCTGTTCAGTTCCCCACTCTGTCTTTGGAGAATCCTCTTACCCACCCCTACCACTGGTGTACACCCCAGCTCTTGTATGCCAACATAAACTAATCTTTTTTTTTTTTTTAAGATAAAATGTAGAGGCACAGATTTCTACAGATGGACAGATGGCTGATGTTCTGGAATGATTGTGTATTTAGTGTCAGGGACCTGGATTTAATGCTACTAGCTCTATGATCTTTATAAGTCTACTTTTCTAATACTCCATTTCCTCTTAGTGCTGGAAATTAACATTTTGCTGAATGTTTACTACATTCCAGGCTCCCCGCTGATGCTGTAAGTGCATTATTTCATTTAACTGTCAGATCTTTTGAGTGGTATTATTATATCCATTACTAGCCTTGAGAAACGAAAAGTCAAAGACATTAAACAATTTGACCAGAAGTTGTAACTCTGTAATAGCTAGAATAGCTAGAATTTAAATTTAGCTCTGCTAGACTTTAAAATTTCTCTGATTTCAGTTGTACAGTATTGTGTAGCAAAAGTAAAAAGGACTGTCCCACAAAATTTTGAGTTTTGAATACAGACACATATAGGAAAGGTAACCACTACTATAACTGATACCTTACATACAATATTAGCAAAATGAGAGAGCAATTTTACTCTACATACACGTCTCCAAATTGTATACATTGATGCTCTAAAGCAAGTTCCTTGTATAGTATTCAGTGAAAAACCTCTACTGGTCGCATAAGCTTTCAAGGGATCACAATATCAGAATTAGTGAAATCCTATTTTACTTGAGGGGTTCAGTGCCTGCTATTTCATTTGCCCTAACAATCTTTGTGTCCAGCTATAGAACACTCGTTGTTGGGCTCACACATGTCACCTGCCCTCTATTTCTATTATACATGGGCTAGAATTTCAACTGCAGGTGTATGAATGTCTCCGCCACGCATCAGTCTGTCTCTGACCCATGGCCTCTCTGCCCAAGTCTCAGTCTGACCCTTCAGGGTCAGCACCCAGTCATGAGTGATGAAAGTTGGTGTACAAGGGGTCTAATTCCCTCACCTCTTAACTGAGCTAACTCTGGAGCCATGCTCACTGTTTTCCAAGTTCCTCAGCCAGGTAAAATTCCAGCAAGTCATTAAAAAACTGGCTTGATAAAGGTGCTTATTCATCTCTTCCTCTTTTATCTTACCACCCTCATTTTTCACTAAACTACCTGTAGTGTTATCTTTGTCTCAGGGTCTAACACTATGAAACTATAAAATAAGTCAGATCTACTTAGAATCCTATGGTATGTCAAGTGAAATACTGTCATTTCTTCCAGAGTTCTAAAACAATTACTATTAAATACATGTATTATTATAAGATAATAAACCATATATGGGCCATGATATTTTAATTTTTGATAAAATTATTAAATGGCCCTCTTAATAATCACCAGCTACAATGAGCTCAGTGTCAGGAGAGGGCTCCTCCCATCCACCAGCCTCATTCCTCACCCCTAATGTGAGCCTCACTACTACAGAAAACACCACAAGGAGAGAAAAAGAGCAGGATCCTCTGGGTACATGACCTGGAAGAGAAGCAAGAAAGAGGCTGGATTACTCTACCGAGTTTTTCGTCAACCTCACCAATTAGATTCTGGAGCAGAATGAAAAACAGGCAAAATGAAGTAAGAGACATTTACTGAGACCCATTCACATGGAAGCAAGCATCAAGAGACATTAATATATGGGTTCAGAACATTCAAAGCCCATTAACATGCAAGAGAATAATTTGAACTTTGATACCAACATTCTATTTTGTTTTTTAAAGCTAGATTAGAACTTTTAACCTAATGTCATAAAGAATAATTGAAGGACAGCTTCCCCATTATTAAGCATTCCTGTATTTGTTTAAGCCCAATGAGAAAATGACTAAGAACAAGAGAACTTGTTTATATTATTAGCTGAAGTCTTGTTAGCTTTCAGTTCTACAGATAACATTGAATCACGTTTTATGATCATAGAACAAATCCTAAAATAATAACTTGTCTCAAAGTCTGCCAATTAAAAAGGCGACACAGACATTAATATAACAATACATTTACAGTTTCATTACAATAGAAACTGCCTTTCTATATACTAGATAATCATCCTTATATTTAAAATTATATATAAACAACTTGAAGTAACTGTTATATCCTTAAAAACATCATTGCTTGCTATAGTAAACAAAAATTAAGAATAGTTTAATGATTTGTGATTTTATAATCATAAACTTAGGAAGTTTTAAGATACTTTAGGTTATTGGATTCATTGCTCAATTATAGTGAACAGTAAATTAAATTTTATTTGTTAAATTAAAAGAAAAAAAGTTGTATTTAGTAGGTATTCGCTCACAAGCAAATGACCAATGTCAAATAATTGTATTTATTTACTTTTACTATTGTAAATACGATTGTGATCAGTCATGTACGTAGGCACAGCATAATTCAAAGCTATCAGTAGCAACTATTTTGTAACCACAGGGACCCAGCCCACCTTTGTACATGGATAACTCTTTCTAGTTCCCTTTGACAAAACATATCTGCCCATTAATCCCAATGAGAGCATCTTGAACCCACCATCATTACTGCACGTGACAAACTCTATTATAATCAATTTGTGATACCATATTTTCAAGATTCTGGAGGTAGTCACTGCATATTATTTATCACCTGCCCCAAGTATCCTTTCAGACTCAAGAAACGAATAGAAAATTGGTGATTAATTTTAATGATCACAAAAGCCCCTAGAGACTGGGGGAGCTTATATGACAATGTTAATGGTATGTGTTTCAAATTAAGTCCCCATACCATTAGCACATACTATTACCACATACCACTAATATTGTCAGGTACAAACTGCCTTTTATAAATTAAATATAGCAAAACTCTGGGGATCTCACCCAATATTCACCTATGAATATCTATATATCTATATATGTGTGTATATATATATATATATATATATATATATATATATACACACATATATAGATATATAGATATTCATAGGTGAATATTGGGTGAGATCCCCAGAGTTTTGCTATATTTAATTTATAAAAGGCAGTTTGTACCTGACAATATTAGTGGTATGTGGTAATAGTATGTGCTAATGGTATGGGGACTTAATTTGAAACACATACCATTAACATTGTCATATAAGCTCCCCCAGTCTCTAGGGGCTTTTGTGATCATTAAAATTAATCACCAATTTTCTATTCGTTTCTTGAGTCTGAAAGGATACTTGGGGCAGGTGATAAATAATATGCAGTGACTACCTCCAGAATCTTGAAAATATGGTATCACAAATTGATTATAATAGAGTTTGTCACGTGCAGTAATGATGGTGGGTTCAAGATGCTCTCATTGGGATTAATGGGCAGATATGTTTTGTCAAAGGGAACTAGAAAGAGTTATCCATGTACAAAGGTGGGCTGGGTCCCTGTGGTTACAAAATAGTTGCTACTGATAGCTTTGAATTATGCTGTGCCTACGTACATGACTGATCACAATCGT
>NW_004567112.1:13912667-13977329 GCF_000260355.1 Condylura cristata | reverse complement strand
AGCTTCTTAGTGCAGTGCTTTAACCCGCTGCACCACCAGGGAGGGCCCCACTCTGGATTTTTTTAAAACTGTTTTCTACCCCTATCCATAGTAGAAAATTAAGAAATAAATGCCACCTATAGTCACATTGAGACAAAACTGATCACATTTTAGTTTTTATCACTAACATATACACTTAGCTGAGGTCTTTTAGAGATCTCTAACATCATAATATATTTTCTTCCCTTTTTTAAATATATATTTTGTCAATGTGTTGTCTTGTTTCACACTTTTCAATATGCTATATATTACCCAAATGTTACTATAATGGCTCTGAAGTGCCACAGAAGAGTATGAGGTAAGATACAATATTTCAATACAGTTGACATAAGGGTATATTAAATGGTGTTAAGATTGGCAGAAAGGGCCTTATTAAATAACATGTTTATTAAACTAGCAATGATCTAGAAATACTATGGAGGACATGGCTTGAAGTTTCCACAACTGATTTAGTTGTTGTAAAGAAAGAATGTAAAATGGTATAGTCTTCTTACAGTAGGGAAAAACAGAAGACAGTTAAAAAGGCAACTAAATCCAATGGTTTGAATACATCAGAACGAACATGAAATAATTTGTCCCACAAATATTTATCAGAACTCTACTGTAGGAACACCACTTGAGTGTTCTATAAGAGAAAAAAAAAAGTATGCCTTATTTGTCTTCATGGATCTCAAATCTCGACAGAATAGAAAGTCATCTAAGAAAATAGCCATACCAATGATATTTCTGACAATGTAACACCAGTCCTGATCCAAGCACATTGAACGCTATGAAACTGTCAATTGGTAAGGACTGAGAGGTGCTTTCATTATAAAGGAAGCAAGGAAATCCACTAGTTGAAGTATCTCAACGGCTGGTAGACTTTAGACATTTTCTTTATGTGTCTATTACATTCACTCAAACTCCAATAACTACACCCTTATTTTCCAATGGGAAAACATCTTTCTCCCACTTTCATTCTTAGTTACCACAAGAGATTCCTGCCTGGCCGACTGGATGTACGACCTGCATCCAGCTGGAGTAACTTTCAGAGATGGGTCTAAGACCCCGTGCAGGGAAAGGAAGGTGTGGGAATTATGCTCAGCTGATAACATCAACTGGAACTTCCTATGCCATCATAGAGTGGGGGGTTGGGGGGGTTTGCGCAAGAATAAAGCCCAAGAGGAAGCTGATGAACTTTTCTGATGAATAAGGCAGACTCCAAACTCCAATAGCAGGGTCTCAGTGACATGAATTTAATAGATGTGAGTGGAGCTGGGGGTGTAAGAAATTCTCTTTTAACTTCCTTGGACTTGGGTTGCATTCAAATAAGAGTAGGACATGCTAAGAGTTGTAAGGAATGAATAACGAGCATGTTAGTCTCTGTGGTAACTCAAAATACAAGAGGTTGCGTTAGTGAAGGAAAAAGATATGCTTTCCCTGAGAAAAGCTGCATTTTTGACACGAGCACCGGCAACATCTGGCATGTGGCAGAATAGCCTTCTCTCAAAAACACACCTACGGAGACTCAGAGCCTATTCCGAGCATCATCATCACTGAACTGATAACTGTTTCGCTGACAAAAACCCGCGTGCTGTGTTTTTGTTTCAGTCACAGGATGCTTATTTTCCCTCTGCAGCATCTCGAGTGTTCATTGACATGCCAGCGGTGTTTGAGAGGGATTGGTGTGATTCCATTCTTGGTGCCTTCTGAAATGAAAGCTGCCAGATAATAATTACTGGTAAGGAAGTGCCCAGCTGTGGAGTCAGTAGATCGTCAAAATCGAGATGGGTTTTTCTTAATCTCCCTCTTCAGGTGCGAGGTTATTTGTCTCACCATGGAATCTGGTGGCTACTTGCATTGCTTTAAGGCAACAGGACAAAGACACAAGATTTACATGTTCTGTGTGATAGTAGAAACTGAAATTGTTAGTGAGCTGAAAACCTGGGAGACACTAGCAATGTGGGTACTAAAATGAGTGGAGAGGATCCTAAAAGTTATGTGTTTCTACCAAAAAGAATATTTGTCTTTAACATAATAATAATCCTCAGCTAAAGGTACCTTTAGCTACCAATAAAATCTATTTTAATTAAACAATTATTTGTTTTAAAAATAACTGGCTGTGTTCAAGGGAAACTGATACAAGCACAGTTGCAGTAGCTTGTGGGGACAGGTATTGTGACCTTGTTCATTTGTGGGATGATTTTTCAAAGGACCAGAGATTGAAGTGGAATTGAGTATAATTACAGAAAAATATGATTATACTGGTATCAACTTCATTATCACAATTCAGAAATGTGCTCATTGTAAATAAGAGCTACAACATAAATTACAGGCCAAAAATACCAAGTAACAATACCAGCTGAATTCATTCCAACAATTCATTACTAACTAGTTATATAAAGTGGGTGATACATGAATTGATGAGTTCAACTTCTTTATGTTATTGCTTTTTCCTGGCATAGGTCCCTTTTCTTGAGGAGGTGAATGGGTTATGAGATTATAGCCATAAAACAATGGAGAATTTGGTTCAGTCACCCTAGTAGAAAGGTCATAAGATGTAGTATCATCCTATAATTAATTTACCCACAACCTATTGTCAGCAGTCATTATATTTACCAGACTACTTGGGGGTGTAGAGCAAAGTTCAGCAAAAAATAAAATTAAATTTAAAATGCAGCTTTCTCCAAACAAAAGAACAAAATTTTCAATCAAATAGGAAAGTAAATTGCAGAGGGTTGAGAGTTGGCTCTTGCTGATATTTTCAGAGTGGTCAAGAAAAACTTGCACTTTTCTTGAAGAATCACAGTGATATTAGCAGACTTAAAAAAAATTGGCAAGCAGGTTATGGGGAGTTGTGAAGTATGTGAGAAAGAAATAAAAACATAATTGAAAAAAGAAGCACTCAAGCTATATCAGGCAATGGTATTTGCATTGAATAGAGAATAGAGCTTTCTAGTAGTTTCCCACCCATCAAATGTATATACTCCTACTGCTCCCCACAGCAATGGTCAAGCATTTGCCCACCACATAGGCATGCAGTGTCCCCACTGGGACAGGACTCCCCACAGAGGCTTTGTTTCTTCAATGACATCCCCAGCATGTTGGCCAAGAGGGTTTCTCAGTAAATTAGAACTTGGAGTCTGCTGGGTGGGTGGGGGGGTGACATATTATATACACAAAACAAAGACACCCCCTTCTGTTTAAATTCAACCCAAAAAGCAACTCCAGCCCTCCCCCTTACCTTTGCCTTTATTCACTTCATCATCCTCTCTCCTTTCTCTAAATGTCCTTAACAGAGTGTCTACTGTCCATGTTCAAAAGCTTCCCTGCTCCAGTCAAGAACAAAAACACGTTTTCTGCCAGTTGTGCCGACAGGATTAATTGTCACTGTTCTTCAGACCATTAAGGCTTAAAAATGTGGTCTTTGATTCATGATTCTCTTCTTTTTCATCTATTTGCTAAATATCATCGGTTCTTCTTCTGCAGTGTCTTTCATGCATTTTCCATTATTCACAACCTCATGTCCCATTTTAAGAGTTCCCTAGCTCATCTCTTTCGTATATTCTACAGAAATCTGTATACACTTAAAAGAATCCCACACCTGAAAGAATTTGACTGTGCAAATAGTTATCTCAGGAACTTTCCCTAATCCCCAGTTACCTCAAACATTATTTCCAGCATCTTCACCCTTCTCTCACCTACACTGTTTCTTATAAGTCCTTTAGAAAAATACTAGGCAAGTCATAATTCCCTAGGAAAAAGTTCACAGAGCTCTGTGAGATTTTTTCATATTCCCCTAGTTAGTAGTTTATGATTTATTGTTTTGAGGTCTTTGAAGTTTTCATATCCAAAACTCTTGAGTAATACATATATTAAATGTATCAAGCATGAAATTTATTTTCAAAGAAAAGGAAAAATAACTAGCTTACTATAAAACACAGACCTTCTCAAAGAAATTTTAAGTAAAATTCTCCCCTAAATGGAGATAGGCTGAAAAAAAAAATTTGACTGTTCATATAGAACAGATTAGAAATTTGCTGGAATCAATTAGGCATGTTGCACAATCAATACATCCTACCATATTTCCTTGCCCTGACCAAATTTTGAGCCAGCTTCAGAAGGAGGCAAAGTAGGATTTCTCAGCATCGAACTTGCTTAAGGTTTTCATAGCTACCTAATTTTTAGAGTTTCCATTTTATTTCTTAATAACCCCCACATTCCCATGTACTTGTGAGAGCATGAGCGTTCTCCCTCTAAGTGAATCTGTCACTAACTCACCATAAACCCTCTCTTCTTGGAGACTCTTCTAGTTTTATTAAAGACTGTGACATTTAATCAAAATTGATCTAGATGTCACATGTCTTTACACTCGATATTCCTCTGCTTCTTAATGGCTTTGAAAGGATCAAGACTCAGCTCATGTTCTCCTTCACGTTTCCATTACCATTTGGGTACTCAAGATTGTCTTAATGTCTTAGTTGGAAAACTTAACTGAGCTCTGTTTTTTCTTTCTCCTTTTTGAAATCATTGAACACTCTAAGGTCACATTCACAGGTGTATAGCTCAGCCCTTGGTCAAAAGTCCCAGTTTTGACTACCAAAAACAGAAAGTCTCAGTAATCACGGACAGACCTATTGATTGTACCGCTATGATACTGACACTCATCAGCAACTTCTTTGATGTCTAAGTTTTAGCTTTTTTTTTCTTAAAATAGGTAGTAAAGCAAGATGTGCATGTTCTAAAATTTCCTGCTGGACATAAGTTCAAACTGGACACATCAAACATCCAAATAAAAAAGTAATAATAAAGCTGGATAGCTTTTATTCCTTATTTTATAGAACAAATAATTCCTAAATTTGCATAGCGCCCACTATTTCCCAGATGAAACACAAAGAGTTTTACCTCTAATAAAAAAGCAACTCCACAGCTCCTTCCTTTTCCCATCAGATTAATCTTTCTAAAGCACAGCTAAAAACATAGCACTCACCTCTAAAACCCTAAAATCATTCCCTACTGATTTTTAGTAGATCAGAGTATCTACCAGGAAGGTAAGAGTCCTACTAACTTTTCCTGCCTTCGAAACTTCCACTCCACTGGTTCAACTCCACAACACAGGCCTCCTTGTGCAAACACATCCCATCCAATTCTATACCTTTTCTTCTATATCTTCCTTTTACTTTTCCCAAATGTGCAAATGGAAATCACATATGGCCTTCAATGACCAGTTTTCACTATTAGTTGTTTTTCTGAGATGGACTTACCCATCTATTGGTGAGTTCTCTATGCTCATGAGCTAACATATTGTTGAGAATCATTCAGCATTTACCACTTTACCATATAGCCTCTTATAATGTAGCAATTTATGAATATATTTTCCCTATTGTGGTGAAAATTCATTGAAGACAAGCCTGTGCCATTTTCATCTTTCTTTTTCAGAGCAGAATGAATTAAGTTGATGAATATAAAACGATTAGGAGACTGCCAGCTCTATGGTAAATGCTCAATAAGTGGGAGGTATTATTAGCTAGAGAAACTGTTGAATTTTCATGAGAAATCGAGCAGCAACAGAGTCCCTTGACTTAAGTATCATTATATCCCATTTTAGAAGTGAAGAGGCTACATCTCAGAGTGATAAACGACAACCCTGTGTTTTTTACAGCAAGTCATGGCAACAGAGGCCACAGATTTTGAACCCAGGCGCTTCTGACTGCAGAGTTAACGTTTTCTTTCTTAAGTTTCATTGTCTGACAAAGCATTATGGTGGCTGCTTATTTATTCAATTAACTACTGGATTCTGAGTCAAATCGGGACTAATGAGTAACTACTCCAAATCCTTAACATCATACCAAATCTGACTTACAGCCTCTGGTTGCAAAAAAATGTTTTACTTGGATGAGGGCATACACATTTGTTTATACATTATACATGCCTGCACTCAAGGGAAGGTTGTGAAGCTGTCACATTACTGAGTGGTTGGGGTACAGCCTAAAATATTTATCATCTCAGCCTAAAATACATAAAAATACTGCTGACTTTGGGCATGCGCCAGTGAGTCTCAACTCCAATGCACATTTGAATCACCTATAGGGGGATCCTAGTTCTTAGGGGTTCTTATTACATTCTTTGGAATGGGAGCATGGGCATTTGTGCTTTTAAAAACTTCTCAGGTGATTCTAATATGCAGTCAAGTTTAAGAATCACTAGGAATGGATTTTACAAACTGATTGTGATGACAATCAAAGTCACTGGTTGCAAAATTAGAGAATATGACCAAGTCACAATCAAGAATTTCATAAGATGCCCGGTTGGTAAAGATTCTGGTATGACTAGCACAGTGATTGCATGAGGCTCTCAGTATATATACACTAATTTCCTGGCTCTGGTGGCAAGGCCATTGGAAAAAGAAAGAGAAGCCTTGTGATAAAAGCTGGGCTGATTCTAACACCAACTTGATTTCCCTAAACAAAACTGCATTTTATTCCAGTGTATCAGACAAAGGCAGTTAATTAGAAGATCATGTGTGCCTTGAGATAGAAGCTTTACTTTGTGAAAAATACAGAATGATACTTATATTGAACACAATCAAAACAAGTGGAATACAACTTTAGTGTACTTGTGTTGCCAATTATGTATCTAATTGCTTTATAATTGTAGATGCTGTTGTCATGTGTCTCATAATAAAGACTAATTCTTGCATAAACCCCTGCAAACACTTTTAGTTTACATTACATAGAAAGGTTTATAAATCATGCACTGTTTTGACTATTAGTATGTGTTGGGGGGAGAGAAAGAGATTATCTAAATACCAAGCATTAAGATTAAATTCTCTTGTCGGTGTCCTTTGTGAATTATGAAAAGGAGTTCAAAGAGAGACCCATTGGTGAAGCGGAACTTTCATACTTTAATACTCACCCCACTCATAAAAGATCCTTCCACGGACCCCTTCCTATAGCTGGATCCAGAGACTTTCTCAGGAGAAAGACTAGGAGGAATATTCAGAGTACAGAGCACTAGAACCAGGTGTTTCTGTCTGCTGTCATTGGAAGGGATATTGTAGCCAGGGAACCACCTATAAGCTCCCACTGCTGCTGGCCCACTCACTGTGAATACACAGTCCTCGTTATCAGGTCTTTGCCTCAAAGACCCCTACGAGAGTTGAATTCCATGTACCTGAAATGAGAGGTAAGGTAGACCAATACTGGGGAAAATTATGCTAGTGGACATCACTTTCTTCCCCATAGCTTCTGCCAACCTGAATACGAGGAACTTCCACTGCTCAGAGGTAATGGGGAGAAAGAATGTACCCCTCTTCCCTCTCTTAGTAATTTCTTTCTAATGCAGGGAAACGAGTTATTTCATTGGTAAGACAGCTAAAGTATTATCATTAGTGCTTATTTCTCTCTCAGACAGGACTAACAGGTTAAAGGCAGGCTCTACTAGTTGAATCTTAGAATCTTGACAAGATTCTATTAAAGAATCCATTACTGGTGCTTTCTCCCTCAGTCCATCCTTCACCATACATCCACCAAACTTACCTCTTTGGGCAACATGGAATTACCACAAATGTTGGTGTTTCTTCTCTAACAAACTTCACCCAACAGTCTGATTATCATTGAAAAAATTTTCAGTCCCTCCACTAAGAATAAGGAGGTGTGAAATGTTTGCATGAGTGTTTCTAGATGGAGAGAGGGGAGCTGCCAGTTTCCTTCTCCACATAAAATCTTTCATTTCCTACCACTTAGAAGGTATTGGGATAAAAAAAAAAAAAAAAGCAAAACTTACAGTATCCACAGTCAAATGGCAGGAGTATAGCCATACATCACCTTGACCAACTCTCGGGTCCTATACTAACCCCAGGTACTTTTCAATATTTGGAAATATATTGCCTCAGGCAGGCATATGTGTTGCCATGATATGCTGAGGACAGCGAGCTCCGATGAAGACATGCAAGAGCTCTGAGAAGTCATTTGGTGGGCATTGTCAGGAGACCTTATTTTCATCCCCCTCTTCTTGGCCTTATTTGACAAGGGTATGGAGGGGATTTTCTGAAATCTGATGCTCTTCTTCACCAAGCCAGAAAACTGTTCATCCTATACAACAAAACTGCATAGGCAATCTCATGGCAATGAACGGAATAAAAACTAAAAACCAGGAAAAATTCATAATTTCCAGTGGGAGTAGAGTAGCAGAAATAGATGAATTTTTTCAAAGCCAAAATTATGCCTCCGATCAACTGTCTTATGGGAGAATTACCTGAAAAATGAAGACTACAAACAAGACTACATGAAGAAGACAGGCAGACTTGTTTCAGAATATTATGAACATTTCTTTTAGAAATGGCCTTGAAGCATCAAAGGCTCTTTAAGAAATAGCAATCAAATAAACTAAATTTGCACAACACCCTGAATTATTATTATTTCAGCAATGAGAAGCACTTCTCCGAGATTGGTTATATATTCACATACTGGAAGGCAGATGGTCATCATCATTTTAAGAGCATAATGAGTTAATCTTGGCCTTGGCTTCCTTCAGACATTACAAATCACACAATTTTAAAATGCACCAGGGTGAGTATAAATTATATCTTTTTATGTTCTTTTTTTATTTTTTCAAAAAAGGAGACCCAAAATTTTCTTCTTAAAAGAATTCATTAATCTCTTAGAGTTTGGAGAGAGAGCAGGAAATCTGGAAGAAGCCTGTTTAGTTTGGTTTTCACACACTTGTGATGAATGGTGCAATTTTTACCAACTTAATCATAATCACTGGTCTGATTTTTGAAATGAATTAGAGGACAACTATCATCTGATAGAGGTCAACAGTATGTTAGCATGTTAACAATTAGTACAATTTTTATATTTTGATTGCTGTTTATTGTACATGAAACAACATATTTTACTATGATATTCTTCTTAGAGTTTTAAAAATCAAGGTCTAAATCACAGATGCGCCTCGTCTAAGAGTTTGCCAAAAGAAAGGGAAATCCACTTTGAAATCCAAGCCCTGATATTTCCCAGCTGAACAGCTTTGGAATAGTTTAACTTCTCTGAAAACATCTCAGCTATCAAATAGGGATAACAGGAATGCCTTAAAAATTAGCTAAACTAATAAAAACATTTTAGAATACTTTTTCTCACCTTTCAAAAAAGCCCATGTCAATCTAATCAGAGCAATGATTCATATATTAAGTGTTTTCCAATTGCTCTTTTGAATTAGGCTTTATACTAAATAATAATAATAATAATAATAATTTTGCTGAAAATATTTGGACCCAGAAAAAAAAATGCTAGAAACAAAATTATACATGGTTTCTCATTGTGATGTTTTGCTAACGGGATGGGAATGGTTAATAGCTGCCAAGAAACTCTGCTGACCCCTAAATATATTATGATTTGCCTGTATGAATTACCTCCTAATGTTTGCCGAGAGAACAGTGTCTACCTGAAATGTTGCAGTATCATAAAATCTTCAATAATACATTCTGGGTGAAGGTGAAAGGGGATATATCAGTCAGACAAGATTCTCAGGCTATAGGTTTAACTAATCAACTCAAATAATCATTGGGTTTTATAGCACATAATGGGAAAATTCATCTTTAAGTTAAATAACTTGAGTAGCTAAAAGCGTTGGGTAATTTTTTCATTATAAAATTCAGTTGCTTAAAGATAAAATGTTTTCTAAAATTGACTGAGCATTTTTTGTAAATCACAGTTCTAGCAACTTGTTCTTACAACTCCATATAAATACCTTCCATTCTGAAGTAAATTTTGGACTCATAGAATATTCATTTTTGTTCCTGGACACTCCATCAAACAAAAAAAAAAAATTCTGCATGATTAAATGGAATATATTAGTCTGCCTCTTTATTTGCATAATAAATCAGACCTACACAATGGGTCACTGAGTGCTAGTTATAGCACCCAGCAAGTTGTGCCTTTGACCTCATTAAATTTTCAAATTAAAATAATTTTAAAGGGACGCAAAGTTTCCACAATTAGGAAGCTGAAAATGGATAGTCCAGAATATGTAGACTATTTTATGATGAACATTGAAGACATGTGGTGCTGAATTAAATAATACTATCAAGCACAGAGTTTTGGTTTGATCTAGTATACAATGTTTACTAGGTCTACTTTTGAGATTAAAAACTGTATTAACATATAATAAATACAGTCCAAATTCCATTACTACCAGTGGAATGCTTCTGCTTATATTATCCTGTGTTCTCACTGTCTGCCTATAGTAGCCTCCATAGAGGCATCTGGCAAAACAACTAGACTCAAATTATAAAAGTTCTCACCATTAAATGTTTAAATTATTAAAATATGAATAACAATGATCCACATTTGATCCCCATTCTGTTCTGAGTTAACCACTAAATTGTATAGTATGTGATAAAATATTCAGGGCCTCTGTTACAATATCACAACTGAAATGTATGTGTGTGGGTATTTGTACACAGTGAAAAAATATACTGAATGTAAAATGTATGAACTAGTAATAGTGTAACTATATATAAGGTGGGTACTTCCAAGCGATGGGTAAATTATATCCATTCAATATTTCAGATTTATCTGGTCATGTCTGAAAGTGAGTGATATGCTTCTCCAAAATCAAAAGTCACTTAGTATGATGAACCCAGTAACCTCCTGACAAATAACTTATGTCAAGACCAAAGAGAGTTGAGAAGCCCTGAATTGGTCTAAGAACTACAGTATCATACTGGAGAAGAGGAATCTTGAGTGGAGAAGAATATGGGTCCCTTACATTGTTATAATCAAGTCACCGTGCATTTACATTTACAGTAATTTCATTATATTTACATTTAAGTACATTACTTAGAAACTTTTAAATCAGTAAAAGAACTGAATGAAAGGACTGAGGAAATGGGACGATCCTACTTTGTCAACTGGGTAACATAATAAGACAAAAAGTTAGGGAGAATGTATCATCTCTCTTGGCCTCATGCATGAGAGAATGTGAAATACAGAAGGTGGCGTGATCAAAGTCATGGTTAAAGGGAAGAGTTTAACAGCATATCAGAAAAATATCAGTGGCTTCATGAGAAGATAATGGAACAGAGGAGAAACAAACACACAGAAGTAAGAATAATCATGAGTTCATGTCCATGAAGGATTCCCTTGGAGCCTTGAATACATATTTGTATTACACTAAATTTTGTACCTCTTCCTCCCTCTCCAATTTTATAATATATACAGCTATAGGGAAACAAATTAAAAGGCACAAATTAAAGTGAATTTCATTAGGAAGACTTATAGGAAAGTTGAGTTTTCATAGGTATACACAAGTAATAACGATAACCCCAACACAATTTTATTATTGCTGTGTGATGTCCTATCTCCTTTAATTAGAAAGGTCTCCATTCCATATGTTCACATTAGCATACCACAGATATCATACATCTTGCAAACAAACTTGTCTTCAGTTGTGTATCTGCACACAGCATCAAACACACAAAACTCCTCCAAGATTACTTAGAATAGCTAATAAATTGCCAGCCTCTAACTTAGTTTTTCTGTCATGTTTCTGTTCTTAAATATATACATTTAACTATTTATATATAAAATAACTGGGGTATAGGTCAAAGGCATTGGGGGAGGAGGGCAAGGGGATTCACTAGAGACAGAGTAGGGAGCAGAGCAGACAAACTTATCAAAATACACTGCTGATGTGAGCAATGGGCGAGACAGGGATTCTGCTGAGCCATATGGGTCACCTCCATGACCAGGGACCAAACACAGGCCATCACAGTGGTGACAGCACTGAGACTTCATGCCTATGCTGCCAGGGAGATGCTACTGTCTTGTTTCTATTTGCAAATCTCTGAAAATGGCATTACTAGAAACAGACTTAAGGGACCAAGGGATGATCTACTTTGAGTCTGCTATGTTTGTTCTCCCAACACAGTGCCATCCATTCTTGCTTCTTTCAATTTCAACATATATAATAGCAGCCTAGCTCCTCCAGAAGAAATCAACACAGTGATTAATACTGACCTTTAGGATATAATTTCATGTCACCAGCAGAAAAACAAATCTGTAGCAACAACAAAATAACACCTATTTCAAGATTTGCTGCTCAGTTCCCTTTTGAAACTCGACAATTAGGGCTTTATAATTTTCTGAAAAAATTGAATTTCTAATGACAATAGCTTCGTTTATTGTTGCTTTAACAAACACCCATGCCCACAATGCTATTAGACAGAATCCCGAAAATTGTCACCATATAACACTACTGAAGATTGCGCTGTGATAGAAACAACATAACTGAGTCCAAGACAAAAAAGAAAAAAGTATCTTTTGTTAAAAAGTCTAAAGATAAAACTTATTAGGAATTTGAAGTGAACATTTTGAGAGACTTTCAGCTATGTATCCCTAATCCAATTCTGATGCCTCAAAAACCGCATATTCCTTGACATATGACAAATGTTCAAGAAATGAATATTGAAAAATAAATGAATAAATCTTTCAATTTTGAGTACAATAGATTGCAAGTAGCTACTTTCATTAGATGCTTTGCTTTGTGGGATGCACTAGGGATGGTGGTGTTACACTGGACAGCCGTAAGTCATAGCTCTCCTGCTGAGGCCAGGCAAGTGGATCTGTTGGTTTGCCTTTCATGTTCATCTGCCTCTCTTTCCAACCCCAGGCTGATTGGGAAAAACTTTTCTCACACAAAATTAGCAATAAAAGATTGATCACAAAGATATACATAGAACTGATGAAACTCAACAAAAATAAACAACCCCATCAAAAAATTTGCAGAAGAGCTAAAAAGACACTTCTCCAAAGAGGAAATCAAGATGGCCAACAAGCACATGAAAAAATGTTCAACATCACTCGTGATAAGGGAGATGCAAATTAAAACCACAATGAGATACCACCTCACCTCAGTGAGAATGGCGCATCTTCAAACAACTAGCAACAACAAATGTTGACGAGGATGTGGAGAAAAAGGAACTCTCCTGCACTGCTGGTGGGAATGTAAACTAGTACAACCACTATAGAAAACTGTTTGGAGGTTCCTCAAACTGCTAAACATGGAGCTTCCCTACGACCCAGCAATCCCACTACTAGGGATCTACCCAAAAGATACAAAAACACTGATTCAAAAAGATACCTGCACCCCCATGTTTATTGCTGCTTTATTTACAATTGGAAAGATATGGAAGCAGCCCAAATGCCCAAAAGTAGATCACTGGATTAAAAAGATGTGGTGCATATACACGATGGAATATTACTCAGCAACCAAAATAATAAATAAACACAGGTCTTTTGCAGCAACATGGATGGAGCTGGAGGAGATCATGCTTAGTGAAATAAGCCAGAAAGAAAAGGAAAAATACTGGATAGTTTCACTCATAGAAGGAGTATAAAGGACCAGGGGAGAAAATAATAATAATGAACAGGGGGGTGGAGTAGGGAATGGGATCAAAAACAGTGGGGGGAGGGAAATGCACTGGACTATGGTGATGACACATGGGTGATTTGGTGATGGGAAGTTCATGGGGAGTACAACTGAGATGGAAAAAATGCACAAAATTATGTAAACTATTGTATAAAAATAAAATAAAATAAAAAATAAATAAAATGAAAAAAAATACTCAGATTCAGGTGCTCATGAAATCTTTTCAAACCAGGTTGTCTCATTGGCTTCTTAATCATTCATGTCTAATTTACTGTGTGCTGAGATACAAACGTTCCTGTAACTGAGATGAAAATATTAGGATAATGCAGTCCAAGTGTTAAAAATTTTATATTATTGTGGGATATATCAAAATGTAAACAATAATTACAATGTAGAGAAATAAACATATCTCTGGAAGTACAAGGCTACAGGTGTACATTTGTTAGTCATATAATATATTTCGTGCAACTTGAGGATACAGTATCTATTTAACGTCTTGTTATTTTTTATGTTGGGTATGTTTTGCATCTGGTTTCAGAAGGTGCTTATCTTGAGAAGCACCTTCTGACATTGACATTGACATTGAGAAATCAATGTCTAATTGCATTGTGTTTTTATGTTCTCTTCACTGCCTGACACAGGAATTTTTATTAGTAGATTTTTTCTTTTTCCCTGGGGATACCTAGAATTACAGAATGAATTCTTTCAAATTAAGATAAAATTTTAGATGTCATTTTCAATATATTATTTTATAAAAAAGTTCTTAATTCATCCAAAGGGAATAAGAAGAATTCATACAAGTAGAAACCAAAAAACACATAAAAGGCATTTAAACTTACTTTAAAATTGTATAACAATCATTAGTACACCCTTTCATATAAAATGGACTTATAGTATTTTCAATTATATAAGTCACAATATATTTATAGACAAATAACAGAACACTTTCATAATATAATTTAAATAATTCATGTAAATTATAGAATAAATTCATCTCATAAGTAATCTACACACATATATAGCAACTCAACAAAGTTGTCAGAGCTATTCATTTATTTATTCCACTGGAATTTTTTTTTTACTTTCTTGAATTTTTGTCCTAGCTGTATTTGGGTTTAGAAGAAAAAAAAATAGAAGTGATAGACACAGACAGATAGATATAGATAGTGGTAGCTAAAGATAGATAGTATATAGAAGATATTACATAGAGAGAGGAAAGTTGATAGTAGATATAGTGGATAGTAGAGATAGATAAATAGTAGATATTTGCTAGACAAAAAGGCAGTTTATATTTCCCATTCAGTTAACTTCCAGGAAGATATATGAGGTATATATTTGCATGAGTGAAATACCAACCTAAGGGAAAGAGACTGAAGCCTATCTGCCTGGAACAACCCACTTCATCCTGTGCTTTGTTCTAGCAGGCTACTGACTTTTTCAATCACTGAGGAACAGTAGCTCATTTCCATTCTGGTCCCCAGGGCACAGTTTGTATTAAGTGAGAACAGTAAACTGGGAGGGAAGGCGGTCCCTGAATGGTGGATAACACCTTATCTAACCTCTGAACCAGTTCTATTGAAGGAGGCTTTACTGTTCTCATTTTGCAGATAATGAGATTGATGCTTAGGTGCATCCTATAAATTTGACACCAGACAGACCTGGGTGTTTGAATCATGCCTCTGGATACAGACCAGAACCTGCTCTGCAGGTTCACTCCTGTCACTTCACCATGCAAAGGCTGGTTCTTCCAAGGTCAGCGCCAAGGGAATCGTGAGCTTATTGTTCTTCTTATGCCAAGCTTAAACTGAATTTGTGAAGGGTTCCAACTTTTGTAAACTATGTCTTTTTGATAAAATTCCATCTTCTATTTCATTAAAAATGCAGGAAAGCTATCATGCCAGGGCACCTTGGCTACATCAGAGCCTAATATCACAGAAAGTTTTCTCCAATCTTTTCAGACCATCAAACTAAATAATGAATCTGAAGTTTCCTGATGTCTTTTCTGCCATGAAGTTTAAATGAGATGTGGTCTCCCTTGGGTACCATTCCAAAGAGTTCTAATGACAGTGTAAAAATATTGAAAGAAGCTAAATGAGATTCTTTTATTTAAATATACATAACTATATATGTACTAACCTGACTTCATTGAAATGAAAAGGAAACTTCAATATTAATATCATTCTTTCATTGTTTGACGTTATATATAAATGCCAATAACTCTGAGCTTTTGCAAGATGGATATTTATAATTACTGCAGATTTCATTAGCTAAAAAGCCAGCATTAGAAGGTAAAAATTAGATTTTAATGAACAATTCTTTGGAAGGATGTCATGAATTGGTATCTGGAGGATATAATCATGACTTAAAAATCAAGCAGATTAAATGAGTCCAGGAAAGCACTAGCTAGAATAAAGATTAAAATAACTTCAAAGACAGACCCCTCTTGGACCACTTTTCCCACCCCCTGGAGAAAATGACATATAAGAAAAGAAATAAGAAGGAATAAGAGATGTGCTTTGAAATGTAATTTGTGTTTTAGTGTTTTATATTTGATGGGGAAAATTGGGGTTGACAATTTTTACAGCTGTGATTTAAAATTAAAGGTGTTGGCAGCAAGTAAATATATTCGCAGTGATTGGTGCTGAAATTCTAAGGTCTTCTGCAGGATACTGTCCGAACTCTGCCTTTGTGAGCCCAGCACCATCTCACAAGAGGTTAATGACCAAGATTAATTTAGGGTTCGGGCTTTCCAATGCCTCCTGAGATGAGATTTCTGCTGAAGATGATGGAAATAATAACAAGTAATAGTATCACAGTCCAATGCACAAAGCACTTTTCTATGCCAGGCAGTGCACTGCGCTAACTCCATTATATATACCAAACATCTTTACTTAAAAAGATGATTTGGGCCCTCCATGGTGGCACAACAGGTTAGGACACAGCACTGCAAGCTAGCCACAGCCGCTTCAGTGCAAGTTCGATCCCCAGCCCCAGAGGTGATCCACATGTGTGGCAGACCTCTCCTGACCCGCCCGCTGCTCCCCTCAGCAGTGGACTTCATAGATCTGTCTGTTCTGCTCCCTGCTCTCTCTCTGGTGAATTTTTCCACCGCCACCACACTTCTGTCCTGTGCCCACTTCTGTGTGCATAAATAAATAAATCTTAAAAAAAAAAAAATGATTTAACAAAGAGATCTCAGAGGCAAAATGTCAGCAGAAACTTGTTTTGCAGTTTTAGCTTATGCCTATTATGTGTTTTGTGTTGGGTTGTAATAGCTTCACATTAGCTCAGTTTAAATTGCATTTTTATTTTTAAAATAATAAATCCTTTTTGATATAACATTTATGTATGAAGCTGTAAATTTGACACTTTTTCAATACTGAAAACCAATGATACCTCAAAAACTTTGAAATAAAAGAAACTATAAACTTTTACAAGAGTGAGAAAAAGATTAAGACCCACTCCTATCTACTCAGTGATACTCATCAGGTTTGAATATTTTATTCTAAAAGCTAACAAAAACAAGAAGTTTGGAAATCATGATGACTACCTAACAGCACTATGCTCGCAAAAGATTACAATGAACATGTATTACTCTTGTGATAGAGCAAGGAATATAATTCAATCTAGGTAGTACTCCAGTAATTCTCAGTTCAAAGTCATGGCTATACATTACCTCCTCCCATGTTGCTAAAATATAGCTACCTTCTTACGGTCTCACTTTGAAATATCTCTGTCTGTCTCCAGTTATTTTTTATTTTATATACAAAACAAGGAAAGGGAATTCTTTATGGTTCTGTCTTTGATTGTTCACAATTTTGTTGTAAGGACACCAGTAGTAAATCTTTGCAAAAAACTGACCCTCTTGAATTGTTTGAGATATTTTGGTCTTTCTGGAAATTAATCTTGAACGGCATTGTTTGCTTTTGTGTGTGTGTGTCTGTGTGTGTGTGTGGTCTATGTGATGACTAGAGAATGGATTTATAATTAAAAAAGTGGTACAATACAAAACAATACAAAGCACAGGTACATCTGTGCTGTTGGTAGCTTCTTCCTTTACAAATACTTGTATAGAAACACTGTGCAATGCTTTGTATTTGCTAAAATGTAGTCTCTCCTGCAACAAAATGTCCTTATTCAGACCCCTAGTATTTTCATCTCTGTCCACGAAATCTATTTTTCAGAATGTAGATAAAATGCCACCATGTCTGTGCAGTCATCCATTAACACACTAATCAAAGTCTCCCTTTGAAGACCAAAACCTTTAGAAACCTCCTAGGGAAGGCCTCTATATATCATAATACTTTGCTAGTCATGCATTTCCTCTTTTACTAACTTAAAGAACCTTGAAGACAGTCTCCATGATTTATATATCTACAGCCTCATCACTGCTCCTTTTTTAGGGATCTGCATTTTGAACATATTCAGTGGATGTTACTGAGTGATAGATGACTAAAATGAAATTTGAGTCTTACAGGATTTTGTCCTTCAAGACCCCACTTAAAAAAAATTGGTTCCTATGAATAAGAGAAACTCCTCAAGTCTGTCACTCTAGTGTCAAATGCAAAAACTCTGCAGTCAGATTACCAAGGTTCAGACCTAGTTCTGAAAGTTCTTGCGCATTTTATTTAAATTCTCTTTTCCTTAGTTTCCTCATCTGTGAAATAGAGCACCATCATAATATCTAACTTATAGGGTCATTGGAGACTTAATTATATTCTTATACAAAATACATGTAAAGTCTTTAGAAGTTAACCCAGCCAGCATACAGTATACAGTATATACTATCTACATATTAATTGTAATGCTATAAGCTAGAGAGTTGAAACTAGCACACATAGGCTGAATCCGTCTCACAAAAATGTTATATTCAACCTAACACACATGATATGAAGTATGAGTTTTAATTTGCTACATTTGAAAAAGGATATTTTGCACCAACAAACTTCTTGGTTAACTCTGAAGCCTTTGCTACCTGAGTAGAAAAATCAGCTAGTGTCTGTCCTGTTTAGACAGGGTCTACTCTTGTGTGTGTTACTGGCCAGTGTTTATTGAGTAGACATTATTTGCTACGTTCTGGACTACACACTTGGCATAAATTATCTCTACTATTCCCGAGAAACTGGCGAAGGTGGGGTTATTCATCTGATTATTCTACAAGTAAAAAACGAGGGCTTAATGAAATAGTCCCTTGTCCAAGGTCAGCAAGGAAACCAGGTCTACCTGTCACTGAACCCAACTCTTCTACCAAGTTGACTTGCCTTCCCTCGCCAACCTTTCTGTCTTCTCTCACACAGTGTTTACCCAGATACGGAGAAGGACTGAAAGAGAGTGTAGCTCTATTGTGCCTATGACAAGTTAAAGCACAGACAGACCCCCCAAGGAAGAAAGTAACATGGATGAGTAAGCATAGCCCTGTACAAATGCAGACATTATTTATCTGTTAGAAATATTATGAAAAATAACTCAGGAAAAAAAAAAAAGTGTTCTCTCTTCCAGACTAGAATTTATTCTAATGGAATCCTCTGAAGTGAGACAAAAGCCTTTAAAGATATAATTTTCCAATTGCTGATGCTCAGCTCTATTTTAGATAATATAAAAACTTCTGTTTTGAAAGCATAACAACCCCTTTCTAATGAGGCAGAGAAACAATGCACTTCCATTAACAATACAAGCTGGAAAGGGTGTATCAAGCAAAGGAAAACTCACTATATATGTATAAATAGTGAATTAAGTATCCATTCTTCATTCTCATTAGAATATGTAACGAACATTTTTATAATTTTACTAAGAATAATTTGCAATTGCTTGTTAATCTTTGTTTATAATTTCATCGAACTCCTCAAACTACTGTTGTGTGCTAAATTATTTGTATTATTACTCAGAATTATATTTTATGATGTTAGATGTCAATTGTGAAAACAGTATGTGTTTTTGCATATCTTGATTGTTTTCTGATTCTCTGGGAAGCAAAACATTCAATGCGATGCATCAAATTCTGAACTGAAATTGCACAAGAGGTCCTGAAATTCTGTCATCTTGCATCCTTTCTCAGGAGAAAAGAGGAAACAGATTATAAATTGCGATAATAATTGTCTGACAGCTCTGCTATCTAGTCCTACAATTATATTCATGCTGGATTAATTAATAATATTTTTCAAGAGACAATATTAAAAATAGGTAAGCTGGATGATGCTTAGGAGAAAAACAAAACAAAATGAAATAGTGTAGGGAAATCACTTAGAGACCAATTCCTCCAAGTGCCAGAATAATTAAATCCAGAGAGTTCAGAAGCTTTTGAATGCTAATGGGCACACACCATGGCAAACACTAAATCTATTCTCCAAACTACAAATGAGCTGCTGCTTCAGGAAAGGGGCAAGACAGACCTCAAAATCCTCTTTGGTGTCTTACTTTCCATACTTGCCATGTGCCAGAAAGGCATAAATGGGGGAAATTCTAATAAGTAACATGTAGAGGAAGGGTCATTTGATCGTTTAAATTGCAATGAAAATTGAGAGCCAGTCCTCCCTGGTGGCGCAGCGGGGTTAAAGCACAGCACTGAGAAGCTTAAGCCACTTCCGCAAGAGTTCGATTCCCGCCTGCCCCGGAGGAGATCCACATTGCGCTGCAGACCTCTCCTGACCCGCCCGCTGCTCCCCTCAGCAGTGTACTTCATAGATCTGCCTGTTCTGTTCCCCACTCTGTCTCTGGTGAATCCTCTCACCCTCCACATCTCTGGCCTGTACCCCAGTTCTGTACGAATAAATAAATAAATCTTTTTTTAAAAAAAAGAAGAAGAAGAAGAAGAAGAAAGAAAATTGAGAGCCATAAGCAAAATAAACATAGTCCAAACTCTGGTTCTCTTGGAATTTACCTTAGTCTGGCTAGATTTTACTATCTCATTCAACAGGAATTGAAAACATCAAAATAATAATAATGATAATAATAATGCCTCCCTACAATAATGGGTAATCAGGCATTACTGTGACTAAGGAGTAATCACATGTCACATCCAACCATTTAACAACAAACTGTTACTACGCTGTATTTAGTCTATATGTGTACAATAATTTATCATGTATATAGCACCCACTCTTGAATGTGTTAACGCATCAATCTGGATTTCTCTCTTCTACATGTTCTCCATCATTTCCCCACGAGCAGTCATATTCTTAGGGGAACAAACATCCTAATATATTCATGCTATTATTGTTCCTTGGAAAAGAGCCAGACCCTCAATAAGGCAGTGATTGGAAATGCACAAAGTCTTTTAATATCCTAATTATTTTGATTTAACTTCCTCTAATAGTTTAAATTGATACTGAATTTATTTAGAACCCATTAGAGTTTTTTTTTTTTCAACAGATCATAAACACAGACTGAACTTAATCTCAAGACAAAATTAATTATTCATGCTTCAAATTGCTGATACACTTTTCTAAAAAACCTGCCACCACTTTCTACATTCTGGCTTTTATTTTAATTCCCTTTCCATTTTGGGAAAGTAATTACTGCAATGTATATGTCATTCTAAATAGCAGTGAGACCTTCTACTTACTGATCTGAACACAGACGTCAGCTACAAGGATGGCTGACGCCATCAATTCCCCGCCATCATCACCGCCTACACGCCCTGATTCTGAACGCACCCAGGGAAAATCACAGTCACAAATATTGTCTCCTGTAATAACAACAGGAGAACTGACCTTTAAGTTATTTCACACACACACTACAGGAAACACAGGCTAGGTTGTAAGTGCACACTCGTGCTCTGTAAGCGAAACTCCCAGACTGTTCTGTTGACTTCAAATGGGTGTTTACAAGAAGAGTGTGGTTTGACGCAATGGCCACGTGACATATTCAAACCAGGTAGTAACCCGCTATGATCACGCCAGACCATTTGACTCTTGTTTTTCCAAACCTGAGTGGGGTTAGATTGTAGTGTAACAGGGTGGTCTCCAGAGAAGACCTTTCCCTGCCACACTCAGGGGATGGTGAAGCTGAGCAGAGAGGAGAAACAAGAGAAGAGAAGGGAGAAGGAAGAAAAGGAGAGAAAGAAGGAGGTCTGGAGGAGGTGCACGGAGCAGAAAAACGTGAAGAAGCTGCATGTGCTTTCTCGGATTTGGACTTGAACCAGGGTCTCAGGGGACCTGGAAGGAGACAGTGGGACAAACATGGTGAGAGACGGTGGGCAGGTTCACCAAGGCAGCCTTTAGCTTGCTTTTGATTGTGTTTGTTTCCTTCCAGGTGTGACTGGCCCTTTTTGCTCTTTCCTAGGGGTCCCCACCAGAAGGTGTATTAGGTTGTGGCAGGCTTTGGGGCCTCAGCAATCCTGATTTAGGTCAACCCTGTTTGTCTGGGCATTTATCCACACGGGGAGGGATTACCTTGGGTGTTCGATTTGGAAACTATTCTAGCTATTCTTTCCATTCTTGTGGGTTACTCCTCACTCTTCCCTGTAACAATACTAGTCCTAAAAATAAAAAAAAAAATAAAATAAAAATTAAAAAAATAAAAACAAAACAAAACAAAACTATGAATGTTGCAAAGAATGCCATATATTTCACATATCCATTTTAATTCTAAGACTACATTTAATCACCATTCCATTTTAAAAACCAACAACAATCTAAAAATTAGAAAGGTGAAATAACTTATCCCAGATTCTACAAATGGTAAATAACAGCCAATTCTGTCTACCACTCAGCCTTAAAGGGGTGAACCACCACATATAGCTACCTGTCTGCTTCAGTGATAGGCACATAGTGAGTCATATCTTTAGCACATGAGCAGAACCTCCTTGCACACCACTCTGGTGTGTGCCAGCAGGGCAAAACATGCCAAGATAGCTAAGGCCTGGTCCTAAGGCTCAAGAAAATCCTAATGTAATATTCTATAGAATAATAAATCCCTTATATTAGAAGGCAGAAATACTTAACAAGCATATATATTGATTGTGAGGAATGAAAGTGGTAACTGTGAAGAAAATTTATTTTCCCTTAAGAGACAGCCAATAATATAAATGGAACAAAATTAATAAGAGCATACACCATTGAATTTGACCAGGACAAATTGAGAATCCCTGCAGTCTGGCTTAGATCTGTCACTAACATCAGCATTACATCGGCAGAAGCTTTGACTCTCTTGCCCTTGATTTCTCATCTGTGAAGAGGGGGATAGATTTATTTTTCAAATTTAAAAGTAAAATATATCAAAAACCGTTTAGAAAAAGCACCATCCCAGTATAAGAAGATATTATCTCGAGTTTCAGCTATGTAACTCATTTCATCTCTGTCTGCTGTTGTATAGTACAGAAATCTCTTAAAAATGTTTCAAAGCATCAATTTGTTTTGAATGTTCTTTTTTTTTTCATGAAGAATAACTTGTTTGAGGTAAGATTTACTTTTATACATCTTAGAATTCATAATTCCATTATTTTAATGTTGGGGTTATATTCTTACTTTTCCATAGGTGGATATCTTCCACTCACCTGCACCAAGCCACTGGGGCCAGTACCCCATCCACTTCCTTCCCACAGCTGGCCCTTCTCTCCCTCCTCTCTCTGGTAATCAGTAAGTTTTTTGAACTAAGTTCAAGATTTCTTTTGCTGTATCTTGCTAGAGACATTATGTTGTTGTTTATATTCCACAGATGAGTGAAACTATTTGCTGTCTTTCACTTTCTGACTTATTTCACTTAACTTCATCACCTTGAGGCTCATCAGTTTTGTCCCCAAAGACATTTGCCTCTTTTTGAACAGCTGCATAGTATTCCATGGAATATATATTCCACAATTTCTTTATCCTCACATCTGTCAGTGAGCACTGACTAAGGTTGGTCCATGACTTGGCAATTGTAGACAGTGCTGCTATGAACATGGGCACATATAAGTCTTTTCATATTAGACTTTTCATATCTTTGGTAAATGCCTACCAGACTGTGCTGGATCGTATGGCACTTCCATTTTGATTTTCTTAAGAACACTCTATTTCCATAGATGCTGCACCATATTAAATTAAAATCTTTATATTTTCATCTCTCCAGGCTGATTTTCTATGGGTGGACAGATAATGATCAATGATTTTACCTACAACTCAGGGCAGGGGAATTTATAGAATAAAAGACAAATAATAGGGTGATATGCTGAAGATATCTGTCCTTTGTTCTAGTCAAAGAATAACTCCTTCAATGGTCTACATTGATACAGGAGGTGCTCTATTTCTGTGCTTTCAGCTCACATTATCCCAAATCATGACTTATTGGGTCCTGTTGCAACATACTACCTGCCTGCCAATTATATGACCCCAATAGCTGCAACACATGAATCCCAGGCTTCCGAAATCATTGCGATTTCAGCCTCTTCTCGCTGCCTCCAGGGATTTGCCCTTCTCTTTCATCCTCACCTACTCAAATCACAAACAGCCTTTCGTTCATGCCAAGCAGCTTTCTTTGGGCAAAATATGACTATTATGTAAAATTCCTGAGGTTAACTCTGGCCTTCAGTATTAAATAGTTGCTTGAGTTGGAGCTAGTCCTTTCAAATTTTCCCAGGTTTAGTGCTCTCATCCTTAAAAGTAGAGATATATAGCCATGTAGGAATTTAAGTAAGCCAATATATAGAAATGCATTGAGCACATGGCACATAGCAAGGGAAAGAGAAGTGTCAACTACTGCTGCAATGTGTAATATCCAAAGGTCAAGAAGACACCTACATTATATGGAAATTTTGCAGAATTTGTACTTGTGTCTGTGCCTCTTACTTGGTTGTTAGCATTAATTTTTTTTATTATTGACAGCGCCTCTTCTAGATTTTTTTTTTTTTTAATGTGTGACTTTCTAATTGATTTTGAGCCTCGGAAGATATAAGCAATGTCTGTGTTCTCTACAGTAACCAGTACAGGGTATCTATGTAAAAGATCCTCCATAATGGCCCTCCCTGGTGGCGCAGTGGGTTAAAGCACAGCACTGAGAATCTAAAGCCGCTTCCTCATGAGTTCGATTCCCGTCTGCCCCGGAGGTGACCACATGGTGTGGCAGACCTCTCCTGACCCGCCCGCTGCTCCCCTCAGCAGTGTACTTCGTCGATCTGCCTGTTCTGTTCCCCACTCTGTCTCTGGTGAAGCCTCTCACCACCCCTGAGCCTCTGGCCTGTACCCCAGTTCTGTATGCACAAATAAATACATCTTTAAAAAAGATCCTCCATAATATCTGCTGTGTGAATAAATGAATGGGAAATTTACTCAGTTCTTGGAGTATGGCCTCTGGCTAAGCTTCCTCTGAATTTTGCTTTTGGTATTTCTGCCCCCAACAAGAGCTTGCTATTTGCATTATCTTCCAGACTGGAAAGCTTCCCTTTCATATTCTGCTGCAGGTGCCAGTGTTCCACTCGCACTCCACTGTGACCCATTAAGGAAGGAGAAGGCTTGCACTGGCAGTGCTGAGGGCGGTCAGACTCCAGGGCACAAAAGCAGAACAGGCATCTGAACATTTGGTTGACTGACAAGAAACACATTAAAGTTTCAAGAGACGCTTTGAGGCCAAGTGAGCAAAAATATGCTCACCAAACATTCAAGATACTCCTTCTAGGGGGGATAAGCAGACTCTTCTCTTGAATACAGACCCAGTCCCCTGCTGTGAGACCTAGGCATGCTGTGGAAAATGTCCTGGCCTAATAGTGAAAGCAAGTCCATGGCCCCATCAGGCCCTCTCTGAGGGACATGGAGAGAGCCTTTGTTCTCCAGACCTCAGTTCCCTTTGTGCCAAGAGATGTCCTCACAGAAGCTTTCAGAATATACAGTCAGGTGAATATAAAATGTGCAATACATGTAATTTTGCAAAGCAGTCAACTAGGTCAGCATGAAGAAGGGGATAAATAGGAGCATTTTCACATCCATTTTAGACAAATATAAAAGCCTGTGCCAATGGATTAAACTTAGAGAATTCAGGCAACACTTGACTTTTTAAGTCCCCTGACTTGGGATCAGAATGTGGGGGACAGAGTCCATGTGGCAATTTCAGAATAGTGCAGCACATACACAAAAACCAAAGCTAGCATTTTTCTTGATTTTTTAAAATATCTCTCTTAAAGCATGGTGATATTTAGAGGTGTTTGTTTATGTTTACCATTTAAGGTCTGTGGGACAAGACATGTGCTGGGCGGTGTTGCAGAGTTGTGGATTGGATTTGGATTGGGGTAGGTCTGGTTATGAAGACAGTTTTTCTTTCTTTTTTTTTTCCCTGCCCCAAGTAATGTAGACTCAAGTATAGGGTCTATATTTAAGGAGCTCCTATTGTTTAAAACCTGGCACCTGGGTCCTACATGGTGGCACAGCTGGTTAAAGCACAGCCAGATGAAGCTATCAGCTACTGCAGCCCAAGTTCAGTCCCTGGCCAGGGAACTCACCCACAGGGCACAGCAGACCTCTCCTGTCTCGCTTGCTGCCCCTGGCAGCAGTGTATTTCAGTGCATTTGCCTGTTCTGCTCCCCACTATGTCTCTGGTGAATCTCCTCAACCCCTGGCACAGCTGGCCTATACCCCAGTCTTTGTATGCATAAATAAATAAATCTTTAAAACCTAACACCTAAAAATCTTTCACTTGAAATACAGATTTGAAACTCCCTAAGTATTCCCTACACTCACTCCTGCTCCCTTTGCCGTCTGCCACTGCCGACAGCCCTCCCAGCTCCACAACCTCCCCCCTCTGAGAGGCAGACTCTGTATGCATGTCTCTCCTAGAGGAGATGCCAGGCCAGAGGGGAGGAGAGAAGCTGGTGGCGAAAGCTCCTCACCATTTGTAACAGCATCCCATACCCGGCAAACATTCCAAGTTGCTTGGCAGCAACACACAAAATGAAATCCGAAGTGCTAATTTGGCATATTTTTAATTCCTAGCATCAACAGTAATTTTGACATATCCTTCTTCCAAAAAAAAAAAAAAAAAAATTCAACTGGATCTGAAAAGTAGCTCGGAGGAAGCAGGGCTGGGTGAGAAAGAGGGTGAAGGCCTGCTTCTGGCACAGGGGCCCTGCACCCTGCCCCTCTGGCTGGGTGCCTCGCTGACGCAACCCGGCGCCATAGACTCTGCAGCGCTGATAAATGGCACTTATTTCCTGCTCAGGACCTAGTTTGTAAGCTCATAAATCACAGCAAACACCCTGAAACCCACTGGCTGGTGGCTTCTTGAGATCAGTTAGGTACCCGGAGGGGCGGGGCACCCAGCCTAGGGCTGGACTCAGCGCCCAGAGCCCCTCAGGGTCCCAGTCTGTCATTTCAGCCTGTGGCCACAGTGGCGGGTCGGAATGTTGACCTGGGGGTGTGGGGGTGTATGTGTGAGTGCCCACTGTCCGTGTCAGGGAGTTGTTCTTTTTTTTTTTTTTTAAGTTATTTATTTATGTATGCAAAAGGTGAGGTGTGGTCCAGAGAGGTTTGGGGGGAGGGTTGCTGGGGGTTCGGGAGAGGAGAAGGGAGGAGAGAGGAGTCACCAGAGATGGAGCGGGGAGCAGACAGGAGAACGGGAAGACCTAATGAAATACACTGCCGAGGGGAGCCGCGGGGAGACAGGAGAGGTCTGCTGGGCCCTGTGGTTAGCTCCCTGGCTGGGGACTGAGCTCCTGCTGCAGTGTCCGGCCATAGGCCATAGCTTGATAGTGCTGAGACTTGTGCCACAGGAAGGGTGGGAAGGGAGGCCCAGAGGCGGAGGCTGCCCAGTGGAACAGTGACTCCAGCGCTGCTTTGAAGGAGTAAATCTTCCCCGCAAGTATTTTAAGTAACTTTCCCCCACCCACAAAAGCCAAACCTTACCATTTTGCCTTATGATTTTGGCACACCTCTGTTCCCCATATATTAAGTTAAAAATTTTAACAACTTACCTTGTTTTCTCTTTTCATTAGATGGGCCGCATTTTCTTTGCGGCAGCCATTTTGCCACAAACTTTTCCAGCCAGCCCAAAGTTGATGAGCCCTAAGGCAATTTTGCCGTAAAAGGTAACGTGTTCACCAGGCGGTATCAAGTTTGGTTTCAACAGAGGAATCCTATTCTAAACATGATCACATTTCAGTTTGCAAATCCCACAATGAGTGGGAATCTTTCCCACCTGTCACAACCATGAGTTTACTCAGCTGTGGTAAATAAAAAAAAAAAAAAAAAAAAAAAAAACGGGTCCAGGTAGTCTCCACCTATGAGGGACCCTTTGTGTTATTAACATAAAAAAGCTTGTTCTTAAATACCTTTAACCTACAGTCTTTAATGCATCACCTAACAGTAAAATTTGGAGATAAAAAATGAATTAAGCTCCTCCTCCCCCTCAGTAAAGAAAGAAATGAACCTATGATTCCTGATGAATGTAAGGGAAATTGCGACCAATTAGTTATGCTGTGAAAATGCTCGTGGCAAAGAACATGCGTGAGTTTTCTTAGGATCCTGTTCAACCCGATGTGCTCATTAGGCCTGATCTTCAAAAACAGCCAGCAGTGAAATTATAGCACGTATGCTCTGCTTACTTACGTTACAATGCACACTAAAATAAATTTAAAATGTCACAAGTTTTTAAGGAAAAAGTATGCATAATCTGAAGTCATATTTTTATGGTATTGTGGGGGGAGGCTGTGTGCCTGGATTCATGTTTGTGCAGTGGTGTCAGTACTATTTGTTGAAGACTATTTTGTTCCATTTTATTGTTTTTTCTCTTTTGTCAAAAATTAGTTTGCTGTATTTATGTGCTTCTATTTATAAGGTCCTTAGACGCTCCCATTTATCTACCTTTTTTCACCAATTTCACACTGCCTGATTTAAGGCGTACTATTGCCAGTGTTGAAGTCACTGGTATCAATTCTCCAACTCTGTTCTCTGTCAATATTCCATTGGCTATTCTGGATGTGTTGCCTTTCCCCATGAAATTTAGAACAAGTTTTTCAATACGTACATATAATTTGTCGAGCTGTCTCTGTCCCTTAGCACTGTTTACTTGTGAATATTACAATTTTGGATGTCTAGATTTAGTTTTGCATTAAAAAGCACCAGTGGGTGTTCTGACAAAGATTATTTATGATAATCACCATATGACCCCTCTTTGGTGTGATTTCAACTTTCTTTTCTTTTCTTTTCTTTTTTTTTAAAGATTTACCTATTTGTGCATACAGAACTGGAGTACAGGTCAGAGGTGCAAGTGTGGTGAGAGACTTCACCAGAGACAGAGTGGGGACCAGAACAGGCAGATTGAGGAAGTTCATTGCTGAGGGGAGCAGCGGGGGGGTCAGGAGAGGTCTGCCACCCCATGTGGTCACCTCCTGGAGGGTGGGGATCAAACTCATGATGAGGTGGCTTTAGCGTCTTAGTGGAGTGCTTTAACCCGCTGCACCCCCAGGGTGGGCACAATTTCAACTTTCTTTAGGACGACCTCGAGCTAGAGTAGCCTCCATTCTAGCATAGTCCATCTTTATCCCTGCAGTAGGAAATTTGAAGGGGTATCCACTCTTTGCTCTGGGGACTCCTGAGGACTCACCATTCTGCTTGGTTGAAGGTTAGTTATCTCTAGCCTCACCACGGTACCAGTATGTTCAGCTTATTGTCTGTGACTCTTATCAGTATACCTAGTAGTTTCACCATAATAATTATGCTTATTACTCAGTAGTAACTCTAGCGAAAGCTAACACAGATTTCTAGAGTTCCTTTCCTTCATTCCTCTATTTTTCCAGAGTCTGTTCATGCTTCTAGCTATCTCAGTCTCCTTGATAGTTGATCTTTATCTCCTTCATTCACCAAGACCATTAGTCCTTGTTTATTTGACCTTCCATGTACTATGGTTCAAATACTCTCTAGATAGGGATATGGGAAAATTATCATACTCACTCATTTATTTCCCTTATCTCAAGCACCATATTCCATAAGTCTAAGGCTCAGCAAGGTAACACATTCAGCTAATATATTTTGCCCAGTTTATAGTTGTTTATTGATATTCTTTTTTATTCAATTGTGGTTAGGGAAGACAGGAAAGCCTTTAACTCCCATATGTAGTTTAAATTTTGACAAGGTATAATATGATTAACTATTGTTATAATACAACCTGAATTTTCAAATTTCCAGATCACATATAAAATATCAATTTTGTATTTATATCATGGGCAAATAGCTCATAAAACAGTCATGTATCTTTTCCAAAATCATAAAGAAATGTTATTAATATAATAGGATAAAGGGAACACTTAAGCTAGTCTTTGCCTAGCATCTGAATGACCTTCTCCTGAATTCTTGTGTTTCATTAGCAGCTTATATTTGAACATCTGCAATGATGTGGAACTCTGTCCTGCAAGAAGTGTCTCATTACATGAGATGGTTCTGCTACGAAGTGCCTTCATAAATTAACCTAAATTTATTGTTCTGATTTCCACTATCTGACCCATATGGTGGCCGCTCAAATCATTCAGAATTTAGTATTAGTCAAATTCTACTGGCTTCCAAATGAGATTTGAAGTAGTCCATTCAGAACATATGCATGGCAGAGAGCTGGTGCATGAGAACAGATCTACTGGCTAATAGGTCTGGCAGGTACACTCCAGGCCAAATTTTCAAGTATTTCACTATCCCTCTCTTCTCAATTATTCCTGATATTGTTAGGGACTAGTGCCTTTATCACTCTTTGGCATGTGAGCACAAAGCAAAAATACTACTTCCTGTTCTCACCTAATCTCAACTATGCAAGCTTGCTACCTGGGACTTCCAGCCAGCGGAAGTGTGAGAAAATAAATTTATGTACTAAAGCTATGCAGTCTATGGCATTCTGTTATAATAGACCAAAATGGCTAATATATTTACATTCATCTCAAATGTTAGTCACAATAGCCAAGAAATGGAAATGCCAAAGTACACCCTGCATATGAAAACAATGTGATATATTAATTTGCTAAAAAAAGGACATGCCTTGGCTACAGCATTTATAAATATTGTTAAGTGAAATAAACCAATCACAAAAGACAAAAACTAGAGGAATCCACATATGGAAGGCACCTGAAATCCTCAACCCCCAAAACAGAGAGTAGTATGGCCCTTGACAAAGCTATGGGAAGAGGGTGATTATTCATTGGGTATGGAGTTTCACTTGTGCAAGGTGAAAAAGTGCTAGAGATACATTATCCTACTGTGCACTTAATAAGCGTAACAGTTAAATAATCATCATTATGTTACATGAGTTTTTCCAGAATTAAAAATATTGCTCTGGATTTATTAATAAAGGCAGTTCAAGTACTAGGCAAAAATGAAGATTTTTCTCAGAGCTCATGATGTTTTCATCTTGTTGGCTTCACTGCTAGATCTTCTCATCAATGAATATGTCAAATTGAACCTTGTCTCAGAGTTCTGTTGAGTGGAAGACGGGAGAAATGGAGTTAGGCTTATAATTAGCCTCCCAAACTGAGGCTGTAATTTATCCATAAGTCTGAGGCTGTTAGGCCTAGAGAATCAAAATATAAACTACCTACTGCAGTAGCTGATGACTTAGAGGTTTTTATACCAGATTAAAATCAACATCTTGAACTTGAAAGCTGTCTGAGAGCCAGCATAAATTAAAAGTTAATTCCTGGAAGTCAGCCAACTGGATTTGGAAGAAGTTCTACACTAGACTTGGCTGAAGAAGCTTCCTTGTCATTCACAAAGTGAGCTTAATTTGTGAGGTTGATGTTGCTGGGAGAATCCTGCAGGCCACTGAGCCAGGCCACATGATACTCCACACCAGGTGTCTGTGATCATGTGGGAGGACACTGTTGTGATAAAGCATCCATGTCCCCACGTCTACCTCACCTACTTAGGACTTATGGTTTTCATTGTGTGAACTGCCAATCCTAATCATCTGGTTTGGATGATGCTGGTCCATTCATTCACTTACTAGAAGGAATTGGTTCACTTGATTATGGAGGCTGCAATTCTGAAGTTTGTAATATGCAGTGTGCTATAGAGTAGCTTCCAGGAGATCTAGAAATACTGTTTAGTTCAACCTGAAAAGAGGCACCTTGGAGATGCAGGAAAAATAGTGGTATAGCTTCTATTCAAGGTAGCCTGCTAGAGAATTTTCTCTGTTCAGCCTTTATTTTGTATTATTTTTTTAAAGATTTACTTTATTTATGCATCCTAGAGCTGGGTTATAGGCCAGAGGTATGTGTAGGGGGCACTGAGAAGATTCATCAGAGCAGAATGGGGAGCAGAATAGGCAGGATTGCTGAAATACACTGCTGTGGAGTGCAGCAGGCTAGACAGGAGAGGTCTGCTGTGCCATGTGGGTCAGCTCCCTGGCCAGGGATTGAATTTGTGCTGTAGAGGCTGGAGGTGGCTTGATAGCACTGAGACTTAACCCCTGCACCACAGAAAGGCCATCTGTTCCATCTTTAAATGCTATTTAGGCTGTCAGCTCATTGAGGCCCATCCACATCTGGAGGCCAAACTGTTTACTTGAAGTTCATTAGTTTTCATTAATTTTGATGTTAATCTTCTCCTCAAAACTCTCTAAACTCAGTACACAAACATCACAGGTGTTTATAAGAGACCGAAGGATTTTAAATCAGTTATCTCTTAACAAGAGAAATAGAAAGTGCCAGCAGCAGTGAAGTGCTGACATTTCAGAAGATCCCATGGAGATTCAGTGAAAGGGCAAGTCCTATAGAAAACTAGAGGGAAAGCATTCTGAGAAGAGGGACTCAGAGGCATGGTGCAGGCCACTGTGACTGGAGCTGCAGGAGCAGAGAACAGAGTGGCAGTGAGAAGCCAGATCACAGATCCTGGGAATCAGAAGTACTTTCTCATCTTTCGAAGCCAGCAAAGCATTCTAAGGTGTGAGCAGAGAAGTAGCATGAATTAATTTTGCAAGTACTCATACTGCTATTACCCCAATTAAAATAGCCCTCAATGGTAACATGTAGGCACTATTTTAGACATGTCTCAGCTGTCACTAAAACTAAAATTCAACAAATTGGACTGAATTGCTGAAGGTCACAAACCTAGCTAACTGAGTCAGATCTAATTCTTTTTCCTCATGTAACATGCTGACTTCCGGGTCTTCCTGTCTTTTCTTATGACCTCCATTGCCTCCAGATCATTATTTGAGGATTTAGACTTATGATTATGGGTGTAATAATTTAGCATTTGCAGAAAGAAGAGTTAAATTAGTCTAAATATGAAAAAATTCAACTCATTTTTTTTTGATGAGCTCATAAGTAGGATTTGTATGCTGTGATAGAAGCCATCCCTACCTTCTATTAATGTTCTTTTTGCTTAAAAAGGTCAGCTTGTTCATTCTCCCAGATTTAAATCTACTCAGTGATATAGGAAACACACCCCCCACCCCCCTTCCTCCAGTTAGGAGGGTAAGAAAGATTTCCCTAGATGATGCTATTACAATATTCAACCAGAGCTCCCTGGAGAGAAAGGATAATTCAAAATCTTAAATAAGATATTCAATTTGAGATTAGTTAAGTGGTTATTTGGCTGTAAGGGATTTGACAAACAAGAGGCGCTTCTATATTTTCAGGTAAAGGAAATATTCAGTTGGATTTAATTAGCAGTGGGATTTTTCTGGCATCTCTCCATTATGAACCTTCAAGCATTGAAAGGATAATTAAAATTTCTGCAGGTTAATAATCATAATAAACTTTCATTAAAAAAAATGAGAATTGGAAACTCAAATGCAAAATACTGGTGTGGGATTCCCAAGTGTGTTCCCTCCAAGCTTATAGTTAATATAGTGACTGTAGTCATGCATTTTATTAACAGTTGTGGTCTTGATCAATTGGCTTTAAAATCACACAGCTTTCAAGTCTGGTAATTTTAGGCTTGGAAGCACATACATCATGAATAAATGTTGGCTCTGAGTTTTTTCAAAATCCTCCAGTAAGCATAGAAGAATCACTTACAATGACCCCTTGTCTTTGGTCTTTGTTGGGGTTCCTTTGAGGAGGGTGGTGACTCAGGGCCAAGGGTATCTCTTCAGAAAACCACCATAATGGTGAGGAATGCCAGTGTTCTGGCAGAAGGGGATAGTGGGTAATCAGCCTTCCACTGTGGAATCTCGTTTACATATTTGAGAGTGGGAGGACGTGACTTTCGCCTTTTCTTGTCCCTTCCTCAACGCCCTTCCGTCTGGTGTGGACAAAGGCTTTCAGTGTGAAATCACAGCCTTAAGAATTGATAGATACTTAGAATGTAAGAAGTTGCCTGAGTTTATGTCTTTTAAAGATGTATTTTATTTATGCATACAAGAGCTGGGGTGTAGGCCAGAGGTATGTGTGGCTATGGAGGTGGAGGAGTGGGGCTTACCGGAGACAAAGCAGGAAGCAGAACAGGAAGATCTACTGAAATACACTGCTGAGGGGAGCAGTGGGTGAGACAGGAGAGGTCTGCTGTGGCTGGTGGGTCACCTCCCATGCCAGAGATTGAACTAGTGCTGCAGTAGTCGCCAATAGTTTCATAGTGCTGAGACTTAAGCCTTAGTGCCACCAGGAGGCACTGATTTTAGGTCTTAATCCATGAAGAATGTGTGTTCAAGGCAAAGGATTTATGCAGGAAATATATAGCCCCTATGTCGAAGCCAGCCTTAGAGGCAGGGAAACTAGGGAGATGTGAACTCTGGGTTCTCATGTGACACAGATGGAAAGAAGGTACAGAGTAGAAAAAAGGTTCCCTCTGTCCCCTGACTACTAAGAGGATTACTGGAAGCTTCCTGAAATGTTGTCTTACCTTTACACATTTGCACTATATTATTAGAGTATAATATTAATGATAATTAACAGTGTAATATTACATTATTAGAGTGTAAGTTACCATATCTGTTTCCAAAATGTTCAAAAGAACATCTTCTACACATCCATTAATCTTTCCATTTTTCCAGTCATGCACTTCAACCAGCTCATGCAGGCTCAACAGAAGGAAGAGTTAAATTTTCAGACACCTAGGGAGGCAATTTTTAAACCATTAACAACTTGAAATTGATCATGAGGGCATAGTTTCACCATGAAATTCAGCAAATGCTACAATCAGTGATCGCCAACCTATCCAGAGCAACAAAACCCTGTCTGCATCTACTGGTGTCTTCCGTGTGCTACTCAACCCCATGCCATGTGGATTTCCTTCTTTGTGCACCCCAACTAGAGGCCCCCCTTAGACATCACAGATGGCATCATGTCTAAGCATAGTTAGTCCCATGATCCATTTCCTTCCTGACCTCACATTTGACAGTACAAACTGATTTCATGTCTTCTTTCTTCCTGCAATACTGCAGTCTGTTGGCACAATGCAATTCTGAATTCTCCTCTCCATGAGTTTTAACAATTTTGTTCCTTTTTCCCTTAAGTGTTACCATTTCACAATAGCCTGAATTGTGCCTTCTTCCATCTTTCTCCCTTGGTCAGATCATTCATTGCTTGGTTCTAGTACTGCTCAATACAGATGATAACCACATCATCCTGTATTTCCCAGACCCCCACTTCAAGTCCACGTTAATATTTCAACAGCCTGTTCATGTTGGTGCACATAGACCCACTGACATCACAAACTCAGACTTTTCAAAAGTAAATACACAATCTCCCCATCGTTCTTCTGCTCATATACTGACTTATTTGTTGTTGCCAAGGACATCATCAAACTAGTCCTGTTGCCACACCTGATGATCACAGATGATTTATAGATATGAAAACTTTTAATAGTTTTTCCTTTTGTGTCTGTCTAATTTATTGCATGTCTTTCTGCAATCTTTCTTTAGAATGCATTCCATATGTCACCTCCAATGTCTCTCTTAACATTCATGCTTTACCTAAGATCTGCTTTCTTGGCCTTCGCCATTGACTTCTATTTTTATTTCCTCTCCCAAAATACCTGTGGAAAGGAACACACCAGAGCCAGCGAACTGAACTGCCTAAACATGGGTGTTATTTGTGAATACTTCTAGCCTCCTCAGGTAGTTTTATATCTTCTAGTTTTATATCAGGAAGTGAAAACATTATTTGCTTTTTCAAGACTGTCACATACTTGTTTGACAGTTTTTACCCAATGATGAATAGAAGAACATCCATAGGAAGGGACATATTGGAAGAGCACTAACTTCTACTAAAGAAAACCAAGGCTTGGAGAGATAAGTGAGAGAGCAAAGGACATTGAGAGAAAGCACATCAGTGGGGCAATCACAGTTCTCTAATGTCAGACCAAAGCATGTGATGATTGCTGATTTTGTGTCAAATGTTGCTGTAAAAAATATATATATGGTTAACATTTAAAGCTGTAGGCTCAGAGAAAAACAGATTATCCTTTATTATGTGGGTAGGTCTCATTCAGTATGTTGACAATCTAAAGAGAAAATACTGGGGTCCCCAGAGGACAGAGGAATTCTTTTCAATTTACTTAAAAATAAAGACTATAATGTCGATTTATAGAATTTCCAGCCTGCTGTTCTGTCCAGGTACTTTAACTTTGTCAGCTCCCACAACCCTGTGACCCAATTTCAAGTGAATCTCTATGCATATGTTCTGTTGTTTTCATTCCTCTAAAGATGCTTGATTAGTTCATGACAAGACTGCATGTAAGCCACTCATCATCTATGTCCTTAAATAACTGGATACAGAAACATTTGTACCATTGTGTTGCTACTAGGGCTATTTACTACTATTAGAATGTTCCTGATCAGAACTTGCTAATTTTTACTTCATATCAGACCCTGTACTAAATATATCCAAGGATTACACTCAAAAACCATATATGAACCATTTATAGCTGTAGATTTCCCTGTAAACAAGTAGTTTGTAGTAGAAAGAACAAAACTGAATATGACAACAGAGAACTGTAAGGAAAGGAAAAAATGAAAAATAAATAGAAACAACTACTCATACCCCCACACTAGGAAAGAGGGTGAAGCAGCCCACTTCAGCCCCCAGTTCTAACTCCAAAGTCGGGGGAGGAGAGTGTGCATCACAGGTGTGGGGAGTCACTAGAAACGTGAATGGAGACTCAAGGGCACATTGATAGAAACATGTTTAGTCATCCTAAGCACTGAACAATCTCTTTATAGAAACACACTAATTTCTATTATTTTCTAATATGTCTATTATTATTCTGGTGACAGACTAATAGTAAATTAAAAATGAAGAATTACCATTCCTTTCCAAAAGACAATCTGAAAATCAAACCTCCATATTTGCTGGCTTCTCTAGAATAATTGAGGTGCAGAAGGTTCATACCCCATTTAATATACATAGTGTCACAGAGGGGCAGTACAAGTTTTAGGTGCCACTTCTTGTGTTGAATTTAAAATAATTGAACCGTATCACTTTAGGTGGAAAGGTATTTTAAAAATAACTTCCAAAGGATTTTCCCCAAATATTCTGCATTTGCTACTTCCTTTCTGCCCTCCCCCACCAAAACAAAAACAAAAACAAAACAAAACAAAAACAACAACAAAAAAACTCTGAGCATGTTTCAATTCAAGTGCATCCTCCTGCCAAGGGCCACCAATATGTCCATTCACCTTTGTCAACAGAAACACCTGCCAGAGTTAATGAGTACTTAGGATTCTTTCCCTCAGAATTAATATGCCCTGGATGTGTGGAAGTTTGTATTTTTGTGTACTTTGTGCAATGTTGTGATTTCCTTGTATTACTTGACTGTTCTGCTCCCCACTGCTGTTACTGGGTCTGTATAGGCACTTAAATGCAATGTACCTAAATCCAGAAACATTAAATCTTTACTGAGACATTCTTCTGTAAATAGCATTAATATTCTCCAGGCTTCAAATTTCATGCCATTATTTGACTCCTTTTTATCACATTTCTCGTGTTGAACATATCACCAAATTGTATTGAATCATCTTATGTGATTTATTAATACACATAATTCTTCGACAAGATTTATTAAAGTTAAATGTTCTCTTTCTTTACCCTCAGCCAACTGTCGAAAGAGATCTTTCAGAATGCAGAATCAAGTGCATGGTGGAGAGCTGAATAGAGATTAGATTTAAGCAGTGCCCTAAGTTGGTATACTCAATATAAAATTCAAAGTGGTGGGTGCCAGTAACGTGGAGAATAAAGGCATAATGAGATTTGGGACAGGCTGTGAGAGACTCCAGGGCAATTATTGGAAAGAGAACATTTAGACCTATGAAATTTGAAAGCTGTTAACTAGAGTGATGAATCATATCTTCAACAATATTTTTTGAAGGCTGAAATTATAGTTTGGAAGTGCCTTTACTTAGGTACCAGTTGCTGACCAGAAGTGGCTTCTTGCAAAGTTATATACCCCAGAGACAATCTTGTGATTTAGTAATTCTTTAGATTCTGTTTGTGGAACAAAACACTAAGTAGATGGATGGATGAAAATAATCGCCTGCTTTTCATGAGTTGAGGAGCCAGATCACACCCTCAGAGGCTGGGTCTGGTGCCAGCCATCGCTCTCAGTGCTGTTGGATCCATTGCTGTCCTTCCCAAAGCCTTTGCGTGTGCTCTTCTGCAGTGAGGGTGAGAGAAAGTAGCCCAGAGAAAAGAACAGAGACTTAACAGTGTGGCGTAGGGGACAGGATTTAATCTGGCTAGATGCAGGACATTTTCTTTTGCTTCTAGCTTCCTCCTCTTTGTCCACAAGTAAATAGCTGGCAACGATGTAGTATGATGGACCGCATCTAATCAGTGCTGGAGAAATATTAAGAGTATTTCTAAGTTCCCTTGTAACTCTAGAATTCCGAGTCTAGGACTCTAGCAAAGCAGCTTGGGAGACTTGATTCTTAACAGAAATTTCCGAGTGCAGGTTTGGAAGTGGGCTTTATTCCCTTCTGCCTCTGCTCCCTCCTGGTGGGTGGGTGCCAGTTCCATTTGTGATGCTGTTGAAACAAGCAGAGCAGGCCCCTGCACCAGGCTAAGTAAACCAGCCTGACACCACTATTGCGTAGATCCTAGAAGCTACCTGCTCCACATGGCAGAGACACAAGATGCTTGTGCTCTCAAACGTGTTCCTTGCAGGACTTCAGAGAGTTGGTCACATGTTCCCTGGCTTTATGTGTTGTCCCCTAAAACTATTTAGAGGTGGGCCCCTGTTCAATGCTGATGCCAAAGGAAGGGGAATGGTGTGGAGAATGTGAGGGAAAAGAAAGTCGGGCAAAATCCATTTGAACTTGGTAACAAATGGGCAGTTTTTCTCACTCATTTGGCTCCTGGTCATCTCCCTGACTGAGACCATCAAAGAGGCTGGAGAATCTGTGGCCCAGAGGGTATAAAGGAAATGGAATCCACACCATTCCAGAACCAAGCCTATTGCATTGCAGAGAATGTTAAGAGCACCAACCCACTTCTTAAGTCTGAGAGATGTTAGGGTGATTTAAGCTGCTGATCCAATGCTCAGGCAGGAATAAGCGTGAATGCTTATGGTTTCCCTGAAGCCCATCTCTTCTCTCGCCTCACCACCTGGCTCAAACCACTGTATCTGCTTTCAGTCCCAACTTTTAGCTTGACTCCAGAAACCTTCTCTGCCCTGTCACACTCCCCTGAAAAGAATGGGCTGATGTATTTCTTTCACCCCCTCACAGGAGCCTTATTCGTAATAGACTGATACGGGTGATCAAGGACACCCAGGAGCCATTAGGGTCCTGTGTGCTGACCTTTCTCTGGTATAATCGCTGATCGGAATCTTCAGATTTGGGGCCAGACACACTCAAACCGTTTTGTGCCCCTTTGGTTTGACAGTAAATCAAAGCAGCAGCCCTTTTCCGAACTCAGTCCAGCCTCTCCAGTCCTCATCGGTTTTGCTTTCTTCTTTCTTCCCACTAAAGGCTCATGACATCCCAATCCACCCAGTGTTTCCCGGTTTGCAATAAGACTGTAGAGACTCTTCAGTTAAAAAAAAAAAAACAAAACAGAAAATGCATGGTCAAATGTGCTCAACTGTAAAAGCATCGTTCTGAGTTATTACCAACTTTGCCCTGCAGTGAGGCCACTGTAAAGAAACCCTAGGCAGAGGCTTGTGGATGACACGAGGCGCTGGGGCTGAGTCCCTGCTCAAGCTCTGTGTGCAGCACTCTGGGTGCTGTGAGAGCTGAAAGGCCTCAGATTTCTTAGTGCTGGTATTTGGAAAACACTTTATCTATATCCACTTGTTTACCGAAGGTAGAAGCAAGTGTCAGTTATTTCCTCTGGGAAGGCTTAGGGGGCCTATCTTCCCCTTGAACCATGTCAGGTAAGGTTAGGAGGAATGAGTCTTTATTTGTGTAACTCAATAGCCAGGGCTGAGATGGGATTTGGTGTGAGTTTTCAAAAGAAGCTCTTTTCCTTGTCTAAACGCTCCCCCCAACCCCAGCCCCAACCATGTATGGAGCAAAGAACTGCATGGACACACAATGTTCTTATTTTAAACCCTGTGGTATCTGCAGCTCACCAGCAGAAAGACAAAGACGAGGCAGGGGGAAGTGGGAGGGGGGGCAGGAGGAGTGGGTGTACCCAGGAGTCCTGAGTTAAAGTTCTGACTTTGCTACTTCACCGACTACATGACCTTGGATGAGAGAGAGACTCAAACTTCCCAGGCCAAGGTTTCTGTCACACAAGGAACTTGCCTACTGAGCCATTCACCTGCAGAATTATCAATTCCTTATCACATAGAAAAGATACCACACATCGCTGCTGCCTTTTGCTGTTTTTCCTTCTGTGCTCTTATCCCTCTGTGTCCTTCAAGTTCTTCTGACCCATCACTCTTGAAATGGACTGCATAAAATTAAAGAAGAAATAACATTTTTAACACATGAAAATGCATTTAGAAATTGGGAATGATATACTAGGTAGACCAAAAGACAGAGTTATTTACCTGCCATATTAAAAAAAACAAAAAAAAAAAAAAACAAAAAAACCTGTCCTTCTAGATTTCCTGGGAGCATTTTCAGATTATTTCTATGGGAAAAACTCACCTTGTGTTAATCATGTCCCTTGCTTGTTGGTCTGCCAATTTGTACAAAAAGAAAAAATGTGTATGTGTGCACGAGTAATCTATTTTACCAACTTAAGTTCACCCTCCCTCCCTGGATGCCCAGAGATTTGATTCTATAAATCCCCAGGGACATCTATTCAATCCCAACCAGAAGTAAAGCTCTGCAGAATTAGGAGGTGCAACTGAATCCTTTTTGGGCTTTCTTCCAGACAGAAACTTGGCCAGGCGTGTCACTGAGGATGACTGTGTCTGCCTTGCGTTGAGAGGCTTGAATTGCAGCTGCTGAAGAATTCTGGACACAGCCCTGGGTTTATCTTGTTGAGCCCAGCTCACCAGAGGGCTTGACCCAGTGTTGTTTCCAAGCCTCCCAAACCTCAGGGGTGTCTGGTCTCGGAGGCTTGGTCTGCTCTGTCATCAGCCCAGATGGGCAGCGGACTAGATGACTTCTGACTGCAGAAATGCACCTGGCCCAGTACTCACCATTGAAGAAGAAGTGCAGGAGGAATAGGAAAGTGGTGGCTCACACAGGCCTGCCACCACATGGTCACAATGTGCCACACATTCACCGAATGTCAAAGAAGAAAGCCATCCCCACTGTGGGGACTCATGTGGGTTCAGAGACTTCGGGCAGGCGGATCACTCGATATGACATGTAACGACAATACTTTATTATTTTTATTAGCACTAGAATGATATCTTTTCACAACATCCTCATGCTATACTTTCTTTTGTGTCACATCTCTACTCCTATCTGCTCACACCTGTGTCTGGATCTGGACTTGACCTTAGAAATTCGGTTTGCTTACACCTTTGGCTGTCAGTGGCCCTCTGTGGTCTCGGCTTGGCTAGTGAGCTTCTCCTGTCCAGTTCCCCATGGCCACATGGTTAGCCAGTTCCATCCACTCTTCACTGTGTGTGTGGGAGAGAGTTATTACCTGTTTGTGCTACTCTCAAGCAAGGTGGGCACCATTCTGTAATGGGAGGATGGCAGGGAGCATGAGCAGCAGGTGGCTAAACAATGAACGGGATTTTATACAAGCTATGTCAGAGGGGCTTTTCCAGAAGCTTCCACTTTTCTCTAGAAGTAGCTTCTGTACATCGTTCCTTTCTCTACCCAGTTTGGGTGCTGACATGATTACTTAAGAACAACATTTTCATGAGCTCGGGCTTGACATACTGAGTGCGAAGCCTAAGCAACAGGTTTATTCCCATTACTAGGAAGTGTTATTTTATGTCTGTGATCCATAACTACATTGGCTTTATTATGTGCTTATGTGTATGTATGTGGGTTTATGTCTATGTGTATAGTGTATACACATATACCTAAGCAGCATGTAAACAGTTACACATATGCATATTATATCTACAGTGTAAATGTGTATTACTCATGTGTGTGTATGTATAAGTGTAAATATGTATTGCTCCTGTGTATAACTGTGTATTACTCACGTTGTGTGTATGTATAAGTGTAAATATGTATTGCTCCTGTGTATAACTATATATGTATATATAATATACATATATAATACACACATACAGAACTGCAACCTGAAAATATTGAAACATTTGAAACTTCATGAATTAAAGTGCAGTTATCATAATAGCAAAATATCGTTTTTATCTCAATTTTGAATTTAAATTGATAAAGTTCTCTTGATTTATATTTTTAGTTTATGAAAGATATCTAGGTATGTACTATGAACTACTGTAAACTGTTTATGGATTTTGTGCATTTCAGAAAATATTCTATTATTCATAACAAATGATAAACAGAATAGGCAAATTTATTTTAGAATTATTATGCAATATATTTCTTGTAAATTGTATTGAAATTGAATTTTTCTGATATAGAATTAATATATGCTCATTTTGAAAAATTTAGAGAATAGAAAGATAAAATTTTAAAAAAGCTGGAATTAGATGAATTAGAAATAACCAATTTTGCCATATTTCATTCTGTCAGTAGGTTCCTATCTATTTTCCATGCATTAGTTTCATATTATATAAAGTTTCAAATTTTGCTTTCTCTTAATACCATGGGAGTTTTCCCATCGCTTTGAACATGATGTAGAAAAATAGTTTTAATGAGAACACTCCAGTTAATTACATGAATATAGGTTATGATTTATTGTTAAATAATTAGTTTATGAGTAATGCTCAGTGAATCTTTTGCATGCATCTGCAAGCTATTATTAATATTTACACAGACAGCAAGATTTTGTGAACACATGTATATAAGTTTATATTGAGATAGCTAACTTAGTATTCTTTAAGCTTATATTTAAGTATATCAAAACCTCTTTTACTTCTACTACTTTATTTATTAATTTTTGCATACAAGAACTGGGGTGCGGACCAGAGGGGTGAGGGGGTAAGAGTTTCACCAGAGACAGAGTGGGGAGCAGAACAGGAGGATCCACTGAAATATACTGCTGAGGGGAGCAGTGGGTGAGACAGAAGAGGCCTGCTATGCCATGGCCAAACTCAGGCCACAGTGGCTGGCAATCACTTGATAACGCTGAGACTTTAACCCCTGCACCACCAGGGAGGACCACTTTTATTTCTTAAATCAAAAATCTTGCAATGTATTTTTCATACTCTTTTGCACTTTACCAAAGAATGTTGACCATAATTTAAACACTCTGGGTGAGGGTCAGGTTTCTTAATACCTGCTGTTGGGGACTGGTGGAAACTGAAATCAGTGATATTGTCACTGGTCGCCACAGGAAAGTCCTCAGGCTGGGTTGATGGTGACAAAAATGAGGACTGTTACTGTTCTTTGTCTTTTCCCTCTGCCGACAAGTTAGACTTCTTTCTTTTACCAAATTATATTCTATTTAAATTACTTTTAAATGAACATCTGAATTATAGTCATTTCTACTCTAAATCTTACTTTTTTTTTTGACAATGTAAATTCGTTCTAAATGTGATCAACATATTTTGGGGAATAACTTGAAAATAATGCAAATGTTGGGTTTGTTCATGCCTAACTTTCTCAATGAGAAATACTGGGGTGAACTCAGAAAATAGCACTCAGCTGTGGAAAAATACAGAGACCACAGAGCACAACCCCCCCTCCCCACCACGGACACTCACACCCCTCTGAGAACAGCCTCGACCTCCCATCACCTGGTAAATTGTAAGCCACGGAATCCATTCAGCAGCATAGGTTTGCTGGCTCCCAGCAGCCCCCCCCCCACACACCCCTTCACAGCTATTCACAAGCCATATGCATTCCAAAGCCAACCTTCACAAGTGATATTGGGTGTTTTACAAGATAAGCATTTTGTGTATTTCTCAACAGTTCAATATGTGTAAAACTACAACCAGTTTTACTAGGTTTAGCAGTATCTGTGCCTCCAAAATTCACCCGTGGAAACATTATGTCCAAGATGAGTTGTACAACCAGCACCTTTGGGAGGTGACCAGGTCATTGTGAATGGGATTAGTGCCCCTATAAAAGAAGCCAGAGAGACACTTCCTGCCACCCCCAAATTGTGAGGACCCAGTCACAAGCTACTGCCTGTGAGTTAGAAAAGGGGCCCACTGTAAGTGGCGACCTCTATTGCAATAGAAAGCTGTGCAGTCACTCGTGCAATAAAGAACAGCGAGGAAGTCAAGTCTGTTGTTTATAAGCCGCCCAGCAGCTAGGCTAAGACGGCTGGGCAGCTCTTTGTGTCCTGACATTTTACACATTACTCTTGCGCACAAGCAAGTTTATGTGAGCTCTAGCCCAGTCCCAGTTTTCCCCAAGTCTTGCAGTTTTCATCATGCCTTTCCACAGAGTACAAATATATTTAGGAACACATGCCTCACAGTAGAACTGACACCCAGAGCGAGCATCCCTGCGCTCGGGAATTCTGAGAACTGTCTGTCCTTAAACTCAGAGACATGCCTAACTGTTGCTGAGCACCAGAGTTATTTGCTTTCTAGTTGTGGTGGCTCTAAGACTGACTTTGAGCAAGCTGGAACAATGGGCATCTCTAGAAGGTTCCTTTTCAGTCTTTAGGTTCTAAAGAAAGCAGGGACCAAACCCCTCCTCAATTCCCATCACCATTTTATGGCCACTGTGCCCTGATAGGTTTATTTTATTTTTACATATCTATATCTTCAAGTTATCTTAAGTCTTACAGTGATGATGTTTTATTATTTGCTCATTGTTCCTATGAGCATATAGACTTGAATGCAGGTATTTATTTCATCTGCCTTGTTCACAATTGTAATAACACTACCTGATGCAGTTTTGATCACAATTGCATTAATCTGCCTTTTCATCTGTCCACCAAATATCCCTTTTTATATATTTCACATGAAAACCTTCTCACAGCCACTCCCTAGCATAGGTCCTTCTGGAATGATTTGGACACATCCCCACTCAAACTTCTACTAATTTCTGAGGAAGTAGGTAAATAAACCACATCATGATTCAGAAACCAAACTTAGGCTTTAGTTTTCTGTGCTTTTTCGTCATTTTTTCTAAACGGCAATTATTTCCTTTAATGTCTAAGAATAGCTCCCTGAATACAACAGCTTGAATGGTAATGGAGAAAGGGCAAGGATTTTGACAAATTGACAAATGCCAATTAAACATGTAATTAGAGGTGCTAGCAGGGCAAGAGGAGTCAAACCCAAGAGGGCACCTCAGAGAAAGTTGCTAAATAAAATGGTATTGCCACCAAGCTGGAAAACTCAAGAGTTTCAGCAAACATGTATCTCGTGCCCCCTCATGTCAATGCTTGGTGTTAGAGCAGCAGGAGTGACAGGGAAAAGAAACAGCCTCTCCTGAGTGAGATATTCAGTGAGAAAGGCGTACTAGACACAAAGCCATCTTAAAAGATGTGCTGTTGAGAGGGATTACGTGAAAGGATGTCGCTGAGAAAGACGTGGAAGAGTCACGGGATTTCACGTGCTGGGTCAGCTACCTGCCTGCGCTCTCTCAAGCTCACTGCCCATTCCTCCTCTTCTTCACAGGTAACTTCTTCTCCCAGACCCCACTGCCCACAGGCTGGCTTTGGATACCAGGGAGAATCTGCTGGTCTTGGGAACACCCCAGCCAGGGAAAAGGCGAGCCTCCCTGCTCCCTCTCTTCGGCTTGGGCAGTACGCTGGCTGTGCTCAGGTCGCTGACGAGTGTCTGCCAGGCTCGGCTGCAGGGTGGGGGTTTGGTCCTGGGCTCTGTAATGCCCAGGCCCTGCCAGCGGGCGAGGCAGACACTCCCTGTGATGCTAACCCTGAAGCACTCCGCCCTCCTGCAAAGCTGCATCTTGGTTTTTTCAGTTACTCAGTGCAACAAATCTCCTATAGTAAATCTCATGTATTTAAAATGTCCGGGGTGGTTTCTGATGGTCTGTCTGATTACCTTGACTGAACAGAAGAAAACTGCAGTGGCCTAGCGTGGGAAGGACTGTCAGTAGGTTTACCTGTGGGCAGAGAAAGGTTAGAGGTCACTTCAGAGCAGAAGGCTTCTTCTGCAGGCAGGCCTTGGGCAGAGTCAACAGGACTCAGAGCAGCCAGGCTTTCAGGGTGCCTCGGCAGGGTCTGGAAACCCTCGGATCCAGTTTACCGTTCTATTCTGTCCAAATTTAAGTTACTTGGGACTCTTGGAAAGACTCACCCACTCAGAGTACCAGGGCTAGAAGTCTTCTTCCTTCAAATGATACACATGAGGACCCTAAAGCTTCTATTTGCCAAAAGCTTTGCTCAAGGCCACAGTTGGCACAGCTGGAGAATGGTTCTCCAGTGGTTTCTTTGACCAGAGTCATCTTTCACCAGCAGGTGGACCTGTGTTACCTCCCAAGCTTCAGTTCATCACACACAGGTTTTGGTAATCAAATTATGAAGCAATGTTAAGGTTTGTCCCATAGCAATAAAACTTCTAAATGTAAACTTATAATAACGATCCTGTCGCATATGCCAAAGAAATCATTTGGGACTGATTTTGAAAGTAGGATAAAGTAAACGAATAAAGTACCCGCTATGGTGGAGTCAGTTGAAATGTAGGCAACAGTGAGGCAATAGAATACATTCTACTGTGTAAGCAAAAATCAGAACAATAGCAAACATCACCCTCAGGCCTGCGGAGTCTGCTGTGTTCTCATGCAATTAGTCTTGATGAAATCCTACAGGCACGCTTCTTGTGTCCACACCAAACACTAAGGTTTGAAGTGAAATAAACACCTTGAGGCAAAGACTTTAGAGACATTATCTGTTTAATAAATATGATTGTAAAAGCAATAAACAAGAGCAATTATACATTACACTACATAGTATTTAACCAAAAATACATCAAAAAAGTCATTTTAAAATTAGAAGTAGTTCCGATACTATAAGAAAACTTTCATTTATTTTTTTTTAAATTGGCTTCCTATAAAAATAAGTTGGCAAATGAGGGATTTCAATGCTCAGTTGGAATCCTGGAAAACACAGAACAGCTGCCAAGCACCCCACTGCTTTCAAAGTTGCTGTTTGGAACTTCTGAAAAAAAGCAAGCAAACCTCTGCATTTTGGACAAGGAATCCAATTAAGAATAAGGCAAAGGAGAAAGTGTCGGCTGGATCGTTCAGGGGACTTGTGGATTTGGACAAACACTGCAATATCAGATGCTTAGCATGCCCTGAAACTGCCCTTCCCCGTCCTCCTCACCCCCCTCCCTGTGGCCTCAATTCTCCCAAACTCCTCCCAGTGTCTGGACCTGCTGCTAGTGAACAGGTAGGCACTTGGGTCTCTCCCATCAGAGGCTCTCGCCGTGCCTGCTCTCTGGGCTCCAGGTGCTATGGCTTAAGCGAGGGTTTCTCAAACCAGCACGCATCACAAATAGGTAATTGTGGATTTACAAAAATGGACCACAGGGTCCCACTCCTGGAACACGCCTGAGAGGATGCCGACCTTGCTGGTCAGGCACCAGGGACTGAGAACCACAGCGCTAGATCCTATGGACTGGAAGGCGCCCATGGGCGGTACCTTGCCTCTCTGAACTACAGGTGGGGGCAGCTGGGGAGAGGCACAAGGGGAACCTGCAGATGCTGGACCTAGAGAGGGCCAGCTTTGGTCACTTTGCAAACTGCCAGGCATCTCATGCCCACCTCTACTTTTAATCAGGACTTACAACACTCCCGTCTTCCCTGTGACTTCTCTGTTATTCATTCCTTCATTTATTCCTTCAAGAAATAAGTTTCATTATACCTATTCTAGGCAAGGCACTGTGCTAGATTAAGAGTGTCACTTCCTTTTTCATAATTTTCCAATTAAATGAACTGAACCGCGACTCTGAGGACTTCCTGTGCTATTTTGAGTGAGCTTCTTTTGCTTTCCAAATCCTTTGTTTTCCAAATTAAATATGGGAGCCTCCAACTGCAGAGGATCAATGGTGATATTTTCTGTGGGGTAGTGAGCCTGGCAGGTTGGGGATCAATTGAGCTCCGCAAATAGATGGCTGTGTGGGGCATAATCCATTCCCTAGGTTCGCATTGGGCATGCTCAACCACACAGCCTTCTGCATGACTAGCTTTCTGCCTGTGGCCTTGTTCAGCTTGCTCTGCCTGAGTTACCCCGGGCAGGGGTCCCCACCATTATTCCATATGTCTTAAGGGTTACCTGGGCACCTCCTGTCATACCTGTTGGCTGAGGGACCCAGCTCAGAGGAGACTGAGCTCTGTGTAGTGTTTCAAAACTGTTTCTATCAAAATTTTACAATGGGATTTGACCTATCCATAAAATTCCAGGGGACTCTCTGGAAGTGGTTTTATTTCCTTTTTTCCATGGTTGCCTGGGGAAAACTGTAACTTCCTCCTGCTTTAAGTCAATCAATTCCTCCCCTTTATATTTAATTAGTTTTCCTTTGCAGATACTATGATGTTAGGGGGCAGCAATGCACACCTGCGAAAGAACCGGAACCACCACCCTGCGTAATTAAAATCTCATCCTAGTGGAAGACAAGACCTGCGTATATTCTCAGACTTTGTGACACCCTGGAACAATAAATCCATGAACCTGCTTCTTCTGCGGCTTAAAATCACTTTTATTTTACAAACGGTTTTATTTTACTACGAGCGAAGAAATACTGGGCAACAGCAACTGTCACAGGGGGAACTGCCCTGTCATATAGAAATATGTTCAAAACATTTCCCACAAGAACCTTCTAGAATCTGACTGTGTGTGATTTTTTTGTTAAGATACGAGAACACCTCGACACATCTGTATCCTTTCTTTTCCAATGTACATGGCCAGGTTTGAATTGCTTTGCAGATATCAGCTCTTGCACACATTATGTGTTTCCAGGTGGGAAAAGACAAGGATATTTGAAAGGTGCTACAGAAGGAGGCGAAGGGTGCATGAGACTGAACCCTGGAGGGCCGTGGTCAGGGTGGAGGGGAGCTGGCATGCTTGCAAGTGTACAAAATTGACAGAGATCAGAAACTTGCGGGTGGCAGGGGCAGGGCTGGCAGAGGTGAGGTCATAGTCAGGGAACATCAGGTGATGTCCCGGATCTAGCAATATGTTCAGGATGGGGAGGCTGGAGCAGCTGAAGGATATCTTGGGTCTTGGAAGGAAGAGATACAAAGACATCAACAGATTGTGACCCCATGTGGACGGCAATCGATGGCGAGGCCAGACTGTGAGTGACTCATGGCATTGTTTTCTACCTAAGTTGGGGCAGCAGGAAAAGCTTCCAGGGAAGCAGCCATGGTGCCAGGGGTGGACAGGAAACAGGTCCACTCCTGCCATCTTGCCTCCCTGCCTCCTTCCTTCGCTATTCTACCTGCGTACATGGAACTTCAACTCGCTTCTTTGACCGTGGGGCCTCACAGGATGGAGAAAACAGCGTGGTGGCCACTGCTGGCCAGCAGAGCTACCAAAGGTAATGTGGGAGGGGAAAGGGCAATACAGCAGGTGGACCAGAGAAACAGCTCAGGGCTTCAAACCCCTGTGCATGTCTTTGTGTCTTAGGAAAGGGACTGAGGTGGCTAATCCATCCATCAGCCGGTACTGCTAAAATAGCTGTTAAATCTACAGCCAAGAATATTTCCAAAAATACATGCAGATTTCCTTGGCCTGTATATGTTATGAATTCTCTACAAACACGACCGATCAGAAAAAAGAGAGAAGAAAGGGGAGGGGAGTGTTTTCCATTAAAATAGAGCACCTGGACACTGCCCCTCCAAGTATCGTCCACATGCACAGGCTTAAAGCTAAAAACCCTTGTTGTCTGTGTCTGAAGAATTAAAAAGTCCCGATGCAGTGTTTGTTTGTTTGTTTGTTTGTTTGTTTGGATTTTGATTGTTTTTATTTTATTTTTTGTTTGTTTTTGTTTTTACTGGCGTCCTCCATTCAAACATTTACATAGGTAGGGATTTCTTTTGTGCTTTGATTCTCAGCAACTATGGAAATACTTCCTGGCAAAATAGGAAACAGAACAACAAAGGAAAGAAAAAAAAAAAACATAAAGTTAGTGGTCATGGAGGATGATGCACTTGACAAGAGCGAAATTCTTTCCTGATCAGCAGGTCGCCTGTAGCCTTTGGGGGTTTTCCTTAAATTGCAAATTGTGCCCCAGCAGATCCCCGCTTTGGCGTTGAAGGTGGAGTGGCTTGTCTTGCTCTTTGCAACCGGAGAGATGAGTCACCAGGTTGAGCAGAAGGGGAGGGAGGGGAGGGTAAAGCTACTCTCCTAAGAGAAAACGTGTAACACTTACTCATTTAATGACACTGGAAATGGAAAGGTGTCATAGACTTTGCAATGGGCTGGGACATGGTCCTGGTGAAGAAGGGATTGCTACTTTAATAAAGTAAACCATGGCTGGCTGTGCCTCATACCCGTGGGGATGGCACTGAAAAACCAAATGACCCACAAAAAACACACTTAGAAACTTTAAAAGTAAAAAGACAGGGTGCACGCTCCTATGAACTTGAAGACAGAAAAGGCTTTCTTTTTAACCCAAAGCAATTATGCATTTATCACCCTGTCTCCCAAATAAAAGAAAGTGCACAGTGAAAATTGGACACCAAATGTAGCTGCAGTTGTCATTAATACCTCCTGCACAAGCTAGTCACTGCATTAAATTTCCCTTTAACGCAGCCACAGAACCCCCTGTATTCATTTAAAGAGAACTCCCTGTACTCATTTAAACTGAGGGACTTATTTCCTTTCTCCCCCCCCTCACCTGGCAAAAATCAGATTAAAAAATCTTACGGAAGGGTCCTCTAGGTGTCTGCAATTTATCTCATTAGAGCAAAGTATGGGTGGTTATATAATATTTTATCCATTGTAGTCAGCAATGGAGGGTCTAGAGGGCAACCTTACAGCTTTAACTCCTGATGTCAACAGGCAGGAGACAAGGACAGCTATGGGGACCCCAAGGCTTGGTTTACCTTCCTGGAAAGCCACCTCTACAGTAAATAGTAGAACTGAGCAATGACACTCAGATTCCGCACCCAGCTGCTGAGTCCCGTGCTCCCCATCCACAGACAGAGAGTGAACTCTGTGAAACGGTCTGAAGTCCTTTTCAGACATCTGCCAGGGGACACTTCACAGGAGGGAGAAATCAGCTGGTTTCTAATAGTCTAATGTCTAAGCCAAAGTGGTCTTACTCAGGAAGCCTAGTCCCAGAAGTTCTGCAAACTCTACCTCATGTCCTCCAAATTCTAAGGTTCTGTGTCTTGAGAGGAAACAGTTTGTGTTTAGACTATTGCTACATTTAAACAAATCCCCCAGATGCCCAGGCGATCACGCCCCTGAAGTTATCACTCCGCAGTGTCCTGGAGTAGCTGGTCCTGCTTAGAGTAGCCCTGAGGACAGGCTACTCACATCTTATATTGTGCATTATGTTTTCTGTCCTTCCAGCCCTGCCTGACCCTAGGACCACCAGCTCAGGCCTTCTGGCACATCAATAGAGCAAATGCTTTGCTCTTCACCCATGATTATTTGAAGCCCATCATTTTCAAAAGGTTATTGCAAAGAGAAATATAAACTAACAAAGAGAAGAAAAACTAGATAGAAGCAAGAAGCCTTTTTTTTCTCATTCCAGTGGAAGGGAACAAGTGAGATCTCAGCTATTTCTCTCAAGGATGTTAGAGCAGAAGAAAATGGTCATGTCAAGCCAGAGAGGGGTTAGAGAGAGAAAGTCAGCCACTGATTACTCAGGCCAGAGAGCTGAGAGCTACAGGAATCATTTACCTATGAGCCGTGACTCCACCTTCTCATCTATCAGCTGGCCAGGCCTCCTCAGTCCAGTCTGAGGGGCAGGGGGCCTGCTTTCAGTGTGACTGACTTGACTGACCATCTCTCGTTCTTTCTCATTCTGCATCTGGGCATAAACATTAATCCCCGGGATCTTCCTAAAACATTAACAAAAACCATCACTTTTGTGCATGGGAGATGAGATTACTGTGACACAGGCTTCTGAACCTGCCAGGGAAAAGGGGCAGGGGAGGTATGGATCAGGGCCAGGTACCTTTTGAACTTGTAGATGACGAATACCGCTAGCCCCACGAACACCACGGAGAGCAGCATCAACATGGCGGAGCCACTGTGGGTCGGAGTGAGGTCCACCAGGGGCGCTGGGGAGAAAATGAGGCATGGTTAGGAGCAGAGACTTGGGCTGGGGCCTTGCCAGGAGAGGCTCATGGTTCTCCCAGAGAGGTCTGCGGGGCTCAGGGACCCCTCGCCTGACTACACAATAGGCTTGCCACATGGCTGGTGTGTGAATGTGCTTGAGTCTGTCTTAGACCATGGCATGCACCACTTGACCTCTCCAGCAAAGATGTGGAGCAATTCATAGCACAGACTGCAGCCTGCATGCCTGGATTCAAATCCTGCTCCACGATGTGCTGGCTGGGAGATCCTGGGTGAAGTGATTTCACGCTGATGTGCCTTATGTGGGGAAATGAGAATAGCAGCACAATTAGCACTGGATGTTTGTGAGGATCAAGTGAGTTAATGTATATAAAGTGCTGATAACGGTGTTAGGCACATCTTGTATTAAATATGAGTGTTTATTGCTATAGTTGCAGTTATTTGTAATGAACATGTACAGCACTGTAATAAACGTAATAATTAAATTCCCTATATTCTGAATGCAAGCTTTTCCTGCTGAGCAATGCACATCAACAGGAATATTTTTTCATGAATTATCCAATCCTTTACAGCACCATTCCAGGCAGTTGTCAGGGTAGAGGATAAACAGAGTCATGGAGCATGTTCAGATTGTTTTACACCCAGGAATGGATGGTTGTGTATTTTACAAAGCAACTTTCTGCAGTAGAGAGGTGGCAATCTGATTGTCCCTACAGTTTCCCACAGACCTGAAAGCTTTTCTGGGGAGTACCAGTCTCTGAAGTGCTTAAGTTCTCTTGGACCAGATTGCCACCTTTGCATCTACAAAGAAGTCTCCCTCCCCATAGGATGCAGCTCCAGAGAACATCTTTCTCCACCTCCAAAATTTCTTCCATATCAGGGTTAAACCTTTTATACTTTAATGACTTTGTTTGCAATTAATTTTCACCCTCTGAAAAACTGACATTTTGCAAACAAGCACTTTTCAAATATAAAAGACCAGCACATGTATACCATAGAAGCCTGAATTATCAATCTGTACTTCCAATCAATTTAACCAAAACCTGATGCCTGGGATGTGGGTGATCTTTCAGCACCATTTCTGTGACTTTTCTCTGTTGAAAGTCAAGAGCGCAAAGTTTGGGTCACCCAGGTACAAAGTGCACGTGACTGTATTGTGGATAAGATTCTCCCCACTCTGTCTCTGGTGAAGCTTCTCACCACCCCTACACCTCTGCCTTGTACCCCATTTCTGTATGAATAAACAAATCTTTAAAAAAATATTAAAAAATAATTGATTTTTATAAAGCCATACAAAGAATAACCAAGTGATACAGTTTAAAGAGAAGCTAGGATCAAAGATCACCATTCAAACGTGGATGGCACATATACATCCATATACATGTATCTGCATATGTTATATCTGTCTATGCATAAATGTGTCTATGTGCTTATTTATTATGTACATTTATTTTACTTTGGGTAGTAAAGTCCACCTTATTTCCCTCTGTCTTCCTCTCTTTCCCTAAACCCCACCATGAATTTCAAGGAATACCTTATGAATATTTGTGGAATTATGTAGTTCCATAAAAATAAAATTCTGCAATGAATGCATGCAATTCAACCACATGAAAACAACCATCCAATCAAAACTGAGCAGAAGAACTAAATCATCATGTCTCAAAGGAGGTCATACAGATAACCAAGAGAAACCTGAAAAAACGATCATCACCAGTTATTATCAGGGAAGTGCCAATCAAAACCACAATGCGATACCATCTAACACTTGTGAAATGGTTCATGCCAAAAAGATCAGATATTACAAGTGCTGGCAAAAGAGTAGGGAGAGAGAAGCAACCTTCACGGACTGTTGGGCTATAGGCTAGTTCAGTCTTTTTGGAATACATATGGAAGTTTTTCAGAACATTACACATAGATCTACTAAAGAATCCAGCAATCTATTGCCCAGTGATCTATCCAAAGAAGATAAAATATTAATATGAAGGGATACATGTGTGCCTCTTCACTGCTGCACAGTTTATACTGCCAGGCTAAGTGTGCAAGAACACTGAAGTGACTCGGGTGGTGGTGTAGACTCACAGAACACCACTCAGAATATTATAAAAAAGGTGAGCTCTTCCCAACATGGACAGGACCGGAGGGGATTACTCAGTGAAATAAGTCAGAAGGAGAAATACAAACTGGATGACTTGACTCAAGTGGCACATAAAACCTAACCAAAGGAACAGACAAAATAACCTTTGAAATCTGAGAACAGTTCTGTGAAACCACAGAATTGAGGCTACCAGAAGTGGGGGTGAGGGTGAAGCAAAAGGGTTGAGGACTAACAAGACTTTGTGGGTGTAGTGTGATAACTTACATTTGTACAGCTGTAAAACTGTACTGGCATCATTTAGGGATGGAAACCAAAGTTACCACCATAAACAAACAAGTAAAAATTTCACCCAGAGACAATATTTTATTTTTAATCTCACCCAGTCCTCATAGTCCCAAACCACTGAATTACTTTGAAGCAAATTCTGGTGTCATCGATTTTATTTGTAACTCTAAAAGATATAAGGTACCACCTCTGTCTTGATCTTTTGTTATCACCCTCACAAAAATAATATCAGGAAAGTATTTTAAAGTAATCTTCTAATGTAAACCCTTAATTTAATACAAGGGAGCAAATAGAAGCCCAAATGAGCTACAAATGCTTAGGATAGTTTGATGCGGCCTATTTTGATTAGCTAACCTTCTAATTTCCAATTTAATATTGTTAAATAATAAATAGGATCTCGGTGACATGAAACAACCAGGCAGAACACTAAATCTGTTTGAAAGGGTTGGTATCTCCCCATCACAAGTTTAGATCTTTCTGTTCTAAATCACTTCCATTTAAATCATCCTGGTAAACAAGCAGAATTGACACTGTTAAGTAATTAGCATGTTAGGATGGGAAAGTGAGCTTCTGCATCCTGAGTTCAGAAACGTGTGCTGTGGACCCCTCGCCATCTTGGCATCACTCAGTCATTTCTCAGAGGCAGCCTCCAGCAGCAGTGACAAGCCCAGGGCCACTGGCCTCTGTTCTGTGGGTGGTGTCCACTGGCTGATCTATGTCTGACTATAAAGAGGCTTCCACAGCATCTGTAGACCTTAGTTTGCCTAACACTTAAGTAAGTGTGTGTATGTTTTGCTAAAAAATGGAAACCTGTGCTAAATAGGATTTAGCTTGTTGTATGGAATTAGCATAAAGTAATCCCTCTCCAGTTGTAGCCTAACAAGGGAGAAGCTTAGGGGAAAGGGCTGAGAGGTTTATTTGCCATTATTCATGCACATTGTACCTCCAAGTCAGGCCTGACAAACGTTGTCCAAAACTCTTGTAAGGTACTCAGAAAAACATTGTTCTATTCTGTTCTATTCATATGGACCTGGTTTGATTATAATAGCAATAGCAGTAGTTATAGTAAAAATACTAGTTAAGTTGTGCAAAGTGGTTAACATGTAGAGAGTGCTAAATAAATAGTCATAGGTTGTTTCTATGAGAACAAACTCAGAACTTCATGTAAGGGGCACAGGAACCCATGATATTTTTATCAGATAAGATTCTGACTGTTACTTATGGGTGGAGTGAACCTCCGTTTCCTCGTTCAAAAAATGAAACTAAAATAGAGCTTGTTTTAGAAAATTGTGATACATCTACATAATGGAATGCTACTTAGCTGTGAAAAATACACAGCCCTGTCATTTGCCGAAACATTGTTAAACCTAGAGGTTATTGTGCTTAGTGAAGTAAGTCAATGGAGAAAGGCAAATGCTATATGATTTCACTCAGCTGTGGGAGAGGGAAAAAACATGCATATAAACTCAATAGTATAAAACAACAACTAGTGATTATCAGAAGGGAAGGGGAGGGAAGGTGGTACATGGACAAGAGGGGCAATTTGGCGAAGGATTAGGATTATACCTTCAGTGGTAAATATATCATAATATATAGATATAGATATAGATATAGATATAGATATAGATATAGATATATACACACTGGTACATCAGAATCTTACATAATGCTATCATGCAATGGTACTTCAATAACAGACAAACCAAAAAACAAGATGGAATTTTTAAAGCACTAGCATAGTATCTGGCATGTAGTCCACACTTAATACTTTAATAATTGTCATATTACTACAAATCATATTTCTGAAAGTGTAATCTATAGAAGAAATATTATGGAAAATTATGAAGGATGCCAAAGTTAAATGAACTTGGGTAATGATGTATACAGCACCCTCCCCCACCCCATCTAATGCCTCAGTGCATTAGAACTTCACAGCAGCCCTGCAGGAAAGAAACTCGATTGTTTTATCACCAATCCTTTGTAGACACAGGTCCCACTCTACATCAGTTAGGAAATGCATCACCCTCAGCAACACATTCTTTTATGCTTTGGCCTGTTTGGTTTATTTGCAGATTATAAAGTCAGCCTGGTGAAGTGGTACAAAGAAATGTTACTCCTGTTAGAATTCACTCTGGTTCTATCAAGGGTCTTTCCTGGAGAACTTCTTCCCGCACTATGATCCTGAAATGCTGAACTCTTACAATAGCTCTAATTCAAAGTTTAAATTTGCCAAGAAGCTTCAAAAGCAAGTTAACCATACCTTAATTTTCTTTTTTCTGTCCTTGCTTCCAAGATAGACCCAAGTCAGGTTTTTAGTTATCAACCTAGAATGTCACCAAATCCATATGTTCTAAATTCTGGTTGTTAGACATAAGGGTGATATCAAAGTGGTGCAGAGAAAGTTGACCTGGAGTGCAGGAAGGGTGTAGATGCTTTTGTTAAAGAGCACCTTGGTGGCCCGCTGGCCTTGCCTTTAGCTGAAATCTAAGCCCAATCATGAGTCTTAAGGATGGCATCTCCCATTTAGATAAACCCATGGTCCTGGAAGCTGGTTAAGGGGCAAGTTCCCAGAGGGCATAGTGACCAGTGAAACATCACTGCTAGTTTCAACGTGAGGAGGAGTCTTCAGCAACAGCCAGTCACAAGGAGTTGAGGTCAGTGGGCCGAGTGATGGCTATACGGTACCTCAAAGACCCAGTTCAGCAAGTGATAGAAAGTGGCAGATGCCTATTGTTTTCTTAGGGATGAAGTCAATAAGGAACACTGCTAATATGTGATTAATTTATAGACTATATGAATCAGAAACACCTGGAGTACCTGTGAAAATGCAGTTTTCTAGGTTATGTGTAAGAAAGTCTGTGTGTCTGAGAGTATATCTTAGAAATCTACACATGTAACAAGAGGCAAAAGTCATTCTTATTCCTACTAACTTCAGAATCCCAGTGGACAGCCCCATTCATAAAGTGTCTAGTCTCTAACTTCAGAATGTGCCTAGATTTTATATTCCCTGGGTTTCTATAACCAAACAAAACAATGAAATGTACTTCTTGATTGAACAGTCTGGTTATGGCTATAGGAGAATTTTCTACACTGCCTAAAAGCATTTCAATCCTTCTACTCAGAGAGAGGTGAGTTTTCTGTAGATTACGTGTATTGCTGATCACTTTTCTACTTCTCTCTGGATCCAATTTTTGTGCAATTTGAGTTTGACACATCTCCCACCAAGAGAAGTATGTTTCTTCATGCCATGATTATGCACGAGCACCATCACTTAATTTAGCAACCAAATGAAATGGAAATGATGGTGTGTGTGAGATTCAAGGTCTTTGTACGTCTCATCTCTCTCCTGGAATCTGTCATTGCCAAATGTGAGCAAGCCCAGGACAGTCTGTTTAGAGCTGAGAGGTTATGTAGGGGAGCACCTAATTATCCTAACCAAGGGGGTTCTAGAGCAGCCTTCAGCCAGCAGAAGCAAGATCAGCAGAACTGTAGGACAACAATCCATAGATGACTGCAGACCCATCTTGAGCATAGATAAAATCAGAAAGCCCACTCAGCTGATTCACGGACAAATAAGCAGTAAAGGCATGGAGTTGAGACAATGACTTTCTGGGTTGTTTGTTACACATCAATAGCTTACTAGTACAGTCAGCAACACTCTTTCATCTGGTGAAACATTAAATTAACAATTCTCACTGTTGGGGTCTATATAATCCAACTGTTCCTACTGTCTCACTGGGCAGCAGAGTATGAGTAAGATGACTATACAAATTCTCTTCTAAACCAAGATATGTGAAGAATGAAAGGGAGTGTGACTAAAGCTTTGAAGGTATAAACCAGGACAGTATGAACATTCCAGGGATAAGAAACTTGGTGTTAAGATGGTAGCTTGCCCTGAGTAGTGATATCTCCTAAACACACACACACACACACACACACACACTCATTTATGAATATACACACACAAATAAAGTAATATATGTGTATCACACTCAATCTCATACACACATGTGTTATATGTGTAAAATGCATGCATATGTATGTGGGTATAGGTAGATTCACATACTTGTACACACACCTATACATATGTATGTTTGTGTGTGCATGCATATGTATAATGATAGGCATAATGCCCAGATATAGCTTAATTTACATGTACACACATGCACACACACACAAAATCTAAGTTTTCACCCAGTTTGTCCAGCTGCTTTGCCTTTGCCTGGGGGAACTATATTTCCTATATCTTAACTATGAATATTTCCAACTGATCATGTTTGTATCCTCTTCCTGAATGTTCATCTGATCACAGCCATGCTACTTCTCTTCCTGAGAGTTCTAAGTGCATTTTCAGGCCTGGGAATCTCAGGCCAATTACCCCACGGTTATTTCAGGTCCCTTTATGGGCCCAGGGTACCTTAGACAAAATGGAGAAGAAAGAGCCTATTAGAAGCTAAAGAAAACCTCACTGCTGGTCCCTGGCATATTTATGATGAAACATGAAACTATCCCATTCATTCAATCACATTGGATCAAGGGATATGTTTAGATACCTTGATATCTGCTATTAATTATAATACCTTAATGACTTAATAACTGTCAAAATTCACTAGATCCATGTGTCTGTCAACGAGCCTACTTATTTATAGAGGAAAAGCTATTTATTTGGAGGGGAAATAGGAGGAAAATAAAATATGACTGCTGTGACTTTACTCATGAAAGGCTTGTAAATGATTACTGTGAAGATAATAAGGCGACAAGAGACTAAGGAGGCAGATAAATTTATCGGCTGTGGAAGAATTTCACTAGTACTAATTTCATCCCTAAATGGAAAATGTTATTGCAACAATTTATTTCACTTTACAGTTCAGAACTCCACACTTTGTGATGTGGCATCTGCATCTATAAAGAGGTGGCTTAGATGACATTGTATTTTCTAAAGCATTTGGACCAATGTTAATTCTACCTTCAAGTGGAAAATATTCTCAATGTGAGATTGCAAGGCAGATTTCATGATAGATCTGAATTCCCAAGTTCCTTATCCCCTCCCATATCCACTCATATCATATCCAGGGGTAGCAACTGAAGTCTGGGAATATTAATTTTCTAATATCCCTGTGATGATATCTTTTTATTACACCTGAAAAAGTAATTGAACTAGTCAGCAGCCACCATGAGGCCAAGATAACATTTTATTAAAAACCCACACAGACCCTTGACAAGGGACAGTTATCTGACACATAATAGTGTAAACCAGACAGCTGTCAGGTACGCAGGTGGGGCTGTGTATTGTGTTATTCTGCACTTATAATTATTTTTTCAAAATTGAACCTGGGGTTTGAGCTCCTTCCTTTGAAAAACATTAACCTTTTATAGTTTCTTACCATGTTTCCAAAACTCTGGGAGAGCAGTGACCCCACTGGAAAACCAGCTGCAGGATAACCCTGTGAATTCCCCTACTTGCTGAAACATTGCAAGATGCAGATGTATCATTTTTTGTTCATACTAGCACATTAATAGCATCTAGATAATGTCATTTGTTTAAGTTTCATAAAACACATGACTATTCGATTATAACTGTCACAGAGATTCTAGTTTACATGATAATCATTTTTCAAGTGACATCTACCCATTCTGGCAATTAGGATGGTTCCAAATGTTCCCAGAAAATAGATGTTAATGTTTACTCTTAATTCCCTCCTACACTTACTATCTCAGGACTTGCTTTATAAATGCATGCCTGTTCTCGTGGACACCCGGAGTTTTAAATCAGATTTACTGCCCGAGACAGAAGTGCACCTTTCTTGCCTATGTGGAGGGGTTTCTGCAGAGAGCTGCTCTGTAGGATGGTTATAGGGACCACCCACAGGCCTGGCTCCACAGACATCACTTGGGAAAATGGTGAAAAGTGCAATTTTCTGGGTATCGCTCCTTAGCATTATGCTTCAGATTGTATTCAGATTGTAGGCTGAAAGACTTCTGCTTTTCCAAAGCTTTCTAGATAACAGTGATCTAGGGTCATGCTCAAGAACAGCTGTTTGATAGTAAGGAACTCCTACACAGGGATTTACAGGAGTTTTCCTACAAGAGTTTTTCAGTCACAGAACAGGGTTTCATGGATCCCAAAAGTTTAAGGGAACCACTCAGTCCTCTGTCCTAGCCTCTCTCTGTTGAAATCCTAACCTGCAAGGTTCAGTTTATTTGCCTAAATAATAACTCTAATGAGATGCAAATAGCCCTTGAAGAGCCAGTGTTTGCCATGCAGTGTGAATCCATCTAGTTAGGCTCCGTGTTTTCAAATAAAATGCCAGTGTTATCTTTGTTTCACAGGCTCTAACTTTAGAAGAATCAGCAAGCTTTTAGGCAGCTTCTCCCCAACCCATATTTCCATCTTACCCCCAAATATAATGGCAAATGTACTCATGACCATACTCAAAGGACCAAAGATAGGGGGTTTGATAAAACTTTAAAGATTTGTTCCAGCAATCTACCTGTCAGCAGATTTCACCCACCTGGCATCATACAAAAGTGGAAATGGAAGCTGTGAGGTTAATGTGTAGTTTGGCCCTGGTCTTCTCATCTGAGATTTAACTCCTGGCTTAAGCTCCCAATGGGATTTTTCGCTTACATGTTTTATGATAACAAACTCAAAATGGAATACACAACTTTATCTTCTGAGGCAACACATTCCTCAGTTTCCATCTCTAGAAAATTCTATCTCTTGTCACTGGGGTGAAAAATTCTTATAAAAATGTGAAAATACTTGGCTAAAAATGTTACTGACCTGGCCCCAAGCCCATTAAATATCCTTTTATCTGCTGTTCTTCCCTTTTCCAAGTGTACTGCACTTTGTGACCTCAACACTGCATTAAGGCACATTTTCTCACTGACATGAGTGAACAGTGAACAACACTAATAGACTTCTTTTCCCCAGGTTTTATCCTAGCTTTCCTCTGTTTGTAATTTTAGCTTTAGAAAACATTCTAATTAGAAATTTGAAGAGTGGCTATCTTGACGCCCTCACCATGCCAACCTGTGACTGATGTTACCCCTGGGCCATAAAAGTCACCTTGCTGTCCCTCTGCTGAATGTTGCCTCACCTCAGCATGCTGTTTGTCACTCCTGCTGGTGATTCCTATTCAACATGAAGGCGCATCTTTACTGAGTCATCTGCATGAATTCTTTGGGTCTTTCATTTGGAATTAGTGATGCTTCCTGTAACTAGTGGCTGGGCTTCATGTCTAGTCACTAGACACGAAGTGGAGAGTGAGTATCCTGGTTACCTTCATATCCCTGGCTGAACTATAGTTTTAAAGAAATACTTGCAAAATGAGGCCTAGAACCACCTGAGGAGTAAGGTAATCAATCTTAAATGGACCTTTCCCTTGAGTAAATTCCAAGTTACTAAGGGCTGAGAGAAAATCTGTAGCATTTTCAACATTTTCTCAGTGACTCAGGTTTGTTGTTCTATCAGCACCTACAGAGATCAAGTTATTCTGCATGGTAGAGCCTCCCTGTGAGTCCTGCTGGAAAAACTAAAGTGACATTATAGCTTCTGACATCCTGAAGAATAAATATGAGTAATCAATAGCATAATACACACATAAGTGCATAAATTCCGGAAAACTAGGATAGAGCTTGGCTGAGACTGCAGAAGGGGGATGTCACACAGGGTGCAGAAAGGCCTGATGTGTTGGGGGAGGTAAGGCCAGTGCACCCCAAGTTGAGTGAACTGATCTGTGGCATGAATGGGGCTGACTCTGATGTGGGAAACACTCTTTCTGGTGGCAGGGCAGTAAAATATGGGTTCACAAGCAGTCCATGCTTTGGTCCTGTTTAGTAACACCCCTCTTACCAATCCTTCCCCCATTATCTCTAGGAACTCTTGTTTTAGGACACAAAATTCCACAGAGCATAGGTCTAATCATTCTTTAACCTGCCTGATTTTCTCAATTGTGCACAGGTGACGATGCCCTTGAAAGGGTTACCTGGCATGGGTTACCTGCCATGAGGAAAGCACAGATAAGGGTTTTCCTTGAAAGTTTACTGGACATGATGCAAGGCTACACTCACCAGTAAAAATGGTAAGGAGAAGGTGATAGATACAGGTTCACAATGTGATATAATGAGTTAGGAGGCAAACCCGGTGCTTGGGATTTGTTCGAATATGTCTCTAAAGGTTATAAGCTGACTGTGCATCTAACTATATACACTAGTGCCTGATAACATGTAGTTTCTCTGGTAGGTGCAATGATGGAGACATAATGATAAACTGTACCCAAGGGTGATGATGACAATGATAAAGGTGATAATGATGGTAGAGATAGAGACTAAAATATCCATCTGCATTCAGAAAAGGGATAGAAGGTATCCAGATGAAGTTCTCCAGAAAGAATCCAGCAAAGGTAAACTGAGCTGACCCTTAAAGCAGATACTTAAGAGATATGGGATGGTGGAAAAGGAGAGGAGGAACCATGTCAATAAGAAATACTAGGAATAAAGATAGCTTCCAGGCTAACCCTTGATCAATGTCTACTTTGTTTTTGGATGCCAAGCTCTTGCATCCCGAAAGCCAAAGGGGGCCACTTTGTCTTGACCTTCTCTCAGTCTTCTCTCCACTTCTCTCCCCCCATATTCATATAATTTCAAGTCTCTTTTTTTCAGGAAAAAACATTTCAACAGATAGCTGTTGAGCATGGTTAGGTCTTCAAGAGGAATTGCAAAGAAATGTGAAGCACAGAATGGCTAAGAACAAAACAGGGAGTGTATTTCAGGTTTACTCAGCGTAGATACTGAAGGTAATGAATTTCCAAATAGAACACATGCAGAGACGCCAACACCATCCAGTCTCTAACAGCATCCAGCTATCTGGAAATGCTTACCTTGTGTTCCCATAAAAGCAAACAGGGGAGTGAATTTGAAAAACAAAATGAGGCCAGTAAATTCCTGAAAGGAGACATTGTCTTTTCCTTAGAGACAAACCAAATTATGCATTGCCTTTCTCAACAGCAACACACTGTGGTTCTAACATTTTCAAAAGGAAGATGTTGAACATCTGCCGAGCAATTAATGTATTGCGGCCGCCTGCCTGAACGGTCCCCAGGAAGGTATCAGCAGTTCTGCTTATGAGACATGAAATGTTGCAAACAGTGGTCCTTTGTACATTTTCTTTTTTTAATCTTTATTTTTTTTCTCTTTATTTTCTTGTCTGCAGGGGGTAATAAGAGTATGTGAAAGGGAGGTGAGGTAGAAGTTCTATGTCATGTTTCTTCTAATTCTTACAGAGAAGAACCCCTTAAGCCATTGGAAATCAAAAAATGTTCTCACTCTTTCCAAAGTGGCTTCATCTAAGATTGGGTTTTTGCTTCAAAGTGCATTTGTGGCTCTTGCTCTTTGGGAACCTTGATCACACATATCCGGGTTACAGGGACTGCCCCTGCAAACCTCAGGTTGTTTACCTAAGCTCCCAGAACAGGCTCTTCCCAGGGATCTGAGTCCTGCTCCCTAAATCCCAGCTATGGAAAGGACAATAAACAGTTGGGGGCATTTTCTAGGTCCAAGTTCACATGACTCTGCCATCTAGAGCTCACTCTAGGGGTTAACCCCTCATGGCTATTGGGAACTTGGGCTCAATTCTGGCTACAGACCTGGACAGCTCTTCAGTTCCAACTGTTTCCACTACACAACTTTCCAGAACTTAAAGGAAATTCTTTGGCAGAAATCCTTTGAAAAAGAAGGTTTTTAGAAAGATCAGAAAATGTTATTTTAAGGTTAACTTTATCTTCAAGACTTGTAGAGAAGAAGAATGATATCATTCGAGAAGCCTGTTTTAGGGATCATGGATGGTTATTTCCTGGGACTAAGGAGAGAAAGTCAGATTATTCCACTGGTGGATGAGACTATTGAGGCTAAAATGCCAATAAAGGGAACCGCCAAAGGCTGGTGCTTGGTGTCTCCTATCAGTGGCACCATCTGAGCATGCAGAAAGGACAGATGGGGATCCCGGTTGCCAGACGGAAGCAGGGGCTGGACACTGACCTGCTGTGAAGTGGGCTGCGTGTACAAGGACTTGGACTCCAGGCTTCAGCTCAAAGTGCACGGAGTTTTGGTTCAGCTTGTGGATCAGCAGCTCTGATATCTGAAAGAAGTGGCATAATGAATGCTACAAAAATTGTCATACCAACGGTAAACAGGCCTGCTGAGAAATATTTACCAGGTGTTCCTATATTACCCCTGAGAAGTATATTGCATTTTAGAGAATCTTGAGATTTTACTCCAGAATATGCAGATACAATTTTTAATATTTTAAACATTATGTAAAAATTGCTACAAAATA
>NW_004567112.1:13825967-13912567 GCF_000260355.1 Condylura cristata | reverse complement strand
TATCTTGCATTATATGAGTAAAGTCATCCACAAGTTTGTGTGAAAACATCTGTTATATACAAGGACTTAAAAGAAGTTAGATATGTATATTTTACAATTCTGGTGGGATTCATATATGTTTATCTTATATAGTAAAGTCCACTTTATTATTCTCTGCCTTCTTCTCCTCCCCCAAATTGTCCTTGACTCTTACAGAATAGGTACATCTTGAATATGTATTGAACTAGACAGTTCTGTACAAATAATAAATAATACAGTTGAAACAAACTGAACTACATCTTATTTTTTAAAGATTTATTTATTCATGCATACAGAACTGGGGTGCAGGCCAGAGGTACAGGGGCAGTGAGAGGGTTCACCAGAGAGAGAGCAGGGAGCAGAACTGGCAGATTGAGGAAGTACACTGCTGAGGGGAGCAGCAGGCGGGTCAGGAGAGGTCTGCCGCGCCATGTGGATCACCTCCTGGGCAGGCGGGGATCGAACTCATGCGGAAGTGGCTTTGGCTTCTTAGTGCTGTGCTTTACCCGCTGCGCCACCAGGGAGGGCCCCTTGAACTACATCTTAACTCTGGAATTAGCAGCTCCTTACTGTATGCTTATGCGCATCAGCTACACCGTAAACCACACAGGTACTACCCTCGCCATGGGCTTCTGCACACAGAAGAGTTAACCCCAGTATGAAGCAGGGGATTTTGTTTGAGAAATACAATAATAAGAATGTTTCACAGACATAAACAAACTATTCCTTTGTTTAAAGCAGAAAACCCAGCTCAATTTTCACTTCTTTAATATCCTTTTAGCAATTTCTGAAAAGCCATTAGGGAAAAACCATACTCCTATTATTTCTGTCCAGTCTGCTTGCCTTAATTTTAATATTTGAATCATCAAGTTAATATTTAATTTAATATGCTAGTTAAGTCTGATTAGATGCTTTCTAACCATCATTTTGCTAGTAAGTTATTTTCTTTTAGCGAATATCCATTTTAATAAATATGATATTATTTCATTTGGCTTATAGTAGGCGATTAAAAAAAAGGAAATCTACTGTCATATATTTTATGTCATCCTTAAACACTGGCGTTTCCTTCCTCACTTTAGCATTGGTCTGGGGACACTATTTAAAGGTCAGTAATCACACATCCATGGGTCCAGCAGAACAAGTGGATGGCAGTATTTCTTTTTTTTTTTTTTTAAGATTTATTTATTTATGCATGCAGAACTGGTGTCCAAGTCAGAAGTGCAGGGGTGGTGAGAGGATTCACCAGAGACAGAATGAGGAGCAGCACAGGCAGACTGACTAAGTACACTGCTGAAGGGAGCAGTGGACGAGACAGGAGAGGTCTGCTGCTCCATGTGAGTCAGCTCCTGGGTAGGTGATCAAACTGGTACTGAAGTGGCTGTGGCCAGCTTGCAGTGCTGTGCTGTGCTGTGCTTTAACCGGGTGCACCCCCAGGGAGAGCTCCTGATGGCAGTTATTTCTAACTGAGGCTCCCAGAGGACTGTTAGAAACTCGCTTTGCACAAAGGCTAATGTCAGCTTACTATTAAGGTTTTGATATTTGTTGAATTTTCATTAGTCCACTGAATTACAGGATGACATCTTTGATCCTTTTGTTAATTAAGCAGTTTTATTTGGTAAACCATATCCGGAGTATGGATTGAGCTAAAATTATGTCAAGAACAACTTCATTCTCTACACTAGGCTACTCTTTTTTCAGGGGGCTAGAATCTTGCAGGAGTTTCCAGGTTTATAGGAAGAGTTGATTTATATCACAGACTGTGTAGAATGTTTCTTGTCTGTGTTCTCTAAATTACTGCAATGTATAGGTTACAGATTTATCTTACATTTGTTACTTAGTTGGTCAGAACTTTACAGGAATCCAACAGCAGTTTTTAGCACAGGTCAGTCTCCAAGGTTTTTGCAATGAAATACACATACACACACAAAGAAATCTATATATATGGACGTGAAGTAAACACATGTAGACACAGTACATGTATATGAAATACATGCTTACACAGATATGCATATATATGTATATGGTATATATATACACACACACATATTTTCAAGAAAATACACTTTAACTCACACATTAAAGAAAATACATGTCAGAAGTAATTAAGAATTGTCCTGCTTGCAGACTGTCACATGGATGAAGACAAACCTGCATTTGTAAAAGACACTTGTCTTTCCACCAGATGAAGTGATGCTTTTTTTTTTCTTATTCCTACGAACAATTTCTCTTCAAGTGAGATAAACAACAAGACCAGAAAATAGAGTTCATCAGAATAACATACCTCTATAATGTATAACAATCAGGAGAGTTGCTGGTGAAAATAATTAACTTTTCATTTGTTTTGTTTTGGTTTGTAACATTGCTTCACCAGCTTATCTGTATCATTTACAAAATTAAGCAGCCTATGCAAAGATAATGGGGTACTGAAAGTATACCCCATGCATTTAGTTTGCATCAAAGGGCACATGATAAAAAAAAATACTTATGAGAAAGAAATTATGCACAGAAACAAAGCTAAATGAAACTTACATTACATACAAGAATAATCTCAATTACCATCATGTACTTTTCTATTCAAATCAATGAGTATGAAACTGTTGATAGATTTTGACAATATTTTACATGTTTCCCATGCCAATTTTAGAAGTTTGTATCATTTATCATTTCCCTCAGTCATGGATTGCTGTATATAAGTATACTACATATTCACTGAGCACCTTATTTTGGTAAGGTCGAATATTTTGCCTTACAGAATATCTTTGGTGTCAGTGTTGTTATCTTCATGGAGAGAAACATGGCACTTACAGGGTATACCTAAGTTTACTCAGTTTATATTTAAAGATTTGAGAATAGATTTCAGCTTTACTTGACTCCTAATCTTCCATTAAACATATATATATATATATTTTTTTTTTTTGAAACAGCTGACAATGAGTAAAAGGTATCTGAAAATAGGTCTGACTGAGCAGGTTAGGAGATTGCTAAAAATGTAGCCTTTAATTAATGACACTGCTATTTCTTATCCCTTGGTGAAACAAACAACTGAGAACACCAACCCGTGTCAGCTGAACTATAGGAACTATAGGGACAGGCAGTTTCTAACTCTATCCTCAGGGCTCACTGTTACTCATCAATTAAAATAATTTCTAATGTTTGGGAGAGTCTTTGGTTATGAAAGGAGCGGGATGGACTGCAATCTTTAGAAGAATGTGGTGACAGTCCAAATGAAAAGAATGAAAATTTGCATGATAAAGACAAGTGCAATACCATGTGTGATTGCTGAGCGATTAAAACTGCTGAAGCAAGTTGAATTTATTTTTCTTTTTGTCCAGTGAAAGTGTGTTGTCTTAGCAAATTTCTTTTATTCTTTGCATTGTCATCCTCTTTTGTTGCTATCCTACAAGGTCTATTTTCTATTCTTCTACAGCTAAATAATCATGACCAATGAAGTGACCTGTTATTCTTGGCATCTGCCCACTTGGTAGAATATGCCTGTGGTTCAGATGCCACCCACACTTCACTCAAAGTACCACTGACAGCGGGACTGGGAAACTACTAACAAAAGAATGTAGTGGAAGGGGCCTGGTACAAGAAACCCACTCATTTGTTTCTCCACCTTTTTCATAGTTTAAGAAATTCTGTTGCTACCAGGATAAGGTAGGTTAAGTAGAGGTAACTGTTAAAATTTCAGGAGGGTGAGGGCCCTCCCTGGTGGCGCAGCGGGTTAAAGCACAGCACTGAGAAGCTAAAGCCACTTCCGCATGAGTTCTATTCCCGCCTACCCCGGAGGTGACCACATGGCACTGCAGACCTCTCCTGACCCGCCCGCTGCTCCCCTCAGCAGTGTACTTCGTAGATCTGTTCTGCTCTCCACTCTGTCTATGGTGAAGCCTCTCGCCTGTACCCCAGTTCTGTATGCACAAATAAATATTAAAAAAAAAAAATCTCAGGAAGGTGAAACAAAGAAGCCCTCTTTCTTATGCACACTTCACCCCCTGCAGGGAGGGGTGCACAGGGACACAGGCTGCAGAAGCAACCTCTGCAGCATTTCCATTCTTGATATCATAAGAGTGAAGTTGCCCTAGAGGAAATGCAAGTGGCATCTAAATACTTTAGCTTGGAAATGGCATGCATCACGTCTGCTCGTTGGCCAGATTTGGTCACATAGTTCTGACCGAAGAAGAGGCTCATGGGTACAGCCTAACCACATGTCCAGTGGCAGTGAGCTGGAGACATTTAGTTAGCAGCAGGGATAGTGAGCACGTAAATAAAACATTCAACACCTAAACAATTTTTAATGAAATCCTAGGGGAAAATACACTTTCAGGCTATTAGAATGGCAGTGTCCAAAGATTGAAAGGGGAGAGAAGACAAGTTTAAGGACCACAGGCAGTTGGTAAATTTATGGCACATTACCCAGGGAAGCAGTACAAGGTGAATCTATAGATTCAAACTGTACTTTGGAAGATTTATCAATGACAAAGATACATCAGGCCAAAAATCTAATGCTCACCTGTGAGGTGAATAGGAAGAATGTAAACTACTGATCTATCAAAGCCTTCTGGTGCCAGATTTAGAGAGATTTGTCGGGGTGACCTTGGAGTTGGCCCATTCTATCATCTATGATCCTGTTCTATAGTTAAGTATCCTTCATATAGCAGTTGAATATGCATCCGTTTGTATTCAGCAGAGAAACATCTTTCAAACTCCAAAATCATAACTTCTGTTAGTCAATTGTAAGGGAAGAAACAGAGCCAGATATGAATACTATCTCACTCAATTCCATTGTGTCTTAGCACAAGAGAATCAGCTTGCTCAAAATCCCCAAGACATCTCTTGGGTGATAAAATGAAGAAACAAACTAGTCACACATATTCCTTCCCTTGTAGTCACGATCAGCAGCTCTGAGTTTCTCAGTCTTCCCCTTTGCTCTATTCTTTGTCATTCAACTCCTGCCTACTTTACTTTCACAGTTACCATTTCCTACTTCTGTATCCCTCTTGTTAACTCCCACTTGTTAACTCCAGAGTAGTTCCATAATTCAACTCCCTAAATTAAACAATCGGGAGAAAGCCGATTATGTAAGTATATAGAAAATAATCTGAGACCATCAGTTATATTCTTTAATGCATTTTAAATCCCTTGGAATGCTGCCAACAAGCTGCTTCATTTTCCAAGGCTCTTTTGATTCCCTGGATTTCAGATTCCGCATCTGTCAAATGCATGCAGGTAACACAGCCCAGGAGGAAAGTGACTGGTGGGGGTGACATTTTCCCATAGTCCCCATGTTCCTGGCAAAGGTCTACATGCCCTTGAAGGATCTTGCAAGCCAGCATGTGGGCCTCTGTCTCCCCAACACAGTATCACAAACAACCTTCCTAGAGGACCACACACGAATCTGCTCACCTCTGAGGACTCAGAGACGTGAGGAAGCACAGTAGTTGAGGGAGAACAGGGGTGGGGAGGGGGCTTTGCTTCATACCTGAGCAGCTGGCATAGCAGCTTGCCAGCGAAGGGAGAGTGAGCCTTTTCTCACTCACCGCAGCTCAGAGACTGGGAGACCCTCCCAGACAGAGGTCACTTGATTAACCCAGCCCACGTTATCCTGATAACAGGGTCAAGGGCTTCTTACTGTGAGGAATTTTCAATTTATTTCACAGACAAGATAGTTCGATCTGCACCAGCCTTTCCTGCTCCCCTGGGGATGCTATATTAGAGGAACTAAGAAAAGAGAGCCGTGTGCTTTGCTGAGGCCTCGCCTCATTTTTCAGAGTCCATCTGGCCAAGGTCCCATTCATCCCTCCCTGGGAGTCTGTTCTGGCTTTACAAGCAAAGGGCCTGGGCATTAGGAGAAAAGTTAGTTCTTCTCTGGTTCCATCTGGATCCAGAGTAAGGCCTTCCTTTCTGTTTGAGCTTTCTTTGCATCATGTTAAATTTCTGCAGAATTTATAACAAAGGAAGTTTGTTGCTGTTGCCAGCCTGGGGCACCTTCTCGCTCCCCCACATCTTTCATTGAGGAACAATGTTTTTCTCTGCCCATTTGACTCTGGAGGGCTTCCTCAAACCCCATAACTAGGAGGTTTAACACATCTGAGTTGTCACTGACAACATTCCACCTTCTGATCACATGAGCTGCTCATAAGAATCGGTGGTGTGGAGCTTTTATGGTGCACCCACTGTCTTCTTTCTCTCTGGGGGTTGTAAGTGATATTAATGGGCACAGGGGCTTCCTCTGTGTTGGCTTCATTCTTGGGAAGACATCTCATGTGGTTGTAAAGAAAAGAGGTGGAGAAAGAGGGACAGGCAGACAAAAGAAAGGGAGTAGTGAGAATTTTGAATGGTTTTGAATTTAATCTCAGGACAAGCTGTCCATGTTCACTTTTCTTCCTTAAACAGGTTTCACTGGGTATGTGTCAATTCCCTCAGGAAAGAGAAAGTAAGACATAAAACTCAGGGCCCTCTCTGGTGGTGCAACAGGTTAGAACTCAGCACTGTGAAGCTATCTGCAACCACTGCAGCACGAGTTTGATCCCAGCCAGGGGGGTGACCCACATGGCGTATCAGGCTTCTCTTGACACACCCACTGCTCCCCTCAGCAGTGTGTTTAAGGACATCTGCGTGTTCTGCTCCCCACTCTGTCTCTGGTGAAATCCCTCCCCCAGCCCCCGACACAAACACCTCTGGCCTGTACCCCATTTCTTATACACATAAATAAATAAATCTTTAAAAAAGAAACATAAAACTCAAAACAAACTACAACAAATATATCACTCCTTCATTTCCTGGGGCAACAGCTTTAAAATCTGGGGGTCCATAGAAGGAAAGAGGTATCCAAATTGATATTTGCAGCATGGTGGAGTGGGCAGGGAGGGAAGTGGACTTCAGAGTTCATTGCAGAAACAGAATTAGAACATCATTCTCTTACAGAGTCATATCACTTCTCCATGTTGGGGTCTAGATTCCTTCATTGTAAATGACTCCAATGAGCAAGAAGGTGAAAAGACCCCGCTTAGGCTGAAACTGCAAGATTCTGAAGGCAGCCTCTGATTCAAGGGTTGTAACACGAGGCTCTATTGTATATGCTGATTTCATTATTGCACTTATTCAGGACACTAACATTCTCCATTATTAAGACACTTTCTTATGTTGCCCCAGGAAATGAAGGAGTGGTATTTTCCTATAATTTGTTTCGAGTTTTCTTTTTCTCTTCTTCTTCTTTTTTTTTAAGATTTATTTTCTTGCCCATTGTATTTTCTTTGATTTGAGTCCTGGATAACATTGATACAGTTGAAATTTCCTTAGACAGATTATGATCTTTAGCTTGGCTATTTACGTTTCTTTAATACTACATGTACATCTGCACAATACTGCATATACACCTGCACACATACGCCCTTTCCATTCTTTTATTTTTTATAATTTCATTTTGTTATTGACTTTGCATGTTAACATTTGTAAGTTTCAGATGAGAATCTAAAGGTACTCATATTTCTGTTTTGTATTGTCCCTGTTTTTTGTGTAATGTCATTCTTTAATCTTCCTTTCACTATCATCCTCTTTCTTTCACTACATAATTAGAAACCCCTTCCTTCTAATCATAATATACCAGTCTCTTCAAGAGACATAAAGTTTTAATTTGAATGTTCCTAGGCCCCTCCCCTATGATACCATGGCCATAAATAAAACCATCTCCAATTTACTATATGTCGAGCATATTCTGCATATTCTATAAGCCAAGTACTTTGCTGCATCAGCTCCTTAATCCTCTCAAGCACTCTAGGAGATGGCTATTGCTGATTGTATGATTAGCTAAATTATTGAACTTTCCACCTTTACAACACAGGCATAATGAATATTAGACTTGAAGCTAGAAACCCATTCTCTTTCTAATAAAATGACTGGACCTTCTGCATATACCTAAAACTAGGTCTCTAGTCCTGAAACAAGACATCTGTTTTTAGTTCTCTGGCTAAATGCCTGATACAGGCTGCCTTTGGAACAGCTTTGTGGCTCACGACTCTGACAGTGTCTGTAGAGGAGGCACCCAAACAGGACAGAATAAATAGGGATGGGAATTCTGGAGAAAATAAACAGTCAAAGCAAGATACATGTTCCTGTACAAGCAAGAGAAACTTCATAGACATAAGCCTCGCAAGGAACATCTAGAAAATATTATATACAATAGTACATAACCTATTCTTCTCCCACAGTTACAGGTACCAAAATATTACAGGAAGCTGAGAGCTCAGAGTGGACAAGGTCAGATGTGAATCTGGTGTGCCCCGTTTCCCAGCCTTTAATTGTAATGGGGTTCACTGAGGCTTCTGGGACAGCCCTCTTCTTCTTCACTTGTGTGTGGAGAAAATCACCGAGGGGAGGCTCCTGCCAAACTTGAAAGCTACTGTTGCATGAAGGGTGAGTGGGCCTTGAGGTAATTTGAGCTGGTTTGTAATAAGGATTTTCCAGGTGGTCCTCAAGCCATCTTGGAAGACTAGAGACCATGAGAGTAAATTCTGGGTTTACTGTAAATAAACTGAAAAGGTCCAAGTACTGGACGAGAGGAATCCAATATTTAGTCCATGTTTAAGAAGAATTCGATTTTTAATCTATTGAGGATCTAAAACTATGTAGTTTCCAACAGAGTAACCAGACCAAGACTGGTCATTTTAACTGAACGGATGAACAACAGCAGCAGCATAACTATAATTCTCCATGGCAGAGACTGGAGAGTCTTCTAAAGTAAAAGAGAGGCAAGGAAACAGATATCGAAGGAGTCTGAGGACAGGCACATGAGCACACATGTATGTCCACACACACACACACATGCACACACAGACATATACACATTAAAAAGGAGGGTAGATATCATCTTATTTGATTCTCATGACACTCTTGGGGATCAAAGTTTGACAAATAACTTCCAGCCACTGATGTTTCCCCCATTTAATATCTCTCAGTGTTCTGTGCACATAGATTCATCTGTCTCTTAGCAAAGCCTGTCGGGAATCCGTACTGTGGATAGGCTGAGTCACTTAGCCCCTGCCTACAATAAATACTCTTGCATGTGTTTTTATTTTAGTAAAATTATTTTATATCACAGGTTACGCGTGAAAACTGAGGGACCAGAAAGTCAGAGCCTCACGAAGAGCTGGTGCCTTGTTCTTAAGCCCAGAATGCCCAAAAATCCCTCAGTGCTGATAGGATGTCAGATTGACAGAGCTGAATGCGGCCTGGGACTCACCTGTTCCAGGTTCTCAGCCGACCTTTTGCTTTCTCCTGTGGGATCTTGATGAGGCAAGACAAAGAGCTCAGCAGCAGTGGGCAGGCCGGGAAGCACTGCCACCAACATGTGCTGGCCTGGAACCCCTGTGGCCTGTGGGAGAGACAGAGAAGCTCATTAAAGTCCTGCAGGGAAGGAGGTGAGAATGGACCAAGTGATCAGTGGGCATTAGGGCTGGGGAGAAGATCAAAGAGGATCGGAGGGTGGCAGGCAGGCCTCAGGTGGACAGGGTAGACAAGGACTCCAGCCATAGCACTGTGCTAAAGTCAGATCACCCAAGGCTGGATCCTGGCTCCCTCCCATGGGGCCTTAAACACTTCCCTTTGCTCCTTACGCCTGCGTTTCCCAAAATGGCCAGTGGGCATGATGCAGTACTTGTCTTGTCAGCGGATGATGGTGCTATGACCTGAGTTACATAGGAAGAACATCTAGTAGTCCCTGGATCTAGTAGCTACTGGTGAACAGTAGCTCTTCCTAAATGGCCCGAGAGGGTGTTGCCCCTGGGAAGACCTGCGCTTTCTGGACTTTGCCCCTCACACCTTAACCTTTTCTGGCCTAGCTTCCATCTTTGATGCAACCTAGATTTATTCTTCAGCGACGAGCCACACCCTCATTGCCTCCCTCACTGGGCTCCTCCGTGACTGACACTCCTCAGGCACTGTTGGGTCTCCGTGGCATGGGAACTCGAGAAGCAGCTCATTTCGCACAGCCCTTCGCTTGACTCTCCAGTGGATTCACAGCTGTCGCTCAAGGCCTTCTTTGCACTAGTTCACTTGCTCCCATTGAGTTTATAGCCCGATGCAGGCTTGAGCTCTTCCATGGGGTTCTAACAGGGTTTCATAACAGTCCGCCCATTTCCAGGAGACAGGCCACACTGGCCAGATTTGTCTTTCTATGATCCAACTCAATCTTGTCCAAATTCTTGCAGAAATCCCCATTGCCAACTACATTAAATATATATCCAAGACCTTCTGCAATGAAGCCACAGCTCACACAACCTCCAGCTAAGAGGAATCCTGTTCAATGCCCCAACCTTCTCCATTTCCCCACAGGAGATTTGCAAGTGCCATTTTCCCCAGAATGGCTTTTGAGTTTCTGTCTGCTGCTGGGAACCCGTTTATTCCTTCATAAGTCTTCTAAAGTTCTCAAATTTCAGTATATTCCTCATGCTTTCCCAGTACGTGACTGTGTTTACGAACCTCACATCTGTATCTTCTATGAGGTGTCAGGGACTGCTGCCTGTTGGTTCTGGAAGAGCGCCGAGACACTCATCACGCTCACATAGTGCAGCAGCTCCTGCAACAACCCTCCCCTGGCCCCCTCAGTCTGCAGGTGAGGACCCAGCAGGATATTAGCTCAGTGGTAGTGAGTGAACTAGCTCGGGTCTCAGAAGTTGCTGCTGACATTAGTGCACCAGAGCTCATTAAGGGGTAATCTCAGGACTAACATCTGGGGAGTGAAGGAAGAAAGCAGGGTCAGGTAGGGGGAGGGGCTGAACACTGATGCAAGCCAAGTACAATCTCACCAGACCTTATAGGGAGTGCAGGTGGCTCTTCAGATTTGTGTGAGGTGTGGCTGAGGTAGCCTGACCTTGTTTTTCTTTTTTAAGATTTATTTATAAATAATACAAGAACTGATGTACAGGCTAGGGGTTTCAGGGGTGAGAGGATTCACCAGAGACAGAGTGGGGAGCAGAACAGGTAAACTGACTGAAATACACTGCTGAGGGGAGCAGTGTCAGGAGAGGTCTGCTGAGTCATGTGGGTCACCTCCCTTTCCCACAATGGAAGTTGTGCTGCAGTGGCTGCTACAGCCTCATAGTGTTGTGCTTTGACCCACTGCACCACCAGGGAGGGTGCAGCCGGGCCTCTCTGTACCTGCAGCAGAGGAGACTTGTCCACAACCCATGGACATCAGGGTGCGGGCAGCTGATGCTTGCGCCCACAGCATTCCCAGCATCTAGGAGTATAGTCTCACCCTCAGCGGGATCTGGCCATGCAGGACAGAAGGAGATGGAGGAAGGGTAAGTCATGGCCAAGGCTTCTAGGTGGTGAGTGGTGATGTGTGGTTGGGAACTGTGGTCTGGCCAGGAAGCCTGTGTTCATGAGATGTTACTGCCTCCCCTCCCAACACCGCCTCACAGCAGCTCCTAGCACAGCTGGAAATCAAATACGCTTTTATGGTCTTACTAAATTTTAAACCCCGAGATTATGTCTGAGTCATCCTCATTACATGCAAAAATGTTTACTGACTGACATTCAATTAAAGATTTCATTGTGAAATGTTAATAGAAAGAATCCATTTGGTGAGGTAACTGGCTTTATCTTGAATTGTGTCACATAATGAAGGGGAAGAAAACCACAAATAAATTGACCTCAAGTTATACATTGGGTCGGGTTTATTAGGGTACCCTTGGCAATGGGACTTCAGGGTTTCAGAAAGTAGCCAAGTGTAATTACTGGGGTGCCAGGAGCCAGGGGCTGGGCGGGTGGCCTCTGGGGATCAGGTAACCAAGGAATCTTCAAAGCTGCACAGTATTCACTCCTCCACTCTTTGCTGAGGAGGGCTGAGTCAACCTGTTTACTCTGCATTTAGGTGAATCTGTTATTTATCAGCTTAGAATACAGATGAGCAGTGATTTCCAGCTGACTGGACAGCTGGTGAAAGGTGGAAGATCAGGGCATCTGTCCCCTAGACACTGAATGTGAAGAGAAATCAGCTTGGGAGACTGGGCACCGCTGAGCTAATGTCTGGTTAGTAAATCAACCAGGGAGTTAGACAGCTGCCTGGAGATCTGTGGGGGCAAGGCTCCCTAGAAAGTGGCCGCTGAAAGACCTATGCCCTGTAAGTCATCTTGGACAGTGGAGGAAGGGCCTGCCTTTGTACCTGGGCCCTTGGACCCAAGGGCTAATGGGTCTTCTAGTTGGGCATGCACCCATGGTCCAGGCACTGGTAGTGTCCAGCACTCTGACTCATGAAGACAGAGGTGCAATGACTCACTCAGAGGCACGTGAAATTCCCCCCATCCACCCCATCTCATCAATCCCTATTTCTCCATGTAACATGGCAAAGGCTGGCAGTAGAGGAAATGCTTATGACCCATGAACTTAAAACTCAAAATTCAAGGCTCGCTGGTCTGACTTCAGAGCCTGGGTTTTAACAATGTGTCCTTGAGTAAGACATTTAATGTCAGTTTCCTAACCTGTAAAATGAGAAGAATCAAATCTATGTAAGTTATTTATTTTTTGTGTGATTTAATGTGTTAAAAAATATGAAGCAGGAGAATGTCTGGAATATCACAAGTGCTAAACAAATTTTAACAAAAGTAATGGTGGGACTATGGGGAAGGCCAGAAGCTGGGTGTGAGAGCGGATTTGGGCCAAGGATCATTCCTTTATCTGCTTAAATCATGAGGAACCATGTATTGGCACAGGGAAGAATGTCCAAAAAAAAACCTTAAGTTGATTTTCCTTTTGGGCTAAGAAGATCGCTGAGAGAGGTAGCTCACTTCTGATTTTCTGGGTTTGCACAACAAACCCAAGCAGCTCCATGAGCAGATACCCCCTTCCTCTGACCATTCATAAAAGCCCAGTGTGCAGTGAGATGTGGCTCAAAGATGTCTTCTTGAACTGCCAGAGGCATTTGCTTAGAGAGGGCCCAGCTCCACCTGGTGGATGCCCAGCAACCTCATGGGTCAGCTTCAGGTTCAAGCACATGTGGACTTTGGGCTCTCACTACAAAAGTGCCCTTCACTACAAAAGTATAGCTCCTTCACATATTAGCTAGAAATGTCAAGCAAGTTGTGCAACTTCTCTTGAACCTCTCCTGCTTAGTCTGCAAACCTGCAATACATTTGTATGGCGCAGCTGTAGGAGAGAAAAGCGTTAAAAGAACTGGCACAAGGAAAAACACTTGGACATGTGTCCATACTGTGCTCAGGCTTGCTACTGGTGCTTGTTTTGTGCACGCATGTCGCGTCTCAGTATCCTGCACAACCGATTTCACACTTGAAAATGGACTAATCATAAAACCTGCTACATACTGTCACAAATTCCCAAGTTCTTTTTCACTCCTCAGAAGAAAAGCTTCCCAAGAGGCAAGAGCTAGGAGTTGACACACATGTGCATGGTCCCCATTACACCGATGTCACACAAGTCAACCAGCCCTCCCATGGGCTCCTGCTCTTGTCTGTCATTTCTTTGCACAAAGGTCCCCTCACCACAGGTTGTTCAGGGGCAATGAGCCTGAATAAGAGAAGGAATGTTTGCACTCACTTCCACCAGGGACTTTTTGATGACCCGGCTGATGTCCCTCCTCCATTCTGGGATGTCAGGGTTGTAGTCGTCCAGATTTGGAGAAAAGGACAGGCGGAGAGATCGGAACTCCTCTGGGGATACAACATGAGGTGATTACTAGAAGTGCAACAGTTCTCCCTAGAGGTCTACTATCCTTTCTATTATATACAGTGCATTAATGTAGGGACCTTGTCCTCTACGCTCACCAGTGAGTTCCTTCTAGAGTCAAATCTGTTATCCCCTCCCTATTATATCCCAGCTTCTCACTGTCTAGACCAAAGCCCTAAGCTCTAGTCCATGTCCAGCTCTGCAGACTGTCCATTTTCCCTAGTGCAAGATGCTCCCTTCCTGGACACTGGCTAGCTGTCCTTGAAGTGCTCTGAATTCATAGCAGGTGATGACCTTGGGCCTTTGCACTCAATGCTCCTCCCTGAATGCCTCATCCTCCAATTGTCCATGCAAGAAACCCTGCAGCTTTGGTTTGAATATTTACTGACACGATACCCAATCTACCATGTTCTCATTCTCGTCATTATTATGTTGTGCACATTCTTTCATTATCATGATAGGGTTTTATAATAATTAGTATTATGAGAACATAATTATAATAACTATTGTAATCATTCTATTGCTGTGTTTTGTTTCCATGGACATTTCATTTAATGGAATTTTAAGTTGCTTACTTCAAAGATTTTGCTAGTTGTCTCTGTAGCCCAAGAGTTAACCCTGAAGTAGAATGGGATTGTAAAAGCAAGATTCTTTGAAGAAGATCATATGTAAGTGAGTACGGGAGGCATCCAGAGGTGGACAGAGCACTGATCGATACGAAGCCTACATGGCACTTACCAAAAGAGAGGGAAACCTGGGTGCCTGCTCTGATGACTGAAGGTTCGATAAGACCGTCAGACAGTCTTTGAGCGAAGTCAGCTAGAACAGTGCCGCACCCTGGGAGGGGACCAGCTTAGCCACTGGATTCAGCCCCACAGTCCCTGTGTCCTTGACGTTGGCACAGGCATGGGTTTCAGAGCACTGTCCCGGGGGGCTGAGCCCAGCACCAATTCGGCCTGTGCTATCCATAAACGCAGATCGCACGGTTCCCCTCTGCCTGCTTCTGCTTCTAGGTCACAGTTAGAACAACGTTCAGGCTTCATGTCCCATTTAATGAGGATCTGCTTTCTCTCCTGCCTCATGGGCTTGGGCTTCTCTGCATCCTGTGCCTGCACCAGCCCCCACTGCACAGCTCCACTTGCCAGACACATGTCTTCTGCTCCTGCACATCACTCAGTCTGTCCTGGGACAAATCCTTCCCCATCAGCGGCTTCGGATGTCCTCTCTCCTACCACCCCAGACACCCTTCAGCCAGGGCCATGTTTGTTGGTTTCATTCATCTGGCTATTTAATTTTTTTTTTTTTCACTGTCTGTTTCTGGAATATAAGCTCAGTGACAGAGGGCATGGTGATTCTGGCCTTTTGAGCAAGTGCAGCTTGTGGTAGACTTTCAATGATTATGTCTGAATCATAGAGTTAATACATTTTTGTTGAATAAAGATAAAGAAATACATAAATTACAATGGAGGTGCTCTGCAATTTATACATTTACTTATTTAAAAAAAAATCTTTAAGTATGCCCTTGCTTCAGTAGAGACTAAGCAACGTCAATGGTGCCTACTACATTCAGGAACCATGAAAAGCCCACTTGAGCATTTTCTAACAATGCCAAAGACTTATAAAGCACAAGTTGTAAAACATCTTACATTGTAAGGTGGGTGTTTGTGACAGTCTGTTCCAAGGACGTGGTTTTCAAAGGCTAACTATTTTATGACTCACTAGTCACCTCTGTGAATATTCCAGCTTAGTGCCAGTGGAGAACAACAAAATACTTATCATTATTATGGTAAACAGCAGCATCAAGGAATTGCTAATTGAGTCATACCACACCTCTCTGAAGACACTTTCACTTTGCTCAAACACTTTATCAAAATATAGAGAGTTCATCTACCAGGTAAAATGTTGGCTTAAAAAACGCACACATGCACACACAAATGAGAAAAGTGATGACATAGCACCCTAAAATAGCAGGGCAGGGAAGAGGGATGGCAGAGAAATGTTATACTTAAGTTTATTCAACAAATGGAGGATGGATGTGGGAGGACAGTAAAGGGTAAATCCTAAATATATACATATATTTCCAGCAGCTCGGAGAGATGAATTCTATAGCTATATGCTTCATTTTTGTATTTAAAAGCAAATGAAGGAAGACAAGACAGAAAGGTCTCTTCTGCCACATGCTGGGTGGTGAGCGGTCATCTTGCTCTCTCAGGCCAAGAATGATGCCTCCCGCAGGCTGATCACCATGGCCTCAATTTTCCCTCAGTTGGATTGAGCTTGAACAGATTTACTCCAGACTGCAGGCTCTGACAGCCCCTGGAGAGCTGACCTGAGAAACCCTGTAGTTGTAACTTCATTCTCTGGCTCTTGGAGAGGTATCTCTCCTACCACCCAAGAAGGACTTTCTCTAGGATCTAGACTTTCTTCAAATGTAATCAGAAAGAAAGGTAATTCTCCTCTCCCTGGGAGAGCAAAAGTCTAGCTTCCAGAAGCAACATTAACAAATGCAGATTGAACTGATATCTCCTCACCCCTAAATTCCTCCATTAGTTTTTTCACTAATTCACTCCAAAGTTAAAAAAAAAAAATCTTCCTGCCTTTTGTATTAATCTTGCTTGTTTAATTCCATGTGATACAACTTTCCTTTAGTAGGTCACCCTGTCATTAAATCTTCTAGTGATCTTTATGAAATTCTGGACATCTCATCTGATGGAAGATGAGTGAATGGCATTTGAAGGCTAAGAAATTTGGTTAAAGGAAGAGGAAATCACCTCCTCAGCTCCGGTCTTTGAGACTTTTAAAAATGAAGATAAGCCGGCCCTCTCTGGTGGCGCAGCGGGTTAAAGCACTGCACTGAGAATCTAAAGCCGCTTCTGCATGAGTTCGATTCCTGCCTGCCCCGGAGGTGACCACATGGCGTGGCAGACCTCTCCTGACCCGCCCGCTGCTCCCCTCAGCAGTGTACTTCGTTGATCTGCCTGTTCTGTTCCCCACTCTGTCTCTGGTGAAGCCTCTCGCCGCCCCTGAGCCTCTGGCCTGTACCCCAGTTCTGTATGCACAAATAAATAAATCTTTAAAAAAAAAAAAAAATGAAGATAAGCCATTCCATGAAGTGTGAGCCACTCCTTGGTGATGCTTTTAGAGATTCTATTAAAAGGTAAAACTACACATAGCAATGGAGTAGAAGGAGGTTACAAATACTTTCCCTGGATTCAGAAGTGTTAGACTCTGTTTGCTATACTTATCTCGCATTTTACCTCATTTATCTTATCTCATTTGGAAAACTGGGATAAGCATAATATATTTCTCTTGGGTGTGTTTGGACCATTAAGTCCTATATATCAAGTGATTAGAACAGAGGCTGGTAAGGGCTCATCAATGTTTATTACCACTAGTGCTATTACCATTGTTATTAATATCGGATCTGTCACTGAACAGTAGGATAACTTTAGGCCAAATTCCCACTTCTGGGCCACAATTTCCTATCTGTGAAATGACAAGTTGGGCCAGACAGGCCTGAAAACATTCTAGGTTTACAGCAGGCCTCTTTGTGATTGTACTGAGGAGGCTGCCAATCCACTTAAATATGAGGCCAGCTGTTGAAGGAGGGAGGATGTCTGAGACAGCTGTGCCATGTAGGGAAGAGAAAAAGGAAAAAGAACTCCAGACAGAGAAGGCAGAAGAGCCCATCACGCTGGAGATTACGGATCACAGATGTTGGGTGGACACGGGCTGGGCTGCCTGTCCTGCTCTCCCACTGACATTGGGGCCATAGCGTTGCTCTCCTTGTATTAGGGTTGTTGGGATTAAATGTGTTCCCAGAAACTAGAAAGGAGATGGAGAAGGAAAAGAGAAACAAAAACTCTTCCCTTTGGGCCACCTGGTGGAGAGGTGAAGGGATTTTGTTAGGAAAACTAGAGGCCTGGTTGATTTTCATTTCCTCTTGGGGATGAACCAGCTCTCTGGGAGTTTAGGGGTGAGGATGCAGAGAAATACAACAGTCAGCCATGGGAGGAAGTGTTCTTGGGCCTCTTCCAAGTTGTTTCCACATTACTTTCTGAATTTGAAGGTCAAGTTGGCAAGATGAGAAATGATAAATAGAATCTGCATCAGAATCAGTTAATTCTGGAACTGGGGCAATTGATAATATTTAGACCACCAGCACGCCCCACTCTCACCCCTAGTCTCTTCTCATTTTCTACAATGCACAGCATTTGTTTTCTCTACATACTTTTACATTCTTGCTTTTCACATCTTTATCTTTCCATGTTATGTATGCACAGTTTCCATATGAACAATAAAAATTTACATGTTCACCATCTACTAACAACAGTACATCCACTGACAATCAGGAAAAAGTTACCAAAATGAGATGGACTGGTATAAGCTGCTGGTCAACCTTCCATTTCATCAATGACTCCACCTTTTATTTCATTTTCACTCCATCTAATACTCTGTTAGTTCAAACCAATACCACTCTACCATGATGCCTAACATCTGCTGTTTTAACCATTCTATCACATTTTGATAATACAGATTTGTGGGAGAAGTTTTCAGAGTGCTTGTACATTGGTGGAGTCCTCTTATTAATCAAGATTTACAAAGTTGAAAAATTCAAGAAATCCCTCACTATTAACCGTTTGTCTTAGATAACATGCTTTAGCTTTTCAAACCCCGCTGAAATAACCAATGGCATGAATTAACTTTACAATGAAACTCACCCTACCTGATCACAGGTGAATTCACATTAGAGAATCAGACCCTCTCTGAGAAGACAAAACAAGAAACCCTCTTGGGTTCTTGTGAGCACATTTTGCTGGTGAACAACATCTTCCCAAAAGGGGGAGAAAAGTCTTGTCTGCAATCTTTCTCACTTCTTCCCTCTGGTCTCTACACAGAGGTCAAAATCCAGGCAGCCTCCAGCACTGTGGCACTCCACACACCCATGGGAGCACCAGGCAGCAAGGATGAGGGAGAGGGAGCACTCACCGTAGACTGCGATGGTCTTCGTGTCCTGTAGGATGGCATTCCCAGCTGACACCTGCACCGTGATGGTGTTCATCCCTTCAGAAGTAAACTTGAAGGATATGCTTCCCTCCAAAGTGATTAAGGGCTGAAATGAATGAGGCACGGAGTGAGGGGAAAGATAAGACAGTCATTTGTCAAGAGTTGAGAGCCCCAGAGAGGCTTCCCAGTGCAGCCCAGTAGGACTAACCCCATCATCACAGGCCCAGGCCAGAACGGGGTTAGGGCAGCCATCCCCTCAAGGACTCGGCCCATTGCTCGTGAATTTCACACCTCCCTTCTGATAGCGTCATGACTCAGTGGCCTGGAATCAGCAAGTCTTGCCTGAAATGGGATACATACCCCTGATGGCTAATCTACTGATACTGAGCACATCCCTTAATCTATGGGGATATTCAAAGGAGACCCAGAACAGGAGGCTCTATTTATCCAGATTTAAGAAGCCATCACCAAACACCTATAACTGCCCTGTCCTTCTCTGAGGAAGGGTGCCCATGTAAAGTTATAATGCACACAGCAACCAGGGGCACCAAAACAGCCTTACGTAGACAGGAGCAGGAACAGGAGCAATGTGTATGGCTTGGCCTTCTCAGCGCAGGGCCTAGCTGTTGTGTCTAGAAGTAGCTGCTATGGAAACAAGTACTAATTGGATAGTGGTTTGAGGACTCAAAAAAAAAAAAAAAAATGACTTGGAGTCTTGCCTGTAATACAACTGGATGCCAGGGTCTTAGAGGAAAAGATTATTAGCACGCTGACCTCCCTTGAGAAGCATTTCTTTCCTGTCTTTTCTTAATTAATTTAAAAATCAAAATTCATTTAATTCCCTGTGTAGCTGAGGGAAGACTAAGGTCCAGCATAAGAAGTCTACTCAAGACAGCCCATTGAGAATTTATTTTTCTTTTAAAAAGGGAAAAATAAATAGGAGACACAAAAGGAAACCATCTATTAATTTCCCCTCCCCAGACTAGCTTCAGGCAAACAACACAGATGTCTGCTCTTCCGCTGGGGGCGGTGGGCCTGCTTGTGGTCTATTCCACATGCTTAGTTGCAGCAGAGGTCACCTCGGCTGTGTGAATGGTGCTGGTGAGAGATCCTTTGCCCTGTCAAGCTCCTGTGGGTCTGTGAGGGGGAGGCCGCTATTCCAGACCTTTGCAAAATGATGTCTCCAGGTAAAACCAAAATTCCCTTTTGGGGGAGAAAAAGATTTGGGTTTAAAAATAAGATGTGGCCCTCCCTGGTGGCGCAGCGGGTTAAAGCACAGCACTGAGAATCTAAAGCCGCTTCCTCATGAGTTCGATTCCCGCCTGCCCCGGAGGTGACCACATGGTGTGGCAGACCTCTCCTGACCCGCCCGCTGCTCCCCTCAGCAGTGTACTTCGTCAATCTGCCTGTTATGCTCCCCACTCTGTCTCTGGTGAAGCCTCTCACCACCCCTGAGCATCTGGCCTGTACCCCAGTTCTGTATGCACAAATAAATAAATCTTTAAAAAAAAAATAAGATGCACTGCATTTAAGAGCCATCACCAAGCGAAAGGCAGGCTGCTGAGGGAAAGTCAGTATCTGGGTCCAGTGCACTTCACCTGCAGCCTTTGGGCCAGGCTTCGGGACAGAAGTCCTGTTGCCTAGCTGGCATTTGGCAGTAAATTTTAATTTCTGAGAATGGAGTGAGATTAAACAGAGACAGGCCAGGCGGCCTGAAGTGAGGGGAGACAACTCACTCACGCAGCAGTAAGCAGGTCCTGGCTTGGACTCAGCAGGAAGCTGGAAGCAAGGCCAGAGCGAGCCCTTCCTCGGCCTTAGCCTCGCTTTTCTTGTCCAGAAAAGTCAGGAACTAGGTTTAAGGTTCCTACTGTTTTTCTAACTGAGGTTTAAGGTTTCTACTGGTTTTATTACCGCAGCAGATGTTTCATCCCAGGGAACTGGGGCAACAGAAGGATACAGCTGAGAGAAGAGGGGCAGCCATGACTCAGGGTGCGGAGGCCATGGGGGGTGGTAGGGGGCAGCTGTTGCTTCTGCCTCTCTGGTCTCCTTTTGCCTCCTTGTCTTATGGGTTCTTCTTCCCTTCTTCTGGCCCATGATGTTTAAGGAGGCTGACTTCAACACTTGTCTCTCTGGCCTCAGCAGTGTAATCAAGGCCTGGCCAGTCTGACCAGTAATGCTAATTCCAGAACTCCCGTAACCATGGGGAGAGTTTATTTTCTCTGCTAAACTGTGGGGATAAAAGGCATGGGCCACTGCTAAGATTCATCATGAAGGCAAAGTCCCACAGGAGACGAAAATGAACACTGAGCAGGGAGGCAGCGGGGAGGGGCAGGGGTCTGGTGGTGGTGGGGGCAGGGAACAGTGATGGAAGCACCAAGCACTGGCTGTCCCCAAAGACAAGACAACCTCTAAACTGGTGCTCCCCATGCCATTGCATTCCCAGGCCTCTTTGAGCTGAGCTGCACAGTGTGCTGGGAGGGTGAGGGGGTGCGGGGGGGTCGCACCTCAGTGTTGTTCCCGTACCACCACACGTAGGTGAGGGTGCCCACTTGGCTGGGCCACAGCACAGCTGTAGCGTTGACCTCCTTGTTCTTTGTGGTGACGAAGGGGAGAGACAGGTGCACATGTTCCAGGGGACCTGCAGCAATGAGAGAGAAGAGCCATAGACAGGGAAGCGCTTCCTCTGCCTCCTCATCCCTGCTCTGGAGACTTAAAGTCACCAAACAGCTCCCTGAGGAAAGGGCTCGCTCTAGACTGTCCCTCGTGTGGAGCAATAGATATGTCATGGCGAGTTGTGTCTCAACATTTTCCATGATCTTTCTTCTGCCTAAAGCCTGAATTCTTTATAAAAATTAAATTTACAAGTAATTCATGAAGTCTTCAAATGAATAAGCAACTATGTAAGATTTCACAGGGAGATACAAATCTTTCCAGGAGGTTATTTCCTTGGTGGTAGAATAGAATCAAGACTCTCAGAGACTTCAGGTTGGGGGAGGGGTACTATGTTGGACAAACCTCCCAAAGGACTTTAACGATCTGTGTGAGTGTGAGTGAGTTTGTGTGAGAGACCATGCCTGGCTGTGAGTCCTTGTGAGTGTGCAAAGCCACTGGCTAGGTGAGCATGGAATAAACTGGGTTTGGTGTTGAGTTTAGTCTGTCTGGGACATGGGCATGTGTGAGTGGGAAGAGAATGTTCGGGGTTCTCAGCTTCTCAGGAGGTGAGAGGATGATTCTACCCAAGGAGGTCCAGATCAGAAGCCTTAATCAGATGTTCAAAACCACAAAGATGTCCTCTTCATAGCGATCTACTACGGCCTCCCCTAGACCCCCCGATCTTCTCCTTGAGAGACCATTCCTGGGGAAACACAGCTTCCTCTGAGGTGAACCTGACAAGAAGTTGCCATCCCCACCATCACCACATGAGGTGAAAAAGAAAGGGGTAGTCAGCCCTTCCTGCCTGGTCCACTCACTGCCTCTTCAGCTTGCACTCTCAGTGTGTCTCGGACGCTACTCTGTCCCTTCCCCTCCCTCCATGTACTCCTTATCAGAGTAATCTCATCCACATCCTGATCTCCAACTATAAACTACACACTTACAGTTCCGCAACCACCGGGTTGGTGCAGGCCTTCCTCCACAACTGTCTCTAAAGATACTGTTCCTTCCCCCACTCTAATTGCTCCCCACCAAGGAGCCAACACCAACGTTTATTCTCATGACAATGCTACTGACGCCCCTTTTTAGGGATGGTCAAGCCAAGAAAGGCAGTTTTTCCAAATCACAGAGCTGGGTAACTTGAGTTACAGGCTGTGAACCAAAGCAGCTTGAGTGCCCATGGCCAGCTAACATGAGTTCTAGTTGACCTTGGCTAGGAAACAGCTAGTAAGTGTCCCTACTGGCCAATGACTTAACAGGTGCCAGGCGCTGGGGATGCAGTCTGCACAGACCCTGTTCACTGCCGGATCTTCTGACCCCTCTGTCCCATCCCTGGCTCCAGCGGGCTGTGATTTGTCAATGCCCAGGCCTCTGATCACGCAGCTTCCTTACAGCACCCATCCGTCTCCAAGTCACTTCTGAGCCCCCCCACACCCCCAAGGAAGCCTCTCTAGCTCCCCGGCTTTGGGTTCAACACAGCACTTAGACCGTGAAGACACAATAGCTTCTGCTAGACAATGTGGTTCCCGGGTCAAAGGATTGATTTTCTTTGTTTCACTCACATAAGAACATTTAATAATTTTCAAAGTCTGATTATGAAAGTGATAAAGATGATGCTGATGTGTTGTGTGACATAAGTTGAATCCCAGTAGTGACATATGGTCGTTCATTCACACAGTGCATCCAGCACTGTTCTAGGTGCTGGGGACACCCTGTCCTGGGAAGCCTGTGTGCTGTGGAGGGAGGCAAGAGAGTGGTGTCTGGGACAAGCAAAGTCTCACAGAGGGGCTGATGTTGGAGCAGCAGCCTAAATAAAGTGAGGGCATGTATCAGCCTGAGGAATAGCAAAGAAGTGCTGCAGGGGGGAGCGGGGAAGGAGTGGGAGCCATTGAGGTCTGCAAGACATGCGGGACACTGCTGGTGGGTCTTGTAGGGCCTGGAATGTGTGCATGTGCTTGCATGATGTCACTCCTGCATGAATATGCATGCACACACGTGCATATAGGTGCAGAGTATCTACACATATAAATGAATGTATATACATATACAACATATAAATATTCCAACAGTATCTTTGCGATTCCCACTTCATCTGGTATTCATTTGCTCTTTATGCATTTAATATACCAGGATCCTGTTGCCCCAAATCCTGTCTTTTAAGCATATGGTTGGGGGGCAGTCTGTCTTAATGGAGCTCCGGAAGTGAGACTTGTGGTCACTGCCTGATCTTCCTACCTCTCTGTCCCATCCCCCTTGGCTGGCTGTTGGAAGCCAGCGCTGACCAAGTCAGCAGATGCAGTCGTCAGACAGGCGCCTGCAATGTGCAAAACGGTCGGCAGGTGGCGATGCAACATTCCATATGAATCTTCTATGAATCTTCCTAGCCAGGTGTTTGAGAGAAGTGGGGAAATACTTAGGTGAACTCGGTTTCCTCTCTCATTAGTTCTCCTCTGTTGCTGGAAATAGCTGAATCTGTGACAATGACCATGGTGGGGTGTGTGTGTATGGAATGTCTGTGTTTTGCATCTATAGTTCTTCCAGAGACCTCTTTGAGACCTCTTTAGACCACCTACTTAATGTTTATGTATCATATTGTCTGAAACACAGAAGAATCCACTAGGAAAAATGAAAGCAATTTACATGAAAATGAGACCCCATACAGAGTTCCTGAAATGTCAGTGTGTACAAACACCTCACTGCTGGCATTCCCTAGATTATGAGGCTGCACTTCTGGGCATGCTAATTCAATAGGCTGTGGTACATGACCTTTGTACCATGTAATTCTGGGGCAGGTGGCTCATTACAAAAAAATTATCACTTTCCTCTGGTGGGAACAGAGAGACATCTGCCGATGGCTCTTACATGGGGGCTAATTGAGAAGAGCAGTTTGAGAAGGACTAAATACCCACCTCCTCTTTTCTTTTCACCTCACATTCTGCAAGTTCGCACATGCTTAGGGACTTCTTTTTCTTCAAGACTGGCTGAGATAGAACAATTTTCTGAGCAGAAATCTGCATGTCCTCAAACCTCTGTCCCAACCAGCCGAAGGCAAGCCCGGGTGCGCTACGTGGTGTCTCATTAGTTTGCAAACTAGCAGAGCACAGCGAAGACTATCCCCAAGGAGTTCCTAGCTGTCAGGCTACACCAGATTACACTGCCGCCCACGGAGAGCTGTCGCCATGCCTGGAAATAGTACAGCAGGAAGATCATCTCCATTTGTTTCTGATGACCTTTGCAAGCCATAGTAAGAAACCACAACAAAAAACCTCTGTTTGGAATTAAATCACCTTTCGGAAGTGGACAGTAGAGGGGTTTGTATTCCAGACAGGTCTCTGGGAGAGACCCAGGCAGGCCACCGGGGGCAAGGAGCAGGGGAGGGCGGGCTGCAGGGCTGGTGGAAGCGGCCCTCCAGTGCCCCGAGCACAGATGCACGTGCTACTTTGTGATGATAGAAAATCAGACTTCGTTGGTTCACAGGCCACAGCGTATTTTGCTTGGTAGACCCTTGAGGAAACAGGACATGCTTTTCTCATGTGAGGGAGAAAATCCAGGGTCAGAAATGGAGCCACTTGGCCAGGAGTTTGGGCTGCCATCTGGACCTCCTAACCCTCATTCCTATGGCAGGTTATTTCTGCCATAATAAGCGTCTTGCTACTCAGGATCCAGAGTCATGGCCTTAGGCATCTCCTCGCCTGTGTACTGAATGAGACCACCCTTAGAATAATGTGCTCAATGTGAACTGGGAGTCTCAAAAGGGTATTGACGAAGATGCATATTCTGAGGAGAGTAGAAAAAATGAGGGAGACACAATATGGAATTTACTATGTAATACTAATCCCAGACTTGAAGGGCAAAGTCTCTGTAAAGGACATTATTCGATGAAATTACAAGACTAGAATAGCAACGATAGATTAGATAAAGTTGTATCTATGCCGAATTTCTCCATGTCAGTAACTGGACTGAGATAGCTCTTCCAGTTACACACCCAGAGACATAGTGGTGAAACACACTATCTGTGCAACTTTCCTTCAAAGGTCTCAGGAAAATGTATGTGGATGTGTTTTCAGTGTGTGAGAAAATAAAACATAAAACAAAGAAACATGTTAAAAAGTTAACTTGAATCTTTGTGGTTCTATCATCCTAAATTTCATGTTCTTTTGGGTCCACCTGCAGTGATGTGGAGAGGCACAGGGCTGGCAAGGCTGAGTGATGCTGACCAGAGCCACCACTGCGGCTGGCAGGAACCTTAAAGTTCGAGAGCTGGAGTCCTTGTGACTGGCAGGCTGGATGGAGTCTGAAGCCCGGTTCTCCTAGGCAGCTCTGTGACTCCAGATGGGCCATTAAATTCTCTGTGCTTCTGTTCTTTGCAGATTCTTCAATACTGCCCTCTTCACTAGGTTGTTTGGAGAAGTGAGATCATACCCATAGACATAATTTAGAACAACATCTGACACCTGAAAGCTTAATGAAGTGAAGCTAAAAAAGGGGAGGTTGAACTGGCTTACTGCAAGTCTTGTAAACCTTGATTTCAAGAAAGAAGGGAGAGTGTGTTTCTTCAAAGCACCTACCTATGAGTGTAGAGGAGATAAAGGTCGAGAATTATAGGGAGACCAGGAACCCTTAGTAACAAATAACCTTTTGGGGGACCCCTAAGTAGTCTTCTCCCACTGGAGTAGAACAGTTTAAGAAAAGATTCTGGATGCTACCACCTTTACTCAATTTGGTTTGATGGATAAGGGGAAGGTGATTACTGCCCTGTCTTCATACTCTTGGTAAAAATAAAAACAAACTTGGTATTAATTTGAACAACACCATGCATAAAAAAGAAGTACTTTCAGTTGAAATAAACCATTTCTCTAGCAACCAAAATGAGCCTTATGCCAGTTTGCTGCTGTCTACACACCTACCATGAGAGGCACTCATAGAACGTTTTTTACCAAGCCCAACAGAGGCGCTATCACTGCCTTGTTCTATAGATACCTTTACATCCCTCCATGAGGGGAACATGCATTTCTTGGAACTGTGTTTCAGCATAATTCCTTACTGTAGCTTACACTCTTTCTTTTGCATCATCTTCTTTCTAATGTGCAATCATTCACAAATAAAAGCTAAGAAAACAGAGTTTAAGAGCAAAGGTCTAAAAAGAATGATTCCTAGAGATAACAGGGGGAAAGAAGAATAATCAGGCAAGGAGAAATTCCTTGTGCTAAATCTCAATGCTTTGGGATGTTTTCAAACATTTCTGAGCACCCCCAAAAATTTATATTCACCCAAACTTCTCAGTGAGCTGCTCAAGCTCAGCTCCAACAGCTGCTGTATCTGCAGGCGCCCAGAAGAGGCAAAGTGGAGGGAGAATAACTGGAAGCAAAGTAGGGTTCAGGTTATTTAAATCCTACTCCCGGGTTTGTTTGCTTTCTCCCCACTCAGCTCTCTTATTCTCCTTTCCCTTCCGCTGAAAGGTAACCATGAGCTTCTTCCAGGCAGGAAACCTCAGGTCAAATTTCAAAAGGACACAGTATTTAGGGTATGTCAGAAGCCAACAACAGTAATAACATACAAGTTACATGTAAGTACAGGACGGCGCTGTCAGACCCCAGACTGTTGTCCACCTGCACGGTCACTCGGAAAATGCCCACGTTGTGATACACATGCTTGATCCCATCTTCCATGGAGCTGAGGTTGACGTAAGACACGGCGATGCCATCCCCAAAGTCCACCTGGATGAGAGTCTTCTGCACGTCACCCTGAAAAACGACACCAGGGGGGAAGGGAGTGAGAGCCCTGTGGCAGGGCGTGTCCGGGCCCTGGCTCGGGCATGGCAGTGGTGCCACCGCCTCTAGCTGGAGCACCCGCCTGTGACAGCCTGCAGGTAGCAGTTTCGAAGATGGACGCCCTCCAAGGCTGAAGGGCACTGATACCAAACGACTCAAGTTTGGGAAATTAAGGTTTTGATGAGCAGTTTCAAGCTGATAGTTAGCTCCTCTGAGGGCTGCTTATAGTCCTGTCATCCACATGGGTACAAGGTGCACGCACACAGCTTGGCCTGCACTCCCGACACACCGCGCCATTCCTACCTGTTCAGAACCCCGATATCCCTTATTTTCCTGGCTCCTTAACTAGCTGAAGAAGGCTGGGAGACACCTGGGTTTACACCTGACATGGTGCTGGCTCAGTCCTACTATTAGTTAAGATGATTATATGCTTTAGTTAAGATGATTATATGCCTCTTCTTCTTCTTTTTTTTTTTTTTTTTATACTTCAATGACTTATACCATCGACATGGTCTGATTATCCTGGGGAGAAAAAGGGGCAATATTGATCCACTTTACAGATGAAGAAGTTGAAGTTGAGGCAAGGTCAAAGATTTGTTCAAGGTGTACAGCTAGCTGGTGGCAACTGTCTAGATCTGTGTCTGGCCTTGCTCGGCCTTCACTGTCAAGGGAACCTAGAGTTGTGAAGGACGCATTGTGGGCTCCTCCAGGCTGGACCTTTGTTATTTTATTTTTTAACTTTGGATACCCAAATATTTTTAACATTTGGATTTGGAAATTTGAGAATTTCTCAAATGCTGTCTCTATGTATACATGGCCTGGTTTATTCACCAAAGACAGAAAATCCATTTGTAGAAATCATCAATAAAGACATTCCGTATTAGGATAATTTGCCTTCCCATCTGCCCTTAATGCCTCAGGTAGGTCCTGGGTCCTTCTCAGTTCTTGGTTACCTCAGCTATGAAATGGGCATGATCCACTCACATAAGGGATTATAATCATGCTTGCTTAAGACATGAAAGATAACATGAGTGATTAGTATCATACGCTTTTCCACCAAACCAAATCAGTGTACAACAATGCAGCTATAAAAGATGCACAATATCCCATTGAAATCTGGATTATAATCATGATTCTAAATTCCCCACAGGTGCAGAAAATAAAGCCTGCTTTATAATATTCCAAGCCATTAAAAAAAATAGCTCTGAGAATTATAGTTGAGGTTCTTAAGAACCAAAGACTTCCATACCCTAGTGACAAACCCAGCTTCCCTCACCCAGAGACCATTCTTTAGCAGGCTTTTTGTTCTGCTCATTTTGTTAGCATTTCCCATTTTCTGGGGGAGAAAAAAAAACTCAAAAAGTTTTGAACAAAATGTATTTTTGATTAAGTAAGGTTCATATGGCATCATATTTTTTGAAAAGGCCAAGTTTAAAATGCTGACATTTAAAAGATTAATTCACAGAGAAAGGAAAAGCAGTTCAAATCCTATAAATCTATGTGACCTAATCCTTCGATCTGTGCCCCACCAAGCTTTGTAGGGGGCACCTGGCTGCTCACTCTCTGGAAGGACGTGGACAAAACTTCTCCCCTAGGGTGGACAAAGAAACTCCATTCAAAATGACAAAACAAATATCCAGACATAAGCCCAGACATTGTGCAATTACATGAATTCCCTTCCCTAATAAATATAAATGTCACCGTTCTTGCTGACTTGTCCTTCATTTGGACAAGCAATGTGGAACAATCAATTTTTCATCCTGTTTCTGGTTATTTCCATTCTTAGGTTTTCTGAACTTCCAACAGAAAATTATTGTTTAGCCAACACTAGGCATGAACATGGAGGAAGAGTTAATTTTATAATCTACTCACAATAATTAGGACAAGAGTCCCAAGGAATATCAGGACCAGATAGGATTAATCAGCGAATAAAAAAAAAGCAAGAGTTTTGAGATGGATGGATGGATGGGTGGATGGGTGCATGGATGGATGGATGAATAGGTAGACATATAGGCAGGTGGAGATAGAAATAAATGTATTGAGAATTCATAGTATACATTAAGGATCCTCATTTGCAAGAGGTCAGAAGAACATACACCAGCTGATTCTACTTCAGTGTCCCCTGAGAGAACAGCCACCCATGCAACTGGGAAAAGTATAACTCTGGCTGCCATTTTTAGTCTGCCTACATTGTCTTGCCCTCTATGTCTGAGAGTTACCACTCTCCTTTTGTGAATCTGAACACAGATCTCATCTATTACATAAATCTCCCAAGTTCTGTTTGATCATTTACTGACTGTCATGCTGGTCTTTCATAATTATCCATGCACAACAATGTTCTCTATGTATATAAGAGGTGAAGGGAGATAGCAATACAGTACTTGGAGTAGTGCATCTAATCAGTAAGTCTGCCACTACAGAGTGAAACTTTTAGGTCAATAGGGACATCTATTTCCTTCTTTCCCTCCTTCCATCTATCTGATATAAGCTATGAAAATAGTAGGTGTACCATGTACCTCACAGCTCATATAATCTAAGGCATGGGATCCCTTAATCAAATGTGAAGTCCCCAGAGCCTCCTGATGTGGGCACAGACTTTGGGCTTGCACCCTGCACTAGGAGACACGAGTATCAAGGGACCACCGCTGACAGCTGAAGGCAGCAGATTTCATGCCAGCTTCTGAAGCCTCAAATGAGCTTAATCCCGTGTTTTGGCCTTCAGTACTCTTGTGGGCCTGGTAATCCTAATACAACTGTACCACATCACTTTGGGGCTCACTTGTCAACATCCTCTGACTTCTTGGGGCTCTAATTACCATCCAAAACTGGAATGTCAACACATTTCAGAGAATAAGAAATAGAGCAAAGGGAAGAAAGCTATAACCTTTTGAGTAGGCAAACATCCCCTGCTTTGACCGACACGCCGATCATTCATTTATTCAACCAACTGCAGGTATTTATTCAGTGGCCGCCTTGTATCAAGCACTAAATGGGGAACCTTGGTAAGTAAATTGCAATCAACCAAAGAAAACATATGTGGCCTGGGCTTTCATGAACATACAGACTTTGATTACATAAAATCATTAGAGGGGATGAATAACATGAAGGAGAGGTATGTGGTACTGTAAGCTTGTACAATAGGGAGAGGTAGAGAGCTAAGAATCTGATGTGATTGAGAATGTCAAGGAACTCTACTCAGCGGAAGTAGTACCTGAACTGAGAAGGTTTAAAGGACTAAACTTACCAAGGGACATGAGTGAATGAGGTGGAGGAGAGGAAATTCAGGCAAAATAGGACAGAGGGAACCAGATGAGCAAGGGCCCTGTGGCAGAGTGGGTAGCGCAGTTAAAGAAGATTGATGAGATGAACGGAGCATGTTACAAAAGAGGATGTAGAGGAAAAAAAGTATTTTAGAATTTGAGGGCCTGATTTCTGATTTTGATCTTTCTCTTCAGGCCTTACAGTAATGGGTATCCATTAAATGTCTCAACAGAGGCTTGGGGGAAGATGGCATCATGATATTTTTAATTCCAAAAAATCACTCTGGCTACAATTTTCGAGGGTGAATTGGAAGGAGGCCCAAGTATTCTGGGAAGCCAATTAGGGGACAGGCGAGGGTAAAAGATGGTAGATTGAAATATGAGCTGTAGCAGGAAATTACATGCACCTTCCTGTCAGAATTAACTTTCTTAGTTTATTGGTTTTTGAAATCAGTAAATCTCAGCCTTTGATATCAGCATCTCTTATAGAATTAAAACAAAAAATGTTGATACCCACCTGACACCCGGCACCATCTCCTGGCTCAGGGCCTGTGGGGAGGAAGCTGTGGGGGCTTCCTTAATTCAGGGTTAATTGAAATTCCTTCAAAGTGAGTGGAGGCGGTAACAAGACACAACTTCCATGTCTCCCTACATTCCATTCCTGACTTTGAAGAAGTTTTCCTTCTGATGACAGTTTTGTTTTGGAGTGGAAAGCTGAGTTGGTATAAACTCTATATTCTGCTTTTATATCTTCCCTCTGGTACGGTGGTATCATGTTCAAGCCACAAAGAGAAGAACATGGGGCAATAATAGGTACTTGTCTATAATAGTCAGGAAAATCTTCCTAGATTTGAAAATAACTACAATCCAACTAGTCACAAGTCATCACTATTCCTGAAATAGAACCCATGATTGAAAATATTGCAACTATCATACACAAGTCTTTAGACCTAATTCCATTTATTCATGCATGAGAATACAGATACAGAACTGAGAACATGAGCTCAAAAGAAGAGCTCCAGAAAGGTACAAAATCATATGAAATTCATATGGGGATTCTCCAAGGGCATCACTGACTTGTGTGATAGAAAAACGATATATCAAGCGGCCACAATGAAGCCAAGATTAACCTGAAAAATGAAAGGTGTGTGAACCTATCAGTTTCTGTAATATGGCCTCAGAGAAAAATGGGGAAACAAATGTTACAGTAACCCAACACTGACAGCCTTCCTCATGAAATGAAAGTCTAAGATGCCGCTAAAGGCATTAGGGACCCACTGCTGGCAGAAACTGGGTTCATATGTCAGAGTCTGGTCCCTGCAAAGCTCAATAGTGGGCTTGCCTGAGGCTTCACCAAAATCTTAACACTAAAAGACTCAAGCTGTTAGAACTGACCTAGTTACATGACTAGTTTGAACCAAGTTCTTCTTAATTCTGAGTTCAGTACTCAGACTTGTTGACAAAAGACTGTTGCAAGGATTCTATTGTGCTCATTCCCAGTGCTGAAGAATGGGTTCACTCAAGTGAAACCAGGGAGCTTTTGCAAATGTCAGCAATTAAAACTCTTTGGAGGAATGCCAACTTGTACCAAAATTTTTATTAAATAGTGAAGTTACAGAACCCAAAGCTCGTCTAGCTACACATGCTCTATCTTCTCAGGCAATATCTTGATTCTTCCTGGTACTTCTTTCAAGAGGTGCAGCCATTGCTGAAAGTTGAGGTTGCTTCACTAGGTCAACAGGGAGAGTAGTTCCTAACTGTCTTTAAATCATGCTCTATGTGTGTTTTTCAGTTTCAAAGCTGTGCTCTGCATAAGGTTCTATGATTTCAACTTTCCAAATTATTAGGTTGCTTTGAGAGCTAAGTGACTTTACAGAATTCTACAAGGGTACCATATGTAGAAAAGGAGACCTGTGGAAGTTAGGCGGTGACCTGGAAGTCAACAGATCAGTTATGTACCCTTGGAAATGTGTTCTGTGTTTGGACCTCAATTTATTTACCTGCAAATTAAAGATGGGCAGAGTAATGGTAATCCTAATAGTCATTTCTGGTTCAGATAGCCTGTAATGTGTGTGAGTTTATCAATCCATTTTTTAAAGACTTATTTACTTATGCATACAAAACTGTGTTATAGGCCAGAGACGCAAGAGTGGTGAGAGGGTGGATTCACCAAAGACAGAGTGGGGAGCATAACAGGCAGATTGATGAAGTACATTGCTGAGGGGAGCAGCGGGTAAGTGAGGAGAGGTCTGCTGCACCATGTGGATCAACTAGCACTGAAGTGGCTGCAGCTAGCTTGCAGTGTTGTGCTCCAACCCACTGCACCACCAGGGAAGGCCCGTCTTTATCAATCCTGTCGTCACATTCTTGGATACCCGCACCTATTCCAACATCCCTTCAGATTGCTGAAATAACCTCAGCTCTCAGGTTATGAAAAGGGATGATGGGAAGGACTTATCTAGGTACTAATTTCATATAATGGATATAGTGGAGACTTTCTGTTGCGCATTAATGGGTTATGTTGAGGAATGAACTGGAAGGTAGACAGTTATGGAAAAATGAATGTTAAAGCACAAAGCTGACCTGAAAACTAAGTTAACACTTGGGGAAAAGCGTTGTGATTTGGTAAAGTTCTGATTCAGGAGTATTGGTCACTATTGTGGATGAAATGGAACATGAGTATTGCAAGGCCCAAGCAGATGAGATTGACAATCTACACTGAAGATTTTCATGACTCCAGCGCTTGGGAAGTCCATGGAGCTGGCACCAAAGAATGACAACCCAGTGTATCAGGATGAGCACTGAGGGGAGTAGAAAGTGGAGCCTCAGAAAGTTTTTAACCAAGACAACCCGAGCCTCAGACACTAGGCTTCTAGTTAGAGTCAACCAATATTGCCTGCCTCATTCCCTTTTCTTTTTAACCTGAAGCAACAAGGGAAAAGAAATGAATTGCTCAATTACCATGCTAGAGTCAAAGAGAATAATGCTGACTGGAGTGAGGAATAAAACATGAGGAAGCCTCGCAAATCTCCACAGCTCACTGAAATCAGCCCGTTCCACTGTGTGCAAGGAGAAAACAGTTGATGCTTCGAGGTCAGATCTGAGCTGGCTTTAGAGACTGATTCCTGCCTTGACTTAACACTGCCTGCTAACTCTCTCTGTCACTTCTGAAAGCTTCCATTTTTCTCCACATGAATAAAATAAAATTCTTTTAGGAATTCAACAAATGAGGGTCTCAAGGAAAATTTTATAAAATCATCTTATCTCCCACCTGCTGGCTGGCAGCATCCTGCAATATTTATAAAGTGATATTGCATTGTGGTTACTTTTATCCTACCGTGAGTCTTTCTGTATATGTGAAATTATGGATCACTGAAGTCCATAAATGAGGAAAGTGCCTTTGTTTTTTGGAATTAAATCCCATAGAAGTCATAACCATGATTTTTGCTTATTAGGTTCCAGTCTTTGAATGTAAATTGAAGTATTAAAACAATGAGATACAGATCAAAATTTTAATTTTAGTCCCTTGCCTAGGATTTAATTTAAGAGTCTTAAGTTATACAGGGAGTTGCATCTCTTTATTCTTCCAGATGTTTAAATCAGATTTAATTATCTTCCCTAACATGCATACACTACAACTTCTCAAATGAACACCTTCCAAATGGCTTTGTTGAGTTCGTAAGACTGATTAAGCCCTTCACCATTCATCCTATACCTTCAAGTTCTTGTGATGTATTTCTCTGCGAAGCCGACTTACTGCATTGAAAGTCTATAGACTCATTAGGTGATCATTAGTGGTCCAGAGGACATCCATCTTGAGCAAGTCTCCAGACACAGAGATGTTGCTTCTCTTTGGACACTTGGGTCTCAGTGCAAAGCACCTTCGATTGTCTTCCTAAAACGCAGTTAAAGCTGGGGAATGTTTAGCTTCTTAGATGGACTCAAAGTGTCTTCCTCTCTCCTCTTGATTGGTCCCTGGGTCAACTGCTCCTGCTCTCAAGGAACATGACACACAAATGCTAATGTGTGTGTATGTGTGTGAGAGAATGTGTGTGCATGCACAGGTGGTGTACATGCATACATGTAACAGGTGTGTCCTGCACAGAGAATGGTAGAACATGACAGGCTTCTTTGCCTTGCTGCTCCTCGTGAAAGTTCTCTCACTAAGATTATTCTCAGCAATAACCCTGAAAGCATCAAAGGTGGGGTTACTGACAATGGGGATTTTCATGAACTTCAATACAGTTACATGGTTCTCTTACTAACAGGTGAGGCAAGCTGTGGGATTTTGAAGGAACTGCATTATGAAGTCATTTCTTTGACGGAGATATGAAAGATGACTTTATATATGATTTGTAGGAAGAAATTCCATTTCTTGCACATGTCAATTTACAAAACTTTGGTTTGCGTATATATTATTGTGCATGGAGGCCAGCATCAGTGTATCTAGCTTTTGATTGCATCTGTTGAAAAGTTCTCTTTGTTCTGGTTTTAATGTTTTCATTGATGTCCTTATGTTAGAATTAGGACAGGCACTCGTACAGAATAAAAGAAGGGATTTTGACTTTAGATGAAGACTTTAACATGTTTGAATTTCATTCAAATTTTCAGACTTTTCCTTTTAAGTTTGGGTGTTATCCCTACACCCCAGGGGGAGGCCTACCCAAATATACACACACTGAATTCCTATCAACATGCCAGGCATGTGTGCAGAGACACTACAGCTGCAGCCAATTTTGGCGTTACTTATGATGCTCAAATGATGGAGTGCAGCTTACATGATGGCACTGATAACTTACTGGGTTATGCCAAAAAGAAGATTATTTTTTCTCTTTCTTTTAAAGAATATAAATTAGTATTTTCCATGTCACGTGGCTTGATTTTTACTTAAAACTTGACACAAGAGTGTTCCTAATTAAACCAAACCTGCGTTTCTACAAACTAAAAATTAGAATTTAGTAAAATATTTGTTGAAGAACAAATAGATAAATGCACCAGTCTAACCACTCACAGGAGAGGCTGACTGCTCAGGTCTCTGTATATGTCCTTCATTTACATATAGGCCAGTGTCTAAGGACGCAGGAACAGCCATTCATCACACTGATCTGGGCACAGAAAACTTGGCCTATTCTTTGTACAACCTGATTTTTGTTACCACCTGCCCCCAATATAGCATTTTAAAGAGTCTCAAACTCTATGATGGTCTTTCTACCATAGAAATCATAGAACAGTAGAACACCATACAGCTTGCCTCTGATCCCACTTCTGTTACTTAGTACCTGTGTTACCTTAGACAAGTTACTCAGATTGTCTTTACCTCAGTTGTGCCATTACCAAATGGTGGTGGTAATTTTACTCACACAGAGTTGCTGTGGTACTGAAGTGAGACAATCTATGAAAGCACTCACAAAAGGCCATAACTTGAGCTAGTCAATGAATGTTGGCCACTATGGATTGTACCAATTTTCAAGACTCCCCCACATTTCTGAGACATTCTGTTTTCTTTATTCTGCATTGTTCCCTAAATGTGTCACCCTTACTAATGTCTACAATCCAGAGATTAAAAGAGAAACTGAGGATGCTTCCATAGAGGGAGCTTGGGACTCAGCAGTGAAATAAATGTGAGGTCCCTGGGGTCTCCTGCTGCAGGGCTGTCTGACTGTCTAGCAGACACAGCATCCAGAGCCCAGGTCTGACACTGCAGGCAGCAGATTTCATCTCCACGGCTGTAGTGTTGCCCACTGACGAGGAATGAACTGACCTGTTAGAATTTTTTTTCCCCTTTCCTGTGCCCAGAAGGTATGAATTTACACATCTTAGACCCAGTCTTCAATCTGTTCCCCAAACTCAGCCAATTTTGAGAGGGCTAATGCTCTCAGTTACATGGAAAGCAAAGCTGAACAGCTGAGAGCCTGGCCTCTGTCCCGGGAGGTTGCACTCCATCATTTATACAAAGGTTCAGCTGACCGGAAGTGAATCCTGTGTCAGCTCTTATTCTACTATGCTCTTAGAAATGCAACAAACCTTGGCATTCTGAGATTTGCTCTGGCATAAATATCTGCTGCTTCAAAAAATGGCATTGAGTATCATAGTTTGATTTGGTAAGTCTCTGGGAAATGGATGTTCACTATCCAGGTAAACACAGGGCATAGTATTGGGTCAGAAAGTGAATCCTTCCTTAATAGTCGCCCAAAGGTTTCATTTTTTTTTTTTTGCCTTTTCCCCCTAAAGATCTAAACACATATCTAAAGTACCATATTTTAATTGAATAACTAAATTATTTTAAGTATGCATTTGTTGAGTGTGATACACATAAAAAAGTGCCAATTATTAAATATGCACTTGAGTTTTACAAAGGGAATACACATTTCATGTTCCTCCAAAAGTAATAATTATTCTCATTTCTATCACCAAAAATGTTTAACTCAGTAGCAATAAATAATATGTATATTTCAGTCTGGTTTCTTTATATCATTTTTAAGTTTGTTCTTTCTACATATAGCATAGATTGTCCAATGTTCAGCTAGAGTAACTATTCTTCAAAATAGTGGAATCATTCTATGTTCCAAACACAGCATTGCATGGATAACCAGATGCCCCATATTTTCAGAAATACCAAACTTTATTAACATTATAAAATATAAATCATCTGGGGGAGCATAGTAATATCACAGAGCATTCCCTTGATGAGAAGAGATGGTAAGAAATTTTTTCAGATGCCTACAGGCTATTTACCTTCATTAAGAAACCGTTTAATTTATTTGGACATTTTCTATTAGGTTGGCACATTTTCTCTGACTGATTTGTAGGAATTTTAAAATATATTTCTAGGTTGAGTTTATTGAAAGTATGTTTTACAAATACCTTCTCCTCTGAGGCTTATTTTTTTTTTTAATTTTTGAGAGTCTTCTGAACAAAATAAATCCTTAATTTCATTGAAGTCTAATTAAGCCATCCTTTCTTTTATATTCAGTGAGTTTTGTTTCCTGTTTAAAAATATCATTGCCTAACCCACAGTCGTAAACACACAATTTTGCGTTTTCCTTTAAAGACTTTAGCTTTATGTTTTAAAGTTACATTAAAAGTCAGGTTAGAAATGTGTATATGTGTGTAAATTATAAGAGGTCAAGTCATATAGTTCTTCAACATTGCAGCATCATTTATTGAAATCATTGATCTGTACTGAATGCAGAACCTCACTGGTCATGAGGAAAGTGAGCATATACTATGGTTGTTTGACTCTCTACTTTCTTTCCCCTCACTGGACATCTACTGTACATAGGACATAACCTATATTATCACTCTACCACCACACTTTCTTAATAACAAGGACTTTATAATAAATCTTGGTATCCGTCATCCAATCTTAGGAGTCACTTCAAGATCATCTCTGCTATTCTTGAATCTTTGGATTTTCATATAAATTTTATGATCTTATTTTTCAATTTTAACTCACAAAAATATGTTTTTTTTTAATTGGAATTGCCTTGAATCTAAGTTCAATGTAGGAAAATCTGGTACATTTGCATAATATTACATCTTCCAACTCAGAATCATGGTATATCCCTCCATTCATTAAATTTTTCAAATTGTTTCCACTGTGTCTCTGGGTAGTGATACTGAAAAATAGTAGTTCAGTTTATTTTGTACTTGCATGCAATTATACATTATACATATATTTATATATGCAAATGAATACCTGCTTATGTATGCATATGCATACATATAGAGATATATGATTTCTTATTTGTTTGGAGGATTTATATGCCACATATCAAGACTACTCTATATCTAGAGAAAATAAAATGTGTCTGAAGTTAGTAGTTAACACAGATTCTAGATGTAGATCCATACATATATGGTGACTGGTTTATGTCAGAGGCACATAGCAATTCAGCGGGGATAAGAATTTTCCTACAATGGCGCTGGGTTAATGGGGTATGCATATGGGTACATCATTTAAACCTTGGACTCTGTCTGAAACTATTTAATTCTAGTGGAGTCATAAACATAAAGAATTAAAATTCTGGTGGAATGTCTTTTAGCCAGGTGACAAAATCACTATTTATTTTATAAAATTACTGCTAATATTTATATTATATCTATAATTTTAGTATTTCTTCTATTTGTCTCAATTGTAGCATGCCCTTTTTCTTCTCTGTCTTGCCTTGTCTTGGATCAATGAGACACTTTTAATATTATTCCAACTCTCTTATCAATACATTGATTTTAAAATATTTTCTCTTCTTTTAGTTATTATGCTAGATATAGCACACATTCTGGACATGTTGGTGTCTAATAAAAATTAACACTACTATGCCTTCAAAGACATTTATTTGAACTTAAACTACTCTCCATCCCTTTACTTGACATATGGCATTATTACTGCCATATGTATTTTAATTCTGATTATAGTTGTCTCATAGCTATTATCATTATTGGTCTGTAAAGTGATCACTGATTTCAATTTGCTTATATATATAACACTCTTCCTTGCTCTTCTTTCTTTCCATTATTTCTGTGCCTTTGTCAGTGGCCATTTTCTACATGACTAAAGAATTTTCTATTTCTTCTAGTAGAAACTAATTGATTTGACTCAATTTCAGTTTGTATTTGTCTGAAAAATGTCTTTATTTTACCTTCATTTTTTTTTCCCTCCAGCACATCAAAGATGGATGCCATTACATTTTATTCTGAGTGCTTTCGTATTTTGTTTTGTTTTGTTTTGTTTCTGATTTCTCTAGTTTTAATGTAATACCTAAGTATGGTTTTTCTTTGTACCTATCCTGCTTGGAATTTGCCGATTCTCCAGAATCTGTGTGTTGAAAAGCTGATATATTCTGGAATATTCTGGAACATTTTCTCTCTCCTGCTCCTTTTCTCCCTTTTCTTGGCCTTCCCTTCTAGGACTATAACTATGTCTGTGTTAGTCTTTGCCACTATTTTTCAATTGTCTATCATTTTTCTCTATATGCTATCGTTTTTCTCTCATGCTACAAATGGTATATTTGCTGGTGTCCTACCTGCCACTAAGCTGATACTTTATTCATGAAAGTGCCACCTGCTGTAAACCCAGCTCTGTTCTCAGTATCAGCTAATGAGTTTTTATTTCTACAACTCCCCTTTGATGATTATTTTCTACTAATCACTTCTACAGAGTAAAATGTATCTTGATGTATATTCATGAATATATTAATCATTGTTACTTTAATAAGCCATATATCTCAGGAAAATGTTGTTTTTTTTTCCCTTCTCTGAGTCCTGTTTCTTGATAGTCCTGTGATATTTGTCTAATTGTTTGTGTAAATGTAGATTACTAAAATATTAGTAATATTTTATGCTATTTTTATTTAGGATTTGTCTTAGGTTTTCTCATGAATATTTAGAATGGTCGAAAATTCATACTAAATCGTTCAGAGAGTAAAATAATTTCAAAGTTTACAGAAACTGGTATAATTCTGGTTTATTCTTACTTCTAATAGAGAATTTTCCAGATTTTCAATCTCATAGTGCCAATCTCATAGTGTTTTTCAAGTCTCTCCTCCTTGACAGTCCTTGAATTCATATTTTTATCACCTTTGAATATAAAACTTCTAAGAACACTGTGTGACTTCTCATCCCCTTAATGACTCCTTTCTTGTTTGCCTGTGTCACTCAGGTATTGTCAAATAACTCAAGGGGGAAAAAGACATAGGATACTTATCATGCACTACTTCTTCATGCTTCACTGTATAGGGGTTGGATCTCATCAGCCCAGCTGCCTGGGTGACCCTGCAACAAATGATTGCCTTCTAGCCTCGCACCAATAGTTGCTGCGAGAACAGATTCTGTCTTGCCTTCTACTGGCGTCTACAATCAGACCTCATGTACTGTGATGTGTGAGAATTCTTGAGGGGAAGTGTAGTATAAAATATTGGCCTCAGCACAATGAATTCTTCCACTCTCTAGAAAATAATTTAGACTTCCTAATCCTCTTGATAGTTCCCTTATTCTCTTCTTTCTCCTTATCTCTCTCTTACTCATGCTTTAAATATACAGACATACATTGGGTTCACTGCAAACTAGTCTGCCCAGCCTCAGGATGAGATCCCGAGACATTTTAATTCCATGAAGTGAGAGTAACTGCAATTGACCAAAATTGGCCTGTGTCTTTTCTAGTTCCAACTGAAGAATTTGGGAACTTCAGGATCTAGAAGACTATGTAGGCTGAAAGGCACTCATGAAGGAGAGAATAGCAACGTCAGATTGAAGCGGTGATTCTCAAAGTGGTCCTCAGGCAGAAGCGTCAGATTCACCTGAGCCAAACGCAAACACGTTATTTTATAGTTGCTAATTCTATAGCAATAAAATATCACTAATCTTGATCAAACCTGAAAAAGTTATTTATTCTAACTCCTTCATCTTCCCCCTTCAAGTCATACTCCAAAGCCTCTCAAGAGAGCTCTATACCCCTGACGTTTTCCCTTTGTACTTTTATTTTCTTGAAGCACAATACATAACCTGTTAGAAATGAATATTATTGAGTCCTATCTCCACCTGCTAAATCAAAAGCTTGGCTATAGGCCCAGAAAATATTTTAACAAGCTCATCAGGTGATGTGAACGCATATGAAAGATTTAGTCACAGGGTTATTAGAAAAGGAAGGGGAAGTCAATGTGTACATCTTAATCCCGTGTCATTATTCACTTTCTAAACCCCTTTGTATTCACGAGGCTTCACACAGTGCTGGATGTATTTCAGGGACCCAGGAAATGCAGCTGAAGGCAGGGTTGCGATGTTTCATAAAGGAGATCATTTAATGAAAGTGCTTATCCTTTAGAGACGATCTTCCATTTTTACAAGATGACAGACTGCCTGTACACATTCTAAAATACAAAGTATGTATTTCACCTACCACCTCAACATTTGGAAATTCCAGGCAACCACACCTTGGCAAATAATAATTGATGCTCATGATGATCCCTGAAGTGCTACAAAAATGCCAGTGAAATTACACCCCATTTTGCTTAAATGGGTCTTAGTGTTATGTGTATGAACAGCATGTTGCTCTTGGAAAAGAAAAGCTAAGACTTCAAATTGAGAGAAAGAAAGCCTTAGCTTCTTGCAAGTTGGAGGAGTTCACATGTGTAAACTACTCTAGGAGTGCCATTAATGTATTCTGAGAAAACTACCCACTAACAATGCCGCTAAGGTGTGGCTCGATCTGAATAGCAGCCCCACGAAACAGGTATAAAGTCAAAGTGGAGAGTAACTTGCAGTGGAATGAAAAACACTGAAAAGTGTCAGTGAAGACAAAACTACACCCATAATAACCAAAGGACATAAAAGTAGAATAAAAATTAAACTACATCTAAAATTTTAAAGACTATGTAAGTAAACCCCAGAAGATGCATACACAAAACACTGATTTCTCAGGTGTAGTCACTGGCGCTAGATGGTGGAGGGAGAAGGGATGGTCCTACCTCTTCCAGCTGGACCATGAGTGTGACATTGTGCCCTTGTTCTGCTGTCAGTTTCCCATCAGAGGTGACTATCCGGAGCCCCCGGGGCGCCTTTCCCGGGCACTTCTGGGGTTTGGCAGTGTACTGTTCTCTCACGCCATCAGTGCAATTATTGGAAACCACCTTCCGATACCTGCAGGGAGAAAAGCTCAAGTTGGAATCCTGCTCATTACCACTCAGATCACTCTCCATTTTTTTGAGCTTTGTTTACTGCCTAGTCCCGGGGACACCAGAACTAGTTTTCATGCTGTCTAAGGATGAGATTCATTTATATAAAGCAGGCGACAGATACATCATCACAGGAACTAACATTTGAATTTGCACCTTTCATTCATCTAGTCAATCCATGAATCATTTCATCTTGCAGCTGTGGGGAAACACACAGAAGATATTGATCCCTGCCTTCGATAAGTCTATAATCTAGTTTAAGAGACCCACTAGGAGATACTTCAGAGGTGATGTAATTGCGGGTTAGAATGAGTAATCTATATTGAAAGGAAGTTTGCATTTCAGAGAAAAATTAGATTGTTATAAAATATATAATTTACTATCAGCCCTTAGAGAAGAAGCTGCATTAATGGTATGATGCACAAAGTTGGATACATTAGCTAGTTTCTAGTCACTATCTCATGAGGATTCTTCTGGTGATATTAAGGAAACTCCACATTTAGGAGTTCAGTCTGAAGATTAAGAAAATCCTTCCTACTCTTCTGCTTGGTTTTAGTTCTAAGACACATGAAAATGTATTATTCTACAAATTTATTCTATAGAAAATGCTTAATACCATACTGACGATTCACAAGTGCTAGTAAAATGCTACTAATATTTTTTACTTAGCATCATAATTGTTTCTTTCACAGTTTCAAGACCTCTATGACTTCCAAGTACTCTTAGGATACATGGCAAACCCTAACATCTTACCCCTGAAGCCCTCCACCAGCTAACTTTATTTATTTATTTATTTTTAAAAGATTTATTTATGTATACAGAACTGGGGTATATGTCAGAGGTCGGGGCAGTGAGAGGATTCACCAGAGACAGAGTAGGGAGCAGAACAGGCCGACTGACAAAGTATACTGCTGAGGGGAGCAGTGGGTGGGTCAGGAGAGGTCTGCTGTGCCATGTGGGTCATCTCCAGGGCAGGGATCGAACTCATGTGGAAGTGCTTTAGCTAAGAGCTTTAGCTCCTTAGTGCTGTGCTTTAACTTGCTGCACCACCAGGGAGGGCCCTAACTTTATTTTAATTTTCTGGATTCCTCAATAACTACTTTATTCTGCTCTAGTCAGACCTTTATTTTCAGTCCTCCTCAACATTTTTCTTTGCTGTTACTCCTTCTGTTTCTGTATCCTCATGTATGTCCTATCAGTTGCCTAAAACTTACCTACCTCTTAAGTTACAGTTGCTATTTTTCTATAACTATGACACTACGATAGTAAGAAGTCCAGATTAGAGAGTAACTAATATAGCCTTGTCATTGTGCTAAGTCCATGTTTAGCCATTTATTTATTTTCCTGAAGTGTGTTGGGTTATAGTATTATAGAATGACCACGAGTAAAGGCTATTTTCCAGCTTCTGCTATGCAACACTCCCAAGGCTCCTTATCTTCTGGAAATAATCATATTGTTCTATTATAGTCTAAGATTTTTTCATTGGTTTTATTTCTTTGTCTTCCACTTGAGTGAAACCATATAGTATTTGTCTTTCTCCGTTTGATTTATTTCACTTAGAATAATGCCCTCAAGGTCCAACCATGTTGTCACAAATTAAATGTCCATCAATGAATTGATATAAAAGAGGTGACACAATGGAATACCAGTCAGTGATTAAAAAGAAAAGCAAATAAAGCTGAAATATTGACATTGTGCTTCCTCATTTGTCATCAAAATCTCCTTGATAAGACAGGTAGTACTTATTAAGACACTGCAATCTTAAGATGAAGAAATTAACATGCATAAATCTTAACTAGTTTTCAAAGATCACACTGCTAGGGTGCTGGGCAACTTGTCTGGGACCCACCACTTGACTTTACTCTGCCCTGCCTCTTTAAGTGGAATAAGATAATTCCTCATCTAAAATTCACAGGAATTCTATGATTTCATAGGAACCACTTCTGTCTTGTATGATTTTCTTCCTGTGGGTGTGACTATGAACATCAAGCTCCCTGAGGATATCTTCATCCCTCAGGTGAAAATGCAGAAGGTGACACCTAGATAACTGAACGTTTAAATGCTGAAATATCTGCATAGTAACTGGTTATTATCACTCTCCCAAAGCCTTCAAGCCCCTCACCCACTAACCCTACCATGCTGATGCTTATCCCTGGAGCCTCTGTTTCTCTGTACAAGGGTTAACACCTGTACAGATAGACCCCAAATCTTGCACTAAGTTCTCACCCATTCTGACTGGTCATTATCCCATCTGAGCATTCTGAATTTTATCACCTGTACTGCGTTTAGAAAATTCATTGTAGGTGTTTATACCCACAAAAGAGAAAAAAAAAAATGACAGAAGGGAGAAAGAAGAAGATAAAAAGTGCAGCCATGGAAGAGTGGTAGCATCCTGGTACAAGCAATGGTACCAAGAAACTAACCAACAATGCCATGTGGTGATTGCAGCATCCTGGTGAGTCTCACTGTATATAGGAAACTCAGCTCCCTATGTGTTTCAGAGACCAGACACTATGCAAAGTCACAGCAGCCTGGGATTTTTAATCACTAGCATCCAAGAACACCTGTGATTGTCTTGGCCAGCGGCTATAGAAGCCCGGGCTCACCACCACCACCAGCATCATCAGCCGGGGAACGTTCCTTTTGTTTGTCGCTATTATGACCAATCACTGTCCCAGCTCTCCTGAATCCTGCAGCAATAGGAGTTCTGTTTAAATCCAAAGCACGAATGCATTCCCCTGGGATTCTGCCACAGAGAAGACTGTTGGTATTTTTTTTAAACGCTTGTTAAAATCCATTCTGAAATCATTTTATTTCCTGGGTGAAAATGGCATCACATTAGCCCTACCAGACCTGTCCTTGAAATTTAGAAGAAAATTGTGCAGAAATACGGAGTTCATTTACTAAAGCAAGCACACACCTGCTTTTTGCATTACAGAATGGTTCTATTTTCATCCCAGCAGCTGTCCCTGGGTCTTAGTTACATAAATGAATAATGCATTTAATATGTTATTAAATGGGGCTGCTACCTCCGCAATAACAAGGCAACTTATGATTATGTTGGACCTAAGCTCTGAATATTACTGGGATGCATTTAGTTGGTAAAGCATTATTTAACCTGCCAAGAAGAAAAGTGCTTTGTAATGGCAAGGCAGTCTTTGTACAATTACTGAAACGGAGATGCTCTGCTAATGTGCCTTTGATATTACCGACTGCTCATCAGTAGAGAGGGTTCCTCATCCCTTCAACAGCCCCAACTTCAGCTACTCACTTCCTGCTACCCCTCTATCACCTTTTCCTTTTTACCCCTAGCTTCTTTGATTTTGCTTTTGTGCTGCCTGCCAGTCATAAAAAGATGAAGAACACAGCTTTCCTTTGTAAGAATAAAAATGAGAGGAAAATCATTGAAAGTCTCATCTTCTGTGATTGTACTATTTAGTAATTTTTCATCCCCTTATGATTCAGGGTGGTGGTGGAATACAGACACTTATGATTATTCAGTGTATTTTAGGGTGACAGAGTAGTATTACTCAGCAGACCGAGACCCCGTCTGCCCCTGGGAATCACTAGGTGACACTTTCATACTATATGGATTCCAAGGACCACCTCTAGGGGTGAGGACTCCCCTGTGGTTCTAATGTGCAATCAGGATTAAGGACTGGTGCTCTGGTGGGTAACTGTTACCAACAGAGTGTTGTATAAGTCTAAGGGTAGGCTCTTACTTATTACATGACCCTGATCTATTTACCCAACTTCTCTCAAGTGTTTGGGTTCTTTACAAAATAGAGACAATTACAGAACCTTTCACTGAGTTCTTGGGAGGATTAAATGAGGCAGTACATTAAAAAAAGGGCCTTCCCTGGTGGCGCAGTGGGTTAAAGCGCAGCACTGAGAAGCTAAAGCCACTTCTGCATGAGTTCGATTCCCGCCTGCCCCGGAGGTGACCACATGGCGCGGCAGACCTATCCTGACCCGCCCGCTGCTCCCCTCAGCAGTGTACTTCGTAGATCTGCCTGTTCTGCTCCCCGCTCTGTCTCTGGTGAATCTTCTCGCCGCCCCTGAGCCTCTGGCCTGTACCCCAGCTCTGTATGCACAAATAAATAAATCTTTAAAAAAAAAAATGGCTTAGCACATAATCTGTAATACTGTATGAAATTAATATTTAATAGTTATAAAAAGTAAGTAATTCAAATACTAAATAGTAACTTATTAAACAAGCACACTCCTTGAAAAGAGACGCTTCCTTTTTATCATTGTTATTAAGATCAAAGCCAGTCACATCAAAATCATTCTTAAAGTCATTTAGTATTCTGTATGGGTTCATTCATAAAAGGTGAAGTTCAGGTTCAAAACACAGCTCTCTACTCTGACCTGACCATATTCTCTAGAGCAGTCTCGGTCCTTTCATTGCCTTCTGCTTCCCATGACCAGGCTTTGCTGAAGCCCACCTGCCTCCTTGTGCCGGGGATGGTCATTCTGCCTTCTTTACGTGAAGCTTCTACTTGTTCTCTAAAAATCAGCTTCAAAAGCATTTCTTTCTTTGAAGTCGCTTCTCCCCCTACTTCACAGTAGTGCTAACACACAATAACCAAGGCAGAGCTAGAACCCGAGGTCTCCTTTTCGCCATGGTAGGTCTTACTTCAACTGAGCTGTGAAGCCCCTTAACTGTGCTCACAATGAAAAGAATGTCTTCGGTTGTATTTTTTATGTGCCTTTACTTTCAAGGGAAAACTTCCTTATTACCATGAAACTAAACTTAAGAAATGGAGAACAACTGGGAGATGGAGAGGGACTAGGTCTGGGTAAGAGTATGGGAGAAAATAAAATCTTCCCAAACCAGCCTCCTTTGCAATGCAGGTTATGTGATGGTCAAAAGGAGCAGTGTGAATCTGAGTGGGTGGGTCAATTAAAAGATCTGTTTTAAACTATAGATATTTGGCATTGGTTAGCCAGGGCTACAGTAGCTTACCAAATAGGCAAAGGTGCTTCCACTCAGGGAAGCTGCCTGAGGATAACAATGGTGAGAACGATAGCTGAGAATCTTCAGTGCTAATGAACAGGGACCACAGCGCTCTTCCAGGAAACAGGCCTAGCACTGCTGGCTATGACTCACTGTGACGCTTCAGCAACATGCTCATATGCCCCGCTGGGGCTACATGTGCTCTAACAGGTACGTGAGAGGTGTGCTGAGAGATGCAGGTGTGCTCACAGTCAATATAATCTCACAAGCATACACATCAACATTCAAAATGAAGGAGTTTCATGGCTGAGCAAACAGCTTTTCCAAGTTTTTCTCCTCAAGGCAATAGTTCTCAGGACTCTTCCCTTAACCTGAGTAAGTAGATCTTGGGATTGGGGGGGGGGGGTGTCAGGAGACAGAAAACCAAGTGAAGGGGAAAAATCTTTTCTGGCATTAAGCAGGATAGAAGCACAGGTCATTCAATTTGAAAATAAATGGAATGTGAATGCCAACTTGTTGAAAAGCAACATATGGCCACATAAAATAAATAACTTGTCATGAAGTATCATAATAAAGTTGAAAAGAAAAGGATCTCAATAGCTAAAGTAAAAAATAATCTGCTGTTGGTGTCAACTAATTGCACAATAAATTCAGGCAAAGAAATGTTCCCTGATTTTGAGCACCTGCAGCCCAAGAAATCCTAGCATTGAATATTCAAAACAGGTCACAGATATGGCAGAGCCTGAAGGTTCCAAAGATCACCCAAAACAAGCCCTCTCTAGGGAACAGGTGACACAGCTTGGAGTTTCTCAAGGGCACAGTGGGGACAAATGAGGGTTCTGTGCCCCAGTCCGTGTGTTGTGCCACCTGGGTGAGCATCTCGCTGGCCAGGCCATCAATGTGGGCAAGAATGGCCCCATGAGTCCTAGGTATCCATGCACATTGAGTCACCTTCTCCATTCCCTGACCCTGAGACCATCCCATGACAACATGGAAAGACAGACACTCTGAAGAGCCAGCGTTGTAGCAACAGTTATTGCATATCTGCTGCAGGACAGCATGGCACTTTGCTTGAAAACAGCTACACGGCCCCTGCAGTGTGAGTCTGTAAATAATGCAAGTGGTTTCCTTTCTGTGGACTTTAAACACATGCACAGCTTTTAAAAGCAATTATTCTCCATGGTGCACACAGAAGATTCTTGCTGAGATCACTCAGAACATCAAAATCCCTAACTAGCACTATGAAAGGTTCACTTGGGAAAAGAACATAGTTCCAAAGGATTTTAGAAATAGGGAGGCCAGATCAACAGTGATGGGACCATTGTCTGAGTGTTTCTCTGATGTAGAAAGGAATATGCTTGCAGAAAGCATTTTGAACATTCCAGGTGTGTGCTGATAGAACAGAAGATACTATTTTGCTAGAGTTTACACACGTGTATTTTTTTCTTTCCTGGACTAACTAAATGTTCTTATATTTATACTGAATTGATGATAGTTTAAATTCACTTTAAGTTTCCTGAATAAATATCCACATTGTATATTGAGAAACCAGTCCTTAGGAGCACTGAGGGCTAACACTGTACATTTTTCCATAAGGGATTGATGGCTCCTCTAAATAAATGCCACACACAGAGATTTCTATACACATGTTTTCTAAACACATCTAGAAATATCTTCAGCTTAACAGCAAGAAGAAATCTCTTGAGAAGATTATCTTGGATGCTCAGAATAAGCCAGCCCAATCCTGACTTTTTTATATTTACAGAATCTTTACAGTTAGCATGAAACAAACGATGTCCAAGTTAATTTAGCAACTTAAATTTGCAGTGTGTTCCTTGGAACCAAAACAGCATAAACAAGATTTGACCATACACAAGTATAACAACATGAGCTTGTGCGTGTGTATGTGCAAACTGAGATATTTACAGACACAGATAGACACACAAAGAGGAATAAAATTGGGGTTATTTCAGCACTAACAAACAAGACACTGCACAAATGAATACAGGTTTCATTTTATTTGAATAAAGGAACCTCTTCACTAAACAGGTGAATGTATTATCTGCCTTGAGTGGCAAAGAGGGAGAGACGCGTGTTTTGTTGTACACTGGCTTCCAATTATGTGACTTTATGAGCCTGTGCAGGTTATTATTTCTGTTTTACAGATGAGAAAGCAGGGGCTGAGATTAATATGTCCGAGATCTCAGTATTTCAGTGACTATTAAGTATCAAATAAATGTCTGGACTATAGATATGCGATAAAGAACAGCTTTGCCATAGTATTTCCTTCATGCCAGAGAAAGCTTAGAGGATGACAATGATAGTATCTGCATTTTGTAAAGAGACTACTACCTGCTAGTCATTGTGCTGAATGCTCGTTTACACTATTCATTTTCATCCAACCCCCAAAGCAAACAGCAAGACTTCAGAGGTCAGGAAACTAAATCTCAAAGGGAGATTGTCTCTTGCTACAAAGACAACACAGTGGATGGCTTAAAACCCCTTGTTTCATTCTGAAGTTACTCTCTTTTCCACCAAAACCCCCCCCATTATATCCCATGCTCCAGCCACACAGCCTTTCCCAGCTTCCTGCCCTCCCTGGAATGGCTTTGGCGAGGGGGAGGGCGGCTTCTGCAGAAGAGTAACTGATGCGAGGAGGGAGCATGGCAGAACTCGCTCCTGTGCTGGGTGTGAACATGGGGGACACAGATACCACCTGACTGGTGGTTACAGCCCCCGAGAGGGGCACCCGCATCAGCTGTCATTCCAACTAGCTTTTGTAAGTCCTGGTCAAGAATTAAATCAAAAAATCATATGACTATTCACTTCCACACAGTGAAGCGGATACAAGGCTGGCACCTCTTCAAAGTGGCATTTCTACTGGACATAATAACTGATGTTAGAATTGTTCCATCATGAAGTGAGTGAACCTGAGAGAATTGCAATATGCACGGGGCACTAGCTGATGTGAAAGCAGCTGTGGCCATTTGTAAAGTGAGGCGTTCCAGAATCACAGAAGGAAGGTTGATGTGCGTGCTTGCAAGTAAAGGCTCAGAAAGTGATGCAGGGGGTTGCTGGTTAAGCTGACTGACAAGGGATGATCCTCTAGGGGGCCCTCTGCAGGGCAAGTTCAGAGGGCATCTTGTGCCCTGTGCTCTGTTGTAAGGGGTAGGGGGAGGCAGGGAAGTGCCTGGGGAATGAGCTGTAGAGGGAACCTCACTCTGAAGCTGCCCTGGCCATTGTGGTTCCACCGCGTTCACACCAGTCTGAAGCCAGAGTGGATTCTGCACTGACTGAATGTGAGAAGCCCAAAGTTAGACTGGAGCCATGAGGCTGCATGTGGCTTTTTAATTCTACCTGCTTGTGTGCTCTGGAGTCAGAGCTGGTCCTTGAGAAAACATCTCGTTTGGTCCTTCTTTCTCTCTGGGACATTTCTTGTTCCTTTGGTCTGAAATGACCTTCTACACCTTCCTCGTTTAGAAAATCCTGCTATCTTCCCTTTGACAGAATCCTTTGGCATCTGTATTTTAAAGGCAGTCCGCAGTAAAGAGAAATGAAGCTCTCAGGTGTAGGACTTCCAAGCAACTAGTGCTTCCATATGTAGAGGAGAAAACCAGCAATGCCTGGCACTTGGGTCTAAGACCGAACCAGTTGGTTAAGTGGAATCCGCTTTACCAGGCAGCAGAAACACTCCATGGCCAAGAAGAGACTCTAATTACCTTTGTCTGTTTTTAGTAACAGTGATTATGGTGTGAGAATGTGCATTGCAGCATTGTTTATTGTGGTAGAAAACAGCCAATGACCTCAGTGTCCATAAAGGGAGGTGACTAGCTAATCCCAGTGCTTTTAATACTATGGAATGCCATGGAATGAGAAAGAAGGCAGACCTACACAGCCTGACTTACAAAGATATTGAAGACATCTTTTTTATGTGAAACCAGCAAGTAAGAATATGCAGTAGGAAATTACCTATTAAAATAACCCCCGCATTAATTATGAATATTTTCTCTTGACATAATTATTTGCTAGCAAATTAAAAAAAAAAAAAAAGTGTCTGGAACCATAGAGCCAAACAGGGCACAGTTGTGTGGGAAAAGTCACCGGGATTGGGGCGGTGATCTAAATTGGCTTTCTAAATATAGAAAACATCTGGACACGTTCCTTTTCTAATTGTTCTTAAAAATACCTAAAATTCCATGGCAGTGTTGCATTAAATATCTGACTACAACATTAAATATCGAATCTGTGCTTACAAAATGCTGCTGCGCCCACACAGAGCTGAAGGACATTTGGGGAAGGCACTGGAGAGACATTAGGAGACAGAGCATTCTTTTTCAATTGCATCTACACTTTATCTCTGGCCGACTCTTAAGCTGATGACAGACACTGAAAATGGGAATCCGATAGAGTGAGGCCTTCTCTGAGGATGATTTCAGGCCTTTGTCCTCGCTAAGGGCCTTCTTGCTGCTAAAGCAAAATGTGCAGTTTAGACAATGTGCTGATGGTCGTGGTGGGGGGGTTTGAGTCAGGGGGGCAGGGGAGGGTGGGTGGAGGGTGTCACTCCTGCCCCTGACTTTAGCCTGTGGGTTCTGGGTAGGCGGTCACTCCTCCACCTGGGAGCACCATAATTTTGAGAAAAGAACACTTATACCTACTGATGACTGGCATTTACCATGTGGTCTCTTTATGCAAATTTGCTCACTAATGCTGATCCTTTTCTATACAAAGTCTGAATAGAATAAATGAAGCCAGTGGATTAGGGCCAGATGCTGTCATGTGACACTCACACACAGACACACACCTCTGAAAGCGGAGGTCGAGTCCCAGGAGGGGTAGCCTGTGATTATGTCATTAATAAACTTCACTGACAGACATTTATGTGCCTGAACACTTCTGGCTGAACCACACTTTTAAACTTAAATTCTGCAGGACATAGGTGGAAAATCTCATTGAATAGACCATTATAATTAAACCATATCTGAAGCTTTAAGAGTCAGGACTTGTATGGCTTTTCAGCATAAGTGTGTCACAGGAATCATGAGACCCATTTAAATGGAGCTTAAAAACTGTGTGTGTGTTCACACATGTGTGTATATATACATACGTGTTATGTGTTTATCTTACATATGAATGTATTAAGTGTATATATAAATTCTCAAAACCTAAAGAGTGAGTGGCCATGTTCTTCATTCTACCCTATTTCATGATTTTAGTAGAATCTGAAACGATTGAGACCCTTCTTTCCAGCCTCCTCTTCTCAAGAATAGCAAAGAGAGAATCATATAACTTCCTTGAGTTAGTGAAAAAAAAAGTCAATCTTGAAATGAAATCAGCTTTATGGTTTCAGATGCCTTTTGCAGCATCTAGACATGCTGGTTTGCAAGTAATAAAGCTGCTTTCTTTGGCAATCCTTCACAATTAAGTCTGAATTAGTTCCCTGGCCCTTTACTACTTCTTCCCTACAGCACTAGATACAGAACACATCACCGACCCCTTCAATCAAAAATGTTACTTGTATATTCATCAGGTTTCATGGTAGGATTCAAATAAATCACTGCTTATTCCTTCACTGAAAGGTGCTAGGAAATGCTAACATCAGAGATGGGAATATTTGAGGTTCACGCCCATGCTTTCTTCTCTTCTGTAAAAGAACCATATGTATTATTTTGGTAGCTTTTCTAATTATTATTATTATTTTTTATTTTCTAATTAAAACCTCAAGTACAGAAAGGCGTGAATGGGAACGTGGAAGCCCTCACCTCTGTGTGCTGACTCAGAAACCTTAGGAGGGATGGATACATGAGCTGTCCTAACAGTGAACTTCTGCCTCCCCCTTTTACTCTTTTGTTCCCCTCTTTTTTTTTTTAAGATTTTTTTCATTTATGCATACAGAACTGGAGTAAAGGCCAGAGGTGTAGGGGTGGTGAGAGGATTCACCAGAGACAGAGTGGGGGGCAGAACAGGCAGATTGACAAAGTACACTGCTGAGGGGAGCAGTGGGCAGTCAGGAGGTCTGCGGTGCCATGTGGATCACCTCTGGAGCGGAGATCGAACTCATGCTGAAGTGGCTTTAGCTTCTTAGTGTTGTGCTTTAACCCACTGTGCCACAGGGCCCTGTTCCCCTCTTTTTAAAATTTTAACATCAAAAGGTTCAAGTTTGCTTTTGTGAGAAGATAGTATAATAAATCCCCAACCCTCTGTTCATTCATCTTCAAAATGATCCACACTTACCCTTTATAAAACAAATCTCAGACATCAGATATCTCTAAAAGATAAGCATCTTTAGAGACTATATATAGGGAAGTCAAAACAAAGTAACATTATCACACCTAAATAAACAGCTTGAATCCATTTAGTTAATGTTATTCAATAACTAGAAATGAGGACTAAAGTTTAGATATGACCTAATCTACCTGTGATAGTTACTTTTATATTCAAGTGCACTGAGCCCTGGGCTGTCGAGGTAATTGGTCAAACACTGTTGTGAGTATGTCTGTGGGGGCATTTATGGATACAATTAGCATAAATTGATAGACTGAGTAAAGCTCAATGGCCTCCCCAATGGGTGAGGCTCATGTAATCTGCTGAAGGCTTGAACAGAACAAAAAGATAAGTAAAGGAATTCTTCCTGCCTGATGCTTTCAACTGAACACATGTGTTTTTTTCTGCCTTTACAATCCTGCCAAAATATGGCTCTTTCTGTATTTGGAGCCTGCTGGGCTTCAGGTGGGAATGATACTGTGAGCTTTTCTGGTTTTCATTCCTTCAGAGAGATTCCCTGGGTGCCCCGCTTTTTAACTTATTCTAGGCACCCCCAAATCATGTGATTCTAACCCTCGTATTGAATGTCTTTATATAAACAGGTTGATATAAACATAAATTATTTATTTGTGTACATATATAGTCACATATATGTGTTTATATGTATATATCCTGTTGAAGATAAAAAATAAAACTATCTAAGAAAACCCTCATACAGCACTAAATCAACAGTTCAAAAATAATTTCCCAAATGATTTGCAAATACTTTCTAAAAACATTAGTTGAATTAGAATTCAAAAAGCTCCATATATTATATTTTAAGCCTATGAACATTAGTTATATACTTGTAGAAAAATCATGGAATGTTTTCCTTTTCTGGTATTTCCTAGGTAAAACTGGATAAGCCCCATGATCCAAAGCACTAAGCATACACTTTTGTAATATCATTCTAGGTTTATGAAGACAGGAGTGTATGGCTTGCATGCATCATGATGGATGAAACCTGTTCCCACTCATAGCAGCATACTTTCAAAATGTCAATGAGCTTCTTTTAATACATTTCCTTGTGTAAGCTAGAAAATGTACAAATAACACATGTATTAGGCCCTCCCCACGCACATGTAGTATGGATAAAATGTAACCTCTCATACACACAGTTCTGAAATAAAGAACAAAAAACAAAGGAAGGTATGTATTACCATCATCATCTTCATCCAAGGAACTGGTTTCATGTCTTGTTTGGTAGCTGGGATTCTCTTCAAAACCCATACAATTAACGCCAATCTGTGCTACATTATTTATATGAAGACGAGCAAATAAGGTGCTCTGCTGAAATAGCTGATCTTTGATGGGAGGAATGCGGTAAGGTTAACATATGCTGAAAAGGAGCCAGTGCTGGCCTCACAAGGCCATTGCTGGACACTCACCCTGTGCTGTTGAGGTAACTCTGTCCCACGCTGCAGTCCTTTGACCAAGAGGATGGATTGAACCAAAACGCAGGCAGGCACTGGCCACTGCTGTGCCGCTCATAGCCATAGTCACTGTCGGGGAAGAGCCAAGGTAAGCCTTTCAGGAGATGACGACACATGAAGAACAATGCCATGTCAGTCCACAGCCAATTTCTAGTCTAGTCAATGAGTTGAAAGGCAGGTGTTCCCCAAATTAAGGCCTTTCTAAAAAAGGGATGTTTGTGCCTGAACACCTATCTGTTACCATTGAAGTATCCTGCAGAAGGCAGACTGAAAAAGTGCTGCCTTGGAGGCAACAGAGGTGTCTATGTAGAGACGGAGGTTCATTTCCCAGTAATTCTGATAAAGTGCCTCTAAGCTGAGAGAGGACGGTCTCCTTTGGGTTTTCACAGTGCTGGGTGCAGAGAAAACCTGTCCTAAGAAAACAGGAAACACTCAAATCTCCAGGTAAAACTTCTTTGGATTGTTTTACACCACTACTTGTGGCACCGTCCTCACTACCACTGATGTCTTTGGGGTGCTCTTCCAAGACATCTGCATCTGCCAAGTCGAGCTAAGCCAGGTCTCTGTGCATGAGACATATGCTTCAAAGTCACAGTAGAATGTGTCCTTGAGTGTCCTGTGCTTTCCCCCAGGAAAAGGTGGGAACTAGGAGTTAGCAATGGGAGCTGGACTAGCTGTTGTAAATACTCTCTCTGGCTGGGAAATAGTCTACGATTTTCCTCTCAACCTCCCCTCATTCTTCCCTCCAGGGGCATCAGGGCGGCCTGATATTCTTTTTTTTGGGAGATGCACCCAGGCACGGCAGATGGCGACACATTGCACCTCTGTGTGCACAGACAAGTCGCAGGCAGCATTCAGGAGTGCGAGTAGGAACCAGTGCATCTGTGTGAGGAGCTAAGATGCTGGCACAGGGGAGAACTGGGGGTAGGGGTGAGGGGGAAGAAGCAGACTCAGCTTAGGGGCTTGTCAGCAGGCAGCTGGCACTCAGAATCCTGTGCCTACCAGCTGGATTTAATGCTGGTTCAAGTCAGCATGTGTTGGAAGACTTCAGAGAATTGCTGCCCACAGGGCACCCCATACTTATTGCCTAGAATTACTTTACGATGGTGGAGAATGGTAGGCAAGGTCATGTGGGATTGCGCACTGTCCAGGGAGAGACTTCAGTCAGGAACATTCAGTATGTGTCACTTAAGTGGAATCAATGAAATTGAACAAGGTCGTGGTGAGATCTCTGAAGTATTTTCAGAGATCATGTAATTACAAAAGTCCATTGGATCAGAAAAGCTCACAATGACCTTATTCAACATTCATTTCCCATTTCTCAGAATACATTTTAGTGAGTGGAATGAGCAGAAGATTCTAATCATCAGTGAATGCAGAAGGGAGGGGTGGGGGAGGGGAAGGCTTGGTTGCTTCCATCTCCCCGTGTGTCCTTCCCTCTGCACAGCTCAGTGTTTACAAAGAAAGACAAGGACACTGTCAACAAAGGCTGCCTTGTATTGGAGCTTGATAGAAAAGATCCCAGGGGTCAGCTGTTCCCAAGAGAAATCAATGAACTAGGGCATCTCACCCCTTTTTAGCTTTGGTCTTTTGAGAACAAATACATTTGCTCTATGCAAAGAAAATGGCTGCTTGATAAGACCAAAGCTAAACCACTGAGAAAATGTTAACTTCCTTAATAAATCCTTATTAAATGGAGTGGATAGAAGAGAAACCAGGCTCTGGATAAAAGAGTGGGATGAATGATTTAGAGCTTCCATGGATGTTTTCCCTGTGAATGTAATACAGGGTGTCAAAGGCAGGACAGGAATACAATATTTTTGTCATTTTAATAATGTTGCACTGATGAAATAATGTTGCACTGTGGAGGAAGGAGCGTCTCCTGCAGAATTCCTGTGAGCACCAATGTCTCTTAGGCTCTGTTGCCCTCTGGCTGAGCCCAGGAGTTCAGGCACTGGCTCCTGGCATGCCCAGTCCACCAGGGAGAGGGGGACAGCCTTAAGCTATCGGAACAACTGCTGGTGGAAGTTTGGCCAGGCTTGCCTCGTACTGTTTATTCAGAGGATGTCTCCAGAGGTCTCTCATCAGATAAAATTTCCTTTTTTCTAAGATTCGTAATGTGAATGTACAATTATCTTAGTACAGTCACTGCTATTCTACTTAGCAGATATGTAACCTCTGACAACACAACAAAAATTGTGACTGACTTTGGATTTTATGTATGTCAAATTTCAATCATTTACCATATTTAGCAAATGTGTTCTCTTTAAACTAAAAACATAAATATGAAGTAAAAAAATGGTGGGTGAGAAAAGATAGACAGTGAGATGATATGATCAAGGGTTCTCATCCCCAATAATCTGACCTCTCACCAGAACTCCCCACACTGACCTAGGACAATGCCAGGGTACCACTGACACCCCCAAAGCCAGCTTTCTGTTAACAGACACCTAGAGAAAAGGTTATAGCAGTGAGTTGGCTTAACGACCAAATCTCTCAATTCTTTACTAGTCCACATTAGCTTGACCCAGGTGAAGGAAGAAATTTGCTTTCCTGGTAGGTTCAGAGACCCATGACTTGGTTTAGTCATTGAGTGCACTGGTGCATTAAATTGAGAAATTTCTCCTATAGTTCTCATGAACAGTAGTCAGCTAATGATGGAAAATTCCCACTACAGAAAATGTGCTGCCTTATAGGACCACCACTGGGAACCTTGCATTATAGAGAGTTTATCATTTTCAAAAATATATTAATTTTATTTATTAATGCACATAAGAGCAAGGATAACAGGTGTGGCCAGAAGTGTGGGTGCGGGGGATGAGAGGATTCACCAGAGTCAGAGTAGGGAGCAGAACAGGCAGACTGACGAAGTGCACTGCTGAGGGGAGCAGCAAGTGAGACCGGAGAGGTCTGCTGTGCCATGTGGGTCACCTTCCTGGCCAGGGATCAAATTCATGTTGCAGTGGCTGTGGGTAGCTTCATAGTGCTGAGACTTCACCCCTTATTACACCAGGGAGGGGGCCTACAGAGTGTTTATCTTAAACACAATAAGCTTACTCCCTGCAAAGTCTACATACCATTTTCAGTACTTCTGCCATAAATAATACAAGATGGATATGGTCTCTCTTTGTGTCCTGAGAGCTAGTCACCTCTGAAGTCCTCTTTAGGTCTAAAGGATCTCCTGTTTTTTTTTTTTTTTTTTTTTCCCATGTAAACATGCATGCTGCTGTGATCCATGCTGTCCTCAAGAGGTAACTTCACAGAATGTGAGTCCTGTCACCTACCTCAATTCATGTCACTACTATTTAAGGCCTAAGCTTTTATTCAGTTCTGCATGGATTTGATTTGCTGAACAACTTATGGGACAACAGCCCAAACTCACCAGTCAAAATCGGCCTCGGTGCAGACACAGGGCTCAGATTCCATAGCTCCTGCATATTTTCCTTGCATGCATTTCCGCTCTGACTTTCGTTTCTTATATATCCTTTTTGCTCCCATGATGCATGCTTCCCCCTATAAGGACACAAGTGTCTCATGAAGTCGGTACAGCCACAGAGCTGTCTAGCTCCACATCAGGATGGTTCAGGGTGACATCCTCAAACTTCAGTGTCATCTGGACCTGGGTAACCTACTTGGCTAACAGTGTTTATTTTCAAGCTCTAGAGCTCTATTTTAAAATTTTACTTTTTTATGCTTACAGAATTGGGGTACAGGCCAGAGGTATAGGTGTGAGAGGATCACCAGAGACAGAGTAGGGAGCAGAACAGGCAGATTGACTGAAATACACTGCTGAGGGGAGCAGCGGGCAGGTCAGGAGAGGTTTGCTGTGCCATGTGGGTCAGCTCCCTGCCCAGGGATCGAACTCGTGCTGCAGTGGCTCTGGAGAGCTTCAGAGTGCTGTGCTTTAACCTGTTGCACCATTAGGGAGTAGAGCTCTATTTTAGAATGTTTCTAAAGGTAATCCCAGGAAGCACTAAAGACATGCCAAAAAAAAGCCCTGGATTTCTCTGTGTCCGTTAAACCATTACTTGGCAAGGTATCAGGTGCAGGACTGCGAGGGAAACCAGGCAACTAAGGCTCAGCCCACAGCGAGTGTACTGCCAGCAAATCTGTAGTAATTAAGTGCAGTTCTGTCATCAAAGTTGTATCGATTTCATCATTTATGACTATAGGAAAGAAGAATATTGCTCAGAAATATAAAGATCTATTTTGCATGAGTTTATTATACCTCTGCCCACACAACTTTCATAGCACCGATTTTATGTTGGTCTGCCACATAAGGAGGGACTCAATTCAGTATTTCTCTACACAATATATAAAAGCTTTGAATGTGGCCACGCACATGCATCCCAAAGGGGAAATTATCAGCTAAGTAAATGAGAGATTATAGCTGAGACTCTGAATAAAGTGGATGTTTCTAGCTGATGCGCCCCAACCCTCCCCCACCCCATCACACACATTGTCTGCGTTTCTGAAGGACCAGAGCAGAGTTTTGTTTAAGCTAAATTCAGTCTTTCTTGAGCAAACTCACCTTAACAGGCAACACTGCACCTCCACAGGCAAATATATTAGTAATTTAAGTTTGGGGGTACACTTTGTCCCTGCCAAAATGTGGGGGTAGCTTTACAGAAAGAATCTCAACTATGTCATTTAGGGGAGCCTCAGGAAGATTTCTGCCTTGGGAAATCAAAGGAGAGCTGCCTTCAGCCAGCATTTTGAGCTGGGCTGACACGTGGAGGCCAGGATAAAGGGGCTTTCCTAGTAATAATTCTGTATTCTTGTACTGTAAGTGCCTTGGGAAGAGTCAAGAAAGACCACCTAGTTGCAGGAATCACAGTGGGGTGGTGGAACAGCTTCTTGGGCATTGCTCACCCAGCATAATTCAGTTATTTTCTGCCTCTGTTTGCAATGCTAAATAAAATTGAAGATGTCTCCTTCCCCTTACCATAGCTTCCCCCTCCCCCTGCAGCCATATGACAAGCTCAGATAAATTATGTTTGGATTTCTGTGCTGAGTTGGTATTTCATTTGAGTTGTAAGTCTAAGCCAAGCACATTTGAATTTTATCTCATTATACCCTGGTACAATAAAAACAGGAATGGCTTCACAACAAATCATAAGTGTTGAGCTTGTTCACTGCTGTAGAACACAAAATATGTAAGAAAGCATGAGATGGACATTTTAGCTCAGGAAGCCTGGTTCCAATAGTTTAGCATCGAGCTTTCCCTGACACACCCCATGCTTCCCGCCAGCACTCGCTCCGCTCCTTGGCTCCTACCTGGCTGTGTAGCTGCCAAGGTCTGTAGTCCTCCTCGGCACATCGTCTATCAAAGATGGACTTGTAGTCCACTTTAACCAGCTGCCATTCAGAGCGGTGACTGAAGTGTCCAAATACGCTACAGAGGTCATCATGATCAAAACACACACACACACACACACACGAAGATAAGAACACTGACACTTATCAAACAGCTAGCATTTGCTAAGTGTTGAATGACCAGCTTCGCATAAAGCTAAGCATAATATGTTAAACATATCAATTAGTCTTAAAACAATTGTATGAGGAGGAAACTATTAAATATCCACTTTCATATGAGTAACTTGAGGGTCCAGGAGTTAATGAGCAAAAATCAAAGTTGAATCAAATTTGAACTGTTTCACTCAGAATCTACCACATAAACAGACAGCTGCCCCCAAAAATGATCAAGAAAATCACAAACACCGCACCCTACATGGTCCAAGATTATTCTGCTCGGCTCTCTTGTTAATGCACATGGTGTCCAGGGTTTATGCTATTTTTACTTTCCCACCAATCCCTAGGGAAAGTGGGTGGCACAGCCGATAGTGACACTGAGCTTTATACTCTGCTTACAGAGACCGAGTATTTAATGAGACATTGCAATCACCAGCCAGAGGTGTAGAAAAAAGCCACCGAATGGCCTTTTTGGTTAGTTTTTCCACTAGTATTTTATAAATATAAAATCTGTATGAAGACAAATTATGGAGTAAATTGCTAATCTAGCAATATTTAGCCTGAGCAAATGAGTAGCTATCACGCATACTAACATTTTGTTGATCTTGTCTATCATTAAAAAGAAGGAACAAAAAACGTAGAAAATATATCAAAGAATTCATTCACTTTGATTTTTAAAGTTTCATTGATTACAGGATCAACTGCTTTCAAACATTCCCTCTCTGATTTCTATGTCCAATTTTCCAAAAGAAAAAAAAAATCACCATCTCATATTTCAAATTCAAAGCTCATGTTTTGAAAACCATAGGCAGGCAAGTCATTAATCAAGCCTTTCACAAATTAATGATCATCACTTTCCAGACAAGAATGAGCGCAAATGCAATTTTCCAAGAACAGATTGTTCTCATGGTTTTCCTAATATGCCTCACAATTGGGTTAGGTAAAGAGCCAGGAAAAATAAAATCCTTTGTAGGACTTTGATCAAGCACCATATTTTGTTTTAAAGTGAAATCATTCTTATATGCCTATGATTTTCTGCATATTTTTATTACTAAAGTTTTAAATTTGTAACTTCATTTTCTATTGAAATGACCACTTCTTATTTCCCTAAACCAATTTAAGATAGGAAGAAATAAGTTCGGTTCTTTTTTGCTACCACCCCTCATTATTAGTATTACCACCCCTAATAAGTAGTGAAGACCCAAGAAACAGCTACCTACATTTGTCCTTTCTCTGTACCAAACTAAGTAGACTTAACTAAAATACATCCTTTGGGATTAAATGCATGGCTAGAAAACATCGTAGTTTTCTACTTACGTCATGATTAGCGTCTCTTCCCCAGGCTCACCCAGAACCCCATCCACAAAAAGTGGAATAGATGTGAAACTGTATTTGCTCCAAGATCTCCCCTCATCAAAACTCAACCTAATGACAGAAAAATTAACAGTCACTGGATCTCAAAGGAAAAATAAAGACCCTTTCAAAGGAAAGATGCTATCAATCAGGAAAGCATACATTTCAAAAGTACTGTGGCATTGCCAACATGAGCCTTTCATACAACTAAATGTTCTTAATTACCAGCTAACTAGTAATACATAGTTAGTGGAGTTAATTTGGCACCCAGATGTGTTACAACAACAATATGGGGAGAGAAGCATGACATGGGAAGAATAAGCCTTTGATTAAAAATAAAATGGATATTTCATTAGACCTTAGATCTCAAGGTAACCCTTCCCAAAACTCACTGGAAAGGGGCAGCAAGACTCGCAGGTGATTCTACAGAGCAAGGTTCATATGAAATTTACTTCATCAGAACTCAGCCAGTCACCTCTCAGTGACAAAGCCCTGTGCAGTGTCCGTCCCACACTTCCTAAGTCTCAACTGACACTCTCAGAGAATGGATTTAGGACAGACTCCTGGGGGTCAGAGGGGATGAGGCTGAGACTCTGGAGGTCCCGGATGTCTTCTGCTCTCACTTCCTCTATGGATGCTTCCCCCCAGCTACGCCCATTTCTTTCTTACACAGCAGCTTTCCCTTCAGTACCCAATGAAACTAACACTGGAGGAGAAACCAGGTTTTTATTTTGAACAAGCTCACACATGGGGAGTCACTTTCAAAATCGCAGATGAAGCAATCTATCGGAAACCCCTCTGGGAGTCAGGTTTTGTGGGCCCACCTGGGGAAGACCTATAGGGAGAGTTGTGAATGTCTCCCCCGGCCCCAAAGGAAGTAGGATCAGGAGAAATGGGAGAGGAGAGGAGCAGAAGTGTCAGGAACTGCTAATTTCACCACAAAATGCATATAACATGTAAATACTGAATGCCAGAGATGTTCCTGGGGAAAGAGGACTGCAAGATGTTAAGCTACTCAGAGACAGGACATGGCACACCATTCTACCCCTACCCATGATTCCACGGAGAGAATAAGGTACTGAGGAGGTGACTGTCATGTTTGCAAACCATAAAGAATACCTCGGGGGCAGAAAAAATCTTCTTCCCTCTTCCTCACTTCTCCCTATTTTCCTTCTTCCCTCCTCTCTCATTCCAGCTTTTTTTCTCTATCTTTTGTGAGACTGCAGGCAACATTATTATTTCAATAGCGCACAAAAAGCCATTATATTGTAGTCAGTGCTGGCATTTTACTACAGTCAGTGTGCTCAGTCTGGCTCTTAGACCGGTCTCAGGGAGGTGTCCTGAGGACTCAGGTACAACGGGGGTCTTTACCAGAGGTGTCGAATCGGGAGGGAGGTGTGCTTCATAGCAACCAGTACGCCACCTTGATCCAAATACAGAACACTGTGCTCTTCTTCAAAGATCTGAAAGAGGACACACATCCATGGACACATCTCCACAGCCACTCACCCGAGTGAAAAGAATCTGCCTTCACAGAGAGAGAAACCCTCCTCTTGATAAAGCTAGGATTCCCCAAATCTTTGGGAATATACAGCTACAAGTAATGTTTCACAAGGTAGATTACAAGCACCACAGGTGCTATAAGAAGTGATTCAAGGTGCACCACCGTAGGAATGTAAGAACCAATAGCTATGTAGTCATGTTTGTATTCTAAAGACTCCCATTATTTACAATAATGTGAGAATATTGGTAACTGTCACACTGGGTAACAGTTTTATTTATTTGTCTTATTAAGGCAATTCTGGTTTATAACTTTGTATATGATTCAGACGTATAGGTTTTTTTTTTTTAAGATTTATTTATTTGTGCATACATAGGGTGCAGGCCAGAGGCTCAGGGGCGGTGAGAGCTTTCACCAGAGACAGAGCGGGGAACAGAACAGGCAGATCGACAAAGTACACTGCTGAGGGGAGCAGCGGGCGGGTCAGGAGAGGTCTGCCACACCATGTGGTCACCTTCGGGGCAGGCGGGAATCAAACTCATGCAGAAGCAGCTTTAGATTCTCAGTGCTGTGCTTTAACCTGCTGCACCACCACAGAGGGCCCATATAGGATTTTAATGGAAAAAATGTTAGAGACATTTTACTCCAACATTTAAATTTTTACAGATGAGCAAAGTTAGCCTTAGAGAGATGTGGTGACTTCCCTAGGACCACATATGGTAATTGCTGGAACTCATACTATCAGTGTCCTTTCAGATTTGTTGTTTCAACGTTTCCAGTGTTACACAGGAGAGGTGTTCTTATTCGAAATATAGATTCTTTATCAAGTCATCAAGTAGTTTTGATCAAAATGTAAGCATCATATATGGGTGCATGTGTCACTGAATCTTTCTACAAATGTGGAGAAACTAGTCTGGAGTAAAATGGAGGCAGGCTAGAAACAACTTTTAGATGTTCTCTCACTGCCACTGTTAGTATAACCTTGTTGGACTTACACAGGAGACTGAATCTTTCCAACAGTTGTTTAGTTCTTATAGTCAAGTGTACCCCAAGCCTATAGAAGCAGAGACTTTGTTTTGCCTGGGGTATTAAAAGGAAAATAAAAGCTGGGATCTTGGCTCCTATTCTCTAGAGAAATCTGACTGTCCATATTCCTAGTACCTATAGTAGCAATTGCCTTGTATTCTGAAGCAAATTTCTTTTCTGGCCATGTTCTCAAAATGCACAAATCACACTGAGGATAGATGAAGGTGTGAAGTCAGGAAACAGTCAGTGGATCATACTAGGGATGTCTCTGTTTCAAAAAAAACAAAAATTTTAAGGATTTATTTATTTGTGAACAGAGCTGGGGTATAGACCAGAGGCTCAGGGGCTGTGAGAGGCTTCACCAGAGACAGAGTGGGGAGCAGACCAGGCCGACTGATGAACTACACTGCTGAGGAGAGCAGCAGGCAGGTCAGGAGAGGTCTGCAGCACCATGTGGGTCACCTCCAGGTCAGGCGGGGATCGAACTCATGCAGAAGTGGCTTTAGCGTCTTAGTGCTGTGTTTTAACCTGCTGCGCCACAAGGGAGGGCCCTTTCTGTTTTTTTCATGGCTGTATGACTACTGGCACATTAGATTTCGATTTATGGTGCTACTTATTGTATGATAATTAAACGTCAGTGGATTATTAAAACATATTTATTGAAGTGTAACAACCATGCATTAGGTACATTCCTTGTTATGATTGCTAAACCTCATTAAGCACCTATTTTATAAGCTATGGATATCTAATGTTCACTCAGAAGAAAGACAGAAAGCATTTACGCTAAACACTTCGGTAAAGTGATTCCATTTTTGTTTTCTCTAACATATGCACCCTGATGGTTATTAGTCTGTCTTTTGCACATGAGATTTAAACATCTCAGAACACCACCTGCGTAATGGCTATTTCCATATCATTCAACTTCTTTCTATTCTGACTATAAGGCAAGAAGGATTAATGTGGCAGTTTCACCTTAGCTGGATGTTACCCTCCAGGATTCACACTCTCTATAAGTTAAACTCCCTGGGATTCTGGTTTTCATTTTGGGGAAAAACTCAGTCAGGTGAACTTTGTCTTCATTGTCATTAATAAATGTTCTTCTAACTTCTGAACAAATGTTTGTTTTAAATGAGCAATAAGAAAGGCAAACTTCACAAATATTTATTTAACTCAAAAACTTGTTGAAGAATCTCATAAAAAAAAAGGAAAAATAATTGGCAAACTTTAGGATTTATGTACAGTTACATAAATTCCCTAGTGAACTGGGTTGGGTGATTTCCATGCTACTTACACTTATGTGACTGGACCCAGGATAAGTTCTTACCTGCCTCCAAGTGTTCCCGGCATCTGAGGAGACAAACATGCTGATGTCGCTGTCTGATAATTCAGAACCGATGTTACCTGGAAAGAGCACACTCCATCAGGGGAGGGAACTTTCTGCAAAGGCTAACAATGGACTGTATTAGCAGACTGCATTGCCCGAGATGGATCCAGACAGTAAATAGTATATCTGAGTAGAGTGTTCGGCATACTTGATTCAGGGTCACTGGTTTAGGTATCTTTCAAAGATATTTTTAACTTGCTCATTAAGTTCCAAGCACAAATATCTAGCTTCTTAAAAGTAACCATCATTACAACAAGCAAGCCAGGGACACTTCTTACCTGAAGCCACGATGATGCTGGGAGCTGTGTCTCGGCTGGCGATGATCCCTGAAGTGTAGGGATTCTCAGAAACCTTAAGGTGAAGGTGTAGTGAACAATAGGGCTGAAAGAAGAGAAACGTGTATCAGGAAAGCATGCCACCTAAATGATCACTTAATGAAGTCCAGATTCAGAGCGTCTACCCATCCATCTGTGCATCCACCGATCGCAGGCTTTCATTCTCCAAATATGTGGTGCCCACGAAGTATAGGACAGCTGCCAAGTTGGTAGTGGAGAGAGAACACACGCTAGTCTTCTGACTTAATTACCATAATGTGAAACAGTCACACTGACTACAATTTGACCTCCACCAGGACAAAGCAGAGGTCAGGGCAAATCAACAGCTGTTTTTTTTTTTTTTTAGATTTATTTATTTGTGCATACAGCACTGGGGTACAGGCCAGAGGCTCAGGGGCGGTGAGAGGATTCACCAGAGACAGAGTGGGGAACAGAACAGGCAGACTGGCAAAGTACACTGCTAAGGGGAGAAGTGGGCATTCAGGAGAGGTCTGCAGTGCCATGTGGGTCACTTCTGGGGCAGATGGGGATCAAACTTATTCAGAAGTGGCTTTAGCTTCTTAGCGCTGTGCTTTAACCCTCTGCGCCACCAGGGAGGGCCCAAATCAACAGCTCTTACTGTTGATTACCATAAGGGATTCAATACAGATAAAACATCAAATTCTAGAGGGTGAAGGGAAAGATGGCCATTTTGGAAAGGGGAAAGTTCAAGAAGAAAATAGTGCCTGAGACAAAAATAGGTAAGAGATGAAGCACAGACCGGATGCCCAGGATTTCAAGTTGAGTCATATCAGTAACCAGAGAAAAGGACATAGAGGTGAGCGCTGATACAGTACGTGGCCAGTGGGCCTGGGGGAGGAGGCAAGGGTAAGGTGTAGTGAACAACAGGGTTGATTCAGGAGATTCAGGAGCGAGGGTTGCCTCTGAAACTGGAAGGCTTTGAAGAAGTCATCTGACATCTTAATTACTCCATTCGGGTCCTTGGTCTCGGCTGTACAGGAGATCTGATGAGCTATGAAATGGTCCCAGGCAGACAACAGACACAGAGTCAGCACACAACCAGAGTCACTATTATTTAATATAAAAGTCATACTTGTTGACAAAATGCACTAGCAATAACAACTTAAATGAAAGTTTACGGGACTTATTTATGTGTGCCTAACAATCTAGATCAAATTTTGATTGAGATAGCAAGTTTTCAAAAACAGGACAATAAATCTTATATGAATTTCATTTAAAATAATTCCTGTGCCAAGTTGTCACAACTACAAGTTTGTGTTTGAACCCAATTTCTTTTCATCTCTCAGGAAGATTATTTTCTAATCTTATCGACTTGAGTGTTTGGAATCATCCATGTATCTCTGTTATTACTTTTATTCCGCTCTGTGAGTCTCAGCCAGCAGTTATTCAGAGAGCTAGAGAGATACAATGATTAAATTTATATAGGATGGAGTAAATTACAAACTAAAAATGAAATTCAGGAATAGAAGCAGTCAAAACACACTGAGGTAAAAATAACGGCTCACCGTTGGGTCCTTTCCCCACCACCAACACAAGAGAGTACAACAGAAAAACAATCACAGTAATGGATTAGTTAGCTCGGCAAGAAATTTTCATGGAAAGCTTTCCAAAACAGGAATTTTACTTTTCAATGTCCCATAAGAGTGAGAAATGAAATGCCTTTAAGAAACTGGCTGACCCAAACACTTGGCTTCCATATGACCAAGGAGAAGCCTAGAATGGGTAATGTTCTCTGTAGTTAGGTCCCAGGACAAGGCACCCAACATTCAGGCAGACAGAGCAGAGTCAAACCGGGTTGCCATGAAAGCTTTCGTGACAAGCCCAGACCACCAGGATCTCCCCTTCTCTGATCTACACCAGTCAGTTTCCCCTGCACGATCCTGTATTACCTAACCCAGTTATTTATAGTTTTATCTCTCTCAGAGACACCTCTACAAATCAGAAGATATCAAGGATGACTTTGCCTCTTCTGTGGAACCTCGTGTAGACTTCTAGAAGGTTGACAGGAAAAGCCTGAAATAAGTATGAAACCATGCTTTTGTTTTGGAACATGGAAGACCTTACCATTTTGCTCAGAATAAGAGCAGCGACACCTGTTTTATTTGTAGATCACATAATCAGAGTGATGTGAGTATCTCCATGGCTTTCCAAAAAAGACATCACTCTTTGGGCATCTTGCCCAGACATACAGCTTTATGGAGGACTTCTGGTGACCCCCACCCCCAAACAGGAATCCCTGGCCCCGGGAGCAGCACCCAGTTTTCAGTCTTTAGCCAGCCACCAAGCACGTGCTGTTCACCACCCAGCAGCCTGGAGGACAGTGAAGCTCAGCTACCACCTGAACCCAGACCTATGTGACATGGAACACTTGCCATGACAAAGAAAAGGGAGTGCTTGCAATTGGTCAATTTGAGAAGAAAAAGTACCAGTTCATACAGTAGCAACAGCACTAGAAATGATCTTTTTGGTGTACTTTTTTCTCCTCTCTCACATTTGTAGTACTGGATTGCCCCCAGCTGGTACAAGAAGAATATTCCATGATTTTTTTTTTTTTATTATTTCTTTCGTTATTTTAAAAAAAAAAAGTTATGTAGTCAACTTCCATGTTTGAAGAACAATGAAAACAATTCATCTTCCCTTTTTTCAACCATGAGTTTTGTACCTGATCAGTTTTGGATACTTGTCAGAATCAAGTCACCAGTTATGAAGAGAGCTGTCCGTAATGGCTGTGCATCCTGTGCCAACTCCAAAGGACTTCTAAGTTGCAGGCACATTTTCCCAATAAGGGGCACTCTGTCCACTCCCCTCCTTTCTGCCTGCCTCGTTAACTCCCATTAACATGTGCCCAGTATCCATGTATCTTTCCAAAGTCACCTCCAGTTCAGTAGATGCAAAGCACAGCACATCTCAAAGGCACTCATCTTTTTCTCCGCCCTTTCCACATAAAGAAAATAGAGAAAACTATAATGAAACCTTAATGACCACGCAGGTGACTTGCTGAGACTAGAGACCAGCTGCTGTTTGGAAGCTACTCACAGAGTCACCAGAGAGTATCAATTGCTCAATTCTAGAAGCAACAAGCACCTTAGCCTGAAATCCTTTCAGGGTCCATTACAGAGTTTGGTGCAAATTAAACACTCTCTTCCAGAAAAAATACACCAAGGCAAGTGAGCACAGCTTTGCATTCAACCTCAGAGAATGCACATAGCCCTTCAGCTTATCATGGACATCTACATCCTAAATTTGTCTTTTAACAACAAAGGACTTCGGATGTTGCAAGTGTTCAGTAAATATCCGTGGATGTAATCAATCTATTGACCAGCTACTCTCCCTAGGACTCCGGGTAAATGAATAATTAATAAATAGACATTTGCCCACCATGAAATAGATCAACATATAAAGATAATTTGACGGTCACTGTGTTTCTGATACTACTTCTTCTGCCCCCTACCCTAATTTCTGTACTAATAGCCTTTCTATCTCATTTCTGCGATCCTTGATCCCTCGGGTCCCAATCTGAGTACAGTGTACTGAAAAACCAAATCAGAGCTCAAAAAATAATTAAGCAGATGCAAATTTCCAAAGTGTGTCCCTTGTCTCACGCCCCCTTTGTTTCTGACTCAGGTATGTTGCTAGAAGCTCTTCAGCAAAGGATCAGTGACAAAGAACAGGGAGACCCCTGGACCCACTGTTTGAATAGGGATATCTAACTCTGCTCCACCAGCGCAAGTGAGTCACAGCCTGAGCAAAGGAGGCAGAGAGCAGAGTTGAGGATCCTCTGGGGGTAGCTGGTTGTTCAGCTCCAATAGCAAACAGCCAGCTGAACCCATAATGAAGTCACTGCTCTCTCCATCAGACACTATGCTTCCCTCCGGGCCAAGGGTTTGTCACCAGCTCAGCTCACATCTCACCTCCTGGGAGCCCAGCCCTAAGGTTCGGAGGCAGGTGGACTGTGCCCTGTAAAACCCCAGCTAATTGCGCAATGCAGCCTTCAGAGGAAAGAAATCCCAGCTGGGCTCTCCAGGCAATCAGTCTAAAAGTCCTAAAAAATGTAGCCCCAAATTACCCTGGATTCTTATTTCTATAGAATACATTTTACCAGGAAAATTCCAGTTGGGGCTGTAACTCTGAATTTGTTCCATATTTGTAACAGCGCTGCTGAAAATCTCTTTTCTAATCACCAGGCTGTGCTTTCAGTGACGCTGTCACTTTCCAAGTACTCACAATCTAAAATCATTTTTTATCTCCTTGCTGCCACCAGCTCCCAAGCCAAAGGTTTTTAACAGTCGTGGGTCGAATGTAGCTCAAAAATTTTCTTCCCTTTTGTTATTTTACTCTCTTCATCCTCCTGCCTGGTTTCTAAAGCTCAAATTGAAACTACACTAAAAGGCAGGGTTAATGAGGAAGGGGGTCAAAGGACTCCTAGGTACCATGTCTATCTCCCATGAATTCATCTTACTTCAGTCTTAATGAGTCTACTGACTTTGTTAACTTTGGGGTCAACTTAAGTCCATGAGTTTCCGGGATACTATGACAAACCCTTCCAGATCACTGTCAATGGCAAGGAAAATTTCAAAGGTAAAACCCAAACAACACTTGTCAATAAAGCAACTACTTCAAACAAGCACAGTATCCTTAGTAACAGCAGGACCTACCAGGCTGGGAGAGTACTTGCAGCTGGTTGTTTGGAGGAACCAAAGAGCCACCTTCCCTAGGCTCACAGAGCCCACACTAGCGAAGGAGATGGCCACAAAGGTCAACAAATACATGCAGGAGTTTCAGAGGATGCGGGCTCATGGATAAAAAATTACAACGAATACAACTTTGCAAAATGCTCTCTGAGATGAACTAATCAATCAAACAGGGATATGAATGCCAAACAAGGATCTGGATGCAAGAAAAAGTTGGACAAGAAGCGTGTTTTAAGAGAAATCATGGCAAGTGCAGAGAGCCTAGAGAGTGGAAAGGAAAGAAGCACCCGCCTGGGCCACCCTGGCAGATAAGGAAGAGAGAGGCGATAGGGTGGAGACCAGCCAGGGCTGGAGACGGGGCTGGAGCACTGCCCCCTGCAGGTTTCTTTGACTCTATTCTACCAGACTCAGAAAGTCATAGAAGGATTAAGTAAAGAAGGGGCGGCTCTGAATATTTATAAAGTTCCAGTTGGTTCCATCTACAATTAGAAAACAGACCTCATGGCTAGTAAAGAAAGCACATTAGTGGTTGTTCATGCAGGGTTGTGGAGCTTGATGAAAAAGGGAGAAAAGAAATTTCTTAGGATGATGATGAGAGAGTGATTACATGGGCAGAAACACTCGTGAAGAGTCACAAAATGAGTCTCTTGTCTGTGGCTGCTTTTAGTGTATTATGCCTTAATAAAACTGGATTAAAAAGTGAGTTTAATTGACTGCTGGGTGGACAAGAGATGACCTGGTAGAAACTGGAGGGCCAGTTAGGGGTCTCTTCCCAGAAAAGGAAAACGGTGACTTGGGTTAGGATGAGGCCGTGGAAATGGAGAAATCAGCGGACACTGCTTTATATTTTGGAGGCACCAAAACAGGACTTCCTTAACTCTGGGCTGTGGGGAGCTGAGGAAGAAGGCCAGGAAACACTTTGCAAAGTACTTTGAATAGGAAGCATTTTTTTTTTAAAGATTTATTTATTTATGCATACAGAACTGTGACACAGGCCAGAGATATAGGGGTTGTAAGAGGTTTCACCTGAGACAGAGTGGGGAGCAGAACAGGCAGCTCATTGAAGTGCACTGCTGTGGGGAGCAGCGGGCAGGTCAGGAGAGGTCTGCCGTGCCATGTGGGTCACTTCTGGGACCAGGAATGGATCTGGAGCTGAAGTGGCTTTAGCTTCCTAGTGCTGTGCTTGAACTCGCTGTGCCACCAAGGAGGGCCATGGGAAGCATTTTTCTGGCCCATTTAGGATACCAGATTGCCCAGAGGAAGTCTTTTTAGGTGACATAATTATTTGACTTTCATGGCACTTAGTCTCCCCAGTGCATGGTGGGATGGAGGATGATGTTGAGGCATCTCTGGCTACACATGACATTCCAACTTGGGGAAGCTGAAGCAGGAAATGGCTCTGCTTTGTAAATGCTGCTGAGCTAAGGCATTCAATAAATAAACCCTGCACTTACTTCTCTATCACTGGCTGGATCTGTTTACTTACTACACCACTGGCTTCCTCCCTCCCCCCGGTCAACACCCACTGCCTCTCGTTAGTTGCCAGTAATAAGGGTGGAAGCTAAGCGGGAGGCTGAATCTCAAGACAGCTTCCCTAATGCACAATGACAACTGTGACATCCTCTGCAACTAATAAGGTCAAGCTATGGCTGCTGGCATCTTCTCAAATAGGAGGGCGACCTATGGACAGCTGTATGAGATGAACTTGTAAAGTGTTCGGAATTCATGGGAATCGAGGAAGCCCCTCTTACTAAAACTTAGAGATCTCCCCTCTGGTCTCTTACTGGTCTCTCTATGAATTTTAAATACAATTTCTAAATTGTTTTATGGAAATCAGGATTTAATTACACTGTGTTTTGTGATTAATCTCACCCTCAGCTTCTGTATTCACTCAGTGTCTATTCACGAGGCAAGTGTGGGTCAGGCATCAACACGACTATGAGTGAAACGTGACCTTATAATCGTTCACTTGTGGATGGAATCTTTCTCAAGTAGATGGGGTGTTTCTTGAAGAGATGACAATCTTTGATCTCCGTCTTGAATGCAATTGTGAGATCAAATACACAATTAAGTTTATGCTCATCTACTTATTTCCTTAATGTTAGACAACAACTAGAAGAAAGTCATATTTCAAAGCAGGGCCCAGCAGATTTTGTGAAGAGTCAGATAATAAGCTTACTTAATTGCATATGGAACATAAAATCATGGTCATGATGACTCATTTCTGCCATTGTAGAGCAAAAGCAGCTATAGAAAATAATGGAAGTGAATAAATAGGGCTGTCTTCCTATAAAACTTATCTAGAAAAACAGGGGTCCGGTTATATTTCCTCCTCAGGCCATAGTTTGCCAACACTGCCTTTACAGAATAAGACATCAATGATAGGATATTTTATAAAAAGTATTGACGAGGATTTAAAATTCAGTGGTTCTGTCTCACTTTTCTTTTTTGTTTTTGACAAATGTCTTTTGGAATATGATTAGACACTTCAGTTCATCATTTCTACAGATGAATGTATGCATCACAGATCTGTTACAGATTATTCCTAAGTAAGTCAGGGTGTGTACCCCAGCAGAGATGAAGCTACCCTATTCTCCATGAGGCCCTCAGCTGAACATGGGCATAACTGAGTGTCCTCGGAAGTGAGCAGGAATCTCACATGCTTCGTTTCTTTCATCACTTGGGCTGGGCTCCACACAAAAATCAGCATGGTGACTCTTTCTCATACAGTCTTCACTCTCTCCTCTTTTGTTCACTAACTGAGCAAGGAGTCCTGGGACCATCTGTGTCCGCTTGTTTAACCTACCTCCCAGGGCTCCGCTGTGTGGGGCATTCTGCTCCGAGAGAAGACTCACCAGTAAGCAATGCACAGGGTCTCCCCTTAGGTCCGTGTCTGGTGCCTGCAGCAAACGCCAGTCTCTGCCTTTGTTGTATGTGATGAAGGTCTTCACTTGGTTGTCAATCTTCTTGTTAGCCAAGAACATTCCCTTTATCCCTGCTACCTAGGAAAAATTGACATGGCTGAAAAATTCATCTATGGGAGAAGGGATGTATTTGCTTATTTAAAACAAAACAAAACAAAACAAAAAAGTAGGCGGTTGTGTTCATCAGTGAACACTTATTTTGGCTGAAAGACAGCGAGGATAAGGGAAGGAGAGATGCTGAAGAGTAAGGACGCTCTGGGCTGTGGGACAGAAAGCAGTGAGTGAGGGCCCCCAAGTGTATGGGGGTCACAGTACAAGTCTAGACACTTTTTATTTCCTCTAAGGTAGGCTGAGTCCCTCAGTTTGCAGGTGATAAGAGATGAACTGTGCTATTGTCAATTATTTCGTTTGGTAGATGATAAACAAATAGAGGCTAATTTTATCTTGTAGTCAGCATGACACTCCCAGTTTTAAGCATTATATCTTGCAATAGACCTCTGGGGTAAGTTATTCTATTGTGAAAATTTATCCGATTTCATGGGTAGAGAATCTAAGGCCCATCCAAATAAAATGACTTGCTTAAGTTCATACTGTCTAAGGACTCAGAAATGAAGCAGCAGGTCTGGGATTTTAATGCAAAACTCTGGCATCATAGCCCATGTTCTTAATGTCTGTTTAAATTATTGAGCTACCTACAGGCTTAGGCACTTGAAAGAGGTCAGTTAAGGCTCATGATTCAATTACCATCGCTTTTGTTTTGTAAAAGATTGCTCTATTAAGCCACTGAAATATACTGGACAAAAGGGAACAGGTTTAAAATGTAAAGAAGCAGTGGTTTTCCCAAATTGCCAAATATTCTCTCCACTCCAGTAACATTAGTGCCCCCACTCTAAATAGCCCTTATTAATGATTTAGCCTTTGAAAATATTATTGTCTTCAATCGTTGATATATTGGAAAGTAACAATAAGTTGCCAAGACTGTGCAATAACAACTCATTAAGTGTGCATGAATTGTTTCATGCATTTCAGTTTATTAGAGACATTTATTCATTTATATATACACACATATACATAGTCTGCTTGCTATTATGACAATGAGGGAAAATGTAAGAAGGAAGGACAGGAGCTGAGGGGTTGTATAGACCCTTTCTACACTACACATATCTCATTTAGTGCTCCCAGTAACCATGAAATAGTTTTCATTTTGAGATGTGGAAGAAGTGAAAACAGATTAAGTGACTTTCTGTTGCACCATGGGGTGAGTGAATAAGCTAGCAAGCTTATTTGAACAGTTTGGCTTAAGTCAGACCTTTCATAGCATAATATGGGCAGTTATAAGCAGAAGCGTGAAGCCATGCCTGCCATCTTTCCAGGCTTTGGTTGGTGGCAAGCATTCCACTCAGCACTTTATGTGTGAAAACCCCAGTATCCACGGCCAAAGTGCATCACAACTCATATCCCTATCATTTGGGTGAGGAAACTAAAGTGTACCCCAAGCTTAACTGCTTAAGATAACAGAGTCTAGGTTGCCACCCAAATCTGTCAGACTTGTGCTATCCTTTCCATGAGCTCTCATTGTGTCACTGTGAAAGGGCAGGGTTCCTGTCAATAGAATACACACGACTTGCCTTTGCTTTGACACAGTCAAACCTCATTAGTTTGGACCTGCTGATTTGGCATCTGGGATAATTTAGAGTTGAGCCAACTTTGTACTCTTTGGGAACAGCAAGTTTGTGAAGCAAATGAATGGTTTAAATGAGTTGCTGGGAGAAATATTTTGAACTGTTTAGGAAAACATGTCTCATTTTGGGCCATCAACAGAAGCCAGAACAGCTTCTGCTGCACTGTGGATCCTAACAACACCGGGAGAGGTAAACTCTAGGAGCTCTTTACCTCCCAACAAGCCATGCTCAGTCACTCACTATACCACTCCAGAAGGACTGCTCCCCAGGAAACACCATGTTGGTTTTGCATATGTTCGAGAGGCAGCCACATATTTAAATATGACAACACTGCCCCTTCAAAAATTAAACTTCTTCAATCAGAATTTTCAAAGTCACACGTGTCTCCTCCTCTCTTGGTGCCCTATAGGAGAAGCGACATTGCCAGAGCTCCCCTGTACTCCAGGCAGTTACAGAAGGAGCTGAAGGGTTACAAGAACGACTTATTCCCATAGCTTCACTCCCCTTTTTCCTTCCTGCCCTCTCTCTTGGCAAGGGTGTCCGGGAGGGTTCTGCAGGTTTAGGAACTGGTTCGTTTGATTTGCAGAAGCAGTGACTTTACTGGCCTCCAACGGCTTGGCATTATCAAATGCCATTAGAGCCAGGGCTGCACTTTGTAATTCATCTCTGGCAGCCTGGCCTTCAGGTTTATCTTGAAGTATAAAAACTTGGCAAAGCAGAGGGGATGTGTGACAATAGGGGAGAGCGCTGGAGAGGCTCTGCTTATCCTCTTGCAGTCAAGGCACTGTACCGGGAAAGTGCCTTTATCATTTTTCTTTTTCTTCTTCAGCCTGCAAAGACAGTCTCGCCTGTTCTTTGTCTTTTTCTGCCATTTTGCTCAAAGCCCACGAGGTCCACCTTTCGGGGTGTCTCAGTGCAACACCTCTCCCTTAAGGGCTCTTTTGTAAATTCTCAGCATGTATTTCTTGGAGCCACTATCCCTTCCTGCAGAATTGTGGATATCATAGGAGCACTAGTGCCCAAAGTTGGAACATGTGTGGGAGCACAATGTGTGTGCACATGTATTCACACATGTGCTTGAGATCTGGGGCTCACTGAGGGTCTGGGGGTGTGTTTCTGTTTTCAGACACCATCCTATATCCACACTGTGTGCACATTTGGGAAATAGTGTGGGGCTGAGGGGTGGGTCAGGGTGGGAAAGTAACGTTCCTAACTGAAAGCAGGCCTCCGCATACAGTGTCCAAAGAAGACATTCTTATGGGACTACAGGCCTCACCACTGGGAGTTTGTCTTCCTTCAAGGAAAGACCTGTTCCCTTTTTGCCTTTCTGAATTCTGCACAAAGTTCTCTGAGAATGCTGAGCATGTTGGGAAGCCACTTTTGCCTTTCTGGGGGATTTAATACCGGAAGTTTCAGGTAATGAACAGTTACTTCTCAGTGCCCATTATCATCCAAGACAAAATATCATTTTGATTAGATTTGAGCTATGAGATTCTAGCTTCAAACCACAAGCCAACAAAAACCACATCAGTGCACTCAGTGGGCGCCAGACATTCTCAGAGCAGTACCCACTTCCCGTCTACCTGACTGACCCTCAAGGCCCTGCTCAAAAAGCCTTTTCTAGAGGTGAATATTTTTTTCCGATTATTCCCCTCTTCTTCTCTGTCCCACAGTGTGTTTCTAATATTGCTGTACCTGATAACTTACAAGCTTTCGAGGGCTTCTTGAGTACTCCATCCTGCTTCCCTCAGGCTGATTCATCAAGACTGAGGCTACTCTCCCCAGGTTCTCCTTCTCTAACCAACTTTTGGGTGGCCACTCAACCTGCCATATTCTTTTATCATTAAAAGTGATAAGAAAACAAGTCACTTTGTGCAAGAAGTCCTGGGTCTGTTTTTAATAAAATATACAGTAAAAACCCTGCTATAGACAATATAGTAAAAGCAACAGTATCCCATATTTATTGCACATTGCACTGTGTCAGATGCGCAGGGAAGACTTCACAAGCATGAGTTCATCAGTCTCCCCATGTACCCTGGACAGCAGTCAATGCTACCTTCATGCTATAAATGAGAAACTCAAAGTCTGGATGTAATCGATCAATGTGGCCAATCAATGCCCAAGGTCATTCCCTGGGGAGCCTGAGCGCTGAACTCCATGTCAGTGTGTCCAACTCCAGAGCCCATGTGCTTAACCCTTTAGCCACACTTTTCTTCAAACCTTCTCTCATCATACAGTGTTCTGTGAGCAACATCATAGAGGGAAAAGATACAGGGGACTATCTTTTACCCATGTTCCAGTACATCTAAGTAGCAGCTACTAGATTTGTTAAGCAGCTATTATTTATCATGTGTTCTAAGCACTATGGATTTAGCAACACAAATATCTAAGCAAGTATTCATTTATTCAGTGATTTTTTTTTTTTGGAGATAATGTGCTAAGTATTAAATATTTAGACCCTGGTGATTTAACAGGAAAACCCCAGATATCTCCTGGCATTTAAATACATGCCTCTAGAGGGTTCTCTCCTGTCTCGCTCTTCCATATGCTTCTGCAGAGCGAAATTTGGAAAAAAAAAAAATGTGCACAGGAGTTATTGCTTATTTCTATCTCTGATACTAATTAGGAAATGATTCCTGTCACTCCCCTCTCTACCTCAGATTTTCACTATAAATCCAAAATGTCATAAACTGAAGATAACATAAAAGAAGAACCAGCAATTATAGGAAGAAAGAGAAAATATTTCTGACCATTGCTTCCTTGAGCTTAGCGGATAGACTATTTCTCTATTCTACCAGGCAGGGGAGATGGTACTCCACAGGGATGAAGACAGTGCTTCATCAAAGAACTCATTGTTCAAAAGTTCTAATGGTTCTTCTCCTTCCCTGTTGTGTTCATCAGGCAGTGATGTCCTCCTAGAGAGAGTTACCTGAAATAATGATGGTACATCCTATGTCCTGGAATAAATGTGCCCTGGATGTGCAAGCATTTTTCTTCCTTCCCTTCTATGCTCACCTGTAAGAAGTAGTCTTTCCTCAAGAAATCAAGGGATACGCTACATCATCATAGCTGTTGAACTTTCTCTTTTAAAGAGTTGTTGGTCATGTGTGTAACAGGACAGGTGCTGGTTATTGGCCCTGTCTCCCACATGGCTCTCTCATGGAAGCCTGCATTCTGTGCGTGTTGAATCTGTCAGCTAGGTGGTTTCGCTCCCAAGGCCGTTCTTGGCTATGGTGACCTGTCACTGTCCAAAGAGCTCTTCATCATCATTAATTTTCAGAGGAGGGAGGATATTGTCCAAAGCTGTGAGACCCCTGCTTATCAACTGTATTAGAGCAATCCACTAGGAATCACACGTCACAGACACACTTGTCACATCACTTTTGGCCTGGCCACGATCAGGCACGCTGTTCTCTGTTACCGACCATAGGGATGCCTCTAAAGCATTTGTGCTAATCAGAAATTACAGAGTATTAGGGCACTTGTTTCTAGACTTTTCTTACACAGAAAAACATCTACTAGACAAGACTGGGAGCTGCATGTTACTGCTCTCTAAATTAGCAAAAGCTGCACTCAGGACTTGGTAAGGAGTAATGAACAGGCCCATGACAATCACCTTTTGGCTCTGTTCAGGTGGATTTTTGCCTATACCATTTTCTTCTTCCTGTCTGGTTTCCTCTACAACTGGGAAAAGTCTAATACTACTCACCTTGCTCTTCAGTGGCCTCCTATTTTAGGGATACTGCTTGGCCCCATCAATATAAAGCCAAATATTGACTTCACCAGAGAAGGGAGATAGTCTGTAGTTAAGAGATCAACAACTAGGATTCAGGTTCTATTTCTTCCACTTGATAGCTATTTGATCTTGCAAAAATGATTGAAATCCCCTCTCTCCCTTTACATATTTATGTTTGAAATGGCAGCTAGTTTTCACATCAAAAAATTTAACATATGTGTTAAATGAGATAATCATTGCACACTTAATGGCTCCAAAACACCAGCTTCTACCTTAATAAGCTTTCACGAACAACATTAACCTTCCAAATTTCTGCTTTTTCACCAACTCTTCTGGTTCACATGTCTTCCCTCTTGAATGGGGTTCAAAGGCTAACTCACATTTAGACAAAATGCTGGTATTTTACTAACTATATCATAAAATAAAAAACTCCCTTTTTTGTCCTCCCCGTCTCCTATCCCATTATATACACACACACAGTGCTAGTGTAGAGTGAGTCACATTTTTCCAAGGGCCCCAAAGTGTGTGTGCACAGAATGATTCATTTTAACGGGATTTGTGCTTTCTTCTGCATTTCCTGCACTCAATAATGCATATTCCTGATACAAAGACTCATTGTACACTTGTATCTTACACAGGTCTCCTCCACCAAAACACCTTCCAGAGCACACAGAGGTGGAGATAGCTGCAGAGGTCATGCAGCTGCACACAAGGAGAATGCACGCCCTCCTCCCCAGCCACCCCGAATGCCAGCTGCCATTTGCTCCCTGCACCTTAGCTCTACTGGCCTTCACATGTTGCTCACCTCTGGTCCTTATTCAATCATCTATGGATTTTCTTACTTTTCATTTATCCCTGGGCACTCATCCCTCATTGCAATTCAACTGGGAAATCCACACTGAATGACTTTCAGCTTCCTGCTAACCAGAACAATCAGATTTAAGGAACATTTGTGCCAGGTTCTATGTCAGCCAATATTCTTTCTATCTAGGTAATCAGCAGATAGGGCACTGTCGTTCTGATCACATCAATTTCAATTCAGGTTGCTGTGAACTTTCAGGCTAATAAAGCATACTCTCTGTCCCCAACCCCAGGACGCAAAACACCTTTACATAATGCAGTCACGCTGCTGCTCAAAGTGACGATAACAAGAGCCAACAGTTTCCCTGCAGATGGTTAACAACAAGAAAGACAAAGGGGAAGCACAAGGTTTAACTGAAAAATAGCTTCCCGTGTCCAGAGGTTTCTTCTCCCCCTTTTCATTCTGTGCCCGTTAGCCAAGTCTGATTTCTGAAAACAGCGGCGACTCCTAAGATATTGTAAAGGCATTCCTGTCCGACCTGTCATCTTTTCCATTATCAAGAGACGATTATAATGGTCTCTATTTTGGCAGAAATCAAAATTTCACCAGAGAAATGATTCTCTATTGAGTTGAAAAGAGGGGAAAAGATAACCAGGAAGGGAAAAACTCAACCTGAAAATCAGATGTTTTTTCCTTGGGGGTGAAGGATAGCACTGAGATCAGGTAAGCAAATTGGGTGATTAATCTGGAACAGCTGCTTTGACTTCATACCAGTCAGGCTCTCAGACTAGGATTGTAAGTGCTGGATCGAGGCAAGGAGCTGGGCAGCATTTCAACAAAACACACTTAAAGTTTAAATGTTTATAAGACATTTACAAATGAGGAAAGAAATGTGGCAATTTACACTTGTTTATAAAAAGACAACTAGTTGGTGTTAAAGAAAGTCATATGGCCATGCTAATCACAATCTGGGTAGAAGTGGAGTCCCAAAACAGGGGAAACATGTTGGACATTTAAACAATGAGGATCCATTTTAAGACTACAGGGCTGTAACAGTGTATGAGGGCTTAAATGCATTGGAAGACACTATTAATTGTGTTACCTATAATTTGTTAAGCATCGCTGTATTCCAGACCCTGCTCTCGATAGTTTAACTCATTTCCTTCTCAGATCAAATCTCTCAAGTCGGTACCAAATTTACCTCCACACTTTAAACAAAGGAATCTCAGATATAGAAGTTACTGGACTTGTCTCAAGAATTCATATGAGTGGCATGGCTAAGATTTAAATACAGGCAGCCTGACTCCAAAATGTACACTCTAAACCACAGTTTTATCCAAATGAATTTGAGTACTAGAATATGTATGTGCTTTCCAGAACACATGTTCAGTTTGAGGCTGAGAGAGCTGACACTATATTTATCAGGAATGTGGCAGGAAAGGAAGCAGAAGAAACTTGTGAATGTATAAAAAAGCCTGCAACGTATTTCTCAAAATATATATGCACAAACTATATCTTATGCGAGTCTACCATAATTTCCATTACAAATACTCAGGCTCTGAATTGGGCATACAGTGTGTTAACACGCTTTTGTGTATAGAGAGAAGTTTAGATACTAGGGGAGAGTCTCCAAGAACTCTTAAAGGAGAAGGAATACAGTTAGCATTAAAAGGGATTACAATGCTGAAATTGACTTCTTTCTTTGACATACTGGATATGATTCCCTTGCTTCTTGTTATACAAACAACCTCTTGACTTGATGAACTTACACTCACACAAATGATAGCTTCATTATAGTTGTGCATATTTGAATCTGTTTTAGAATTTTTTTTTCCAGATAGAATGTATATGATTGCACATTCCAAATGCTGAATATGTTTTTAATGGTTCATTATAACCCATTATGAACCCCTCAGAGCTCAAGATAAGACTGACAAATGGCTAAAGATCCTTTCCCGAATAGCAGCTTTCTTTGTACCTAGTCATGCTTTAAATAGCAAGTGAAACATTGGTGATGTCATGCAAGAAACACAACTGGTCTAACATATATGATTTGATTTTGAATCTCAGTCATTTTGAGAAACAGGGGGCTTAGTTCCTTTAGTTACCTTAGGGGACAAATCTAATGTTGTCATCCTTTCCCCAATTTAGGAAAGAAAGATCTATTAATCTTACCTCCCTCACTGGCTCTCAGAATCTGGCAAGGAGTAGGGGAAGTGATCTAATGAGAAGGTGTTAAGTTCTTGAACCTCCCTGTTGGTGCAAGAGGTTAATTCTCAACACAATGAAGCTACCCACAACCACTGCAACGTGAGCTCTATACAGTGCAGGGAGCTGACCCACATGGTGCAGCAGACCTCTCTTGTCCTGCCTGCTACTCCCCCCAGCAGTGTATTTCTGTCAGTCAGCTTGTTCTGATCCCCAGTCTGTCTCTGGTGAATCCTCTCACCCCCTGCACCTCTGGCTTAGACCCCAGTTCTGCATGAATATTTTTTTTTTCTTTAAAAGGTGTTCAAGTCCAATAGGAGTGTCCCCTGATGCAGTGAAAGGCTAACCCCTCAAACTTTCTTCAGAGAGATAAGAGCCCACCAGCTCCTTTGTTGGAAACTCTAACCCCCTCTTAGCCCAAGATTTCAAATGACATACCACAGTCACTCTGGCTCAAACCCGTTAATTGTTTGACTGCTTCCCTAGACACAGCCAGTAAGCCTGGAGCCTCATGGACTTGGTTAAAAAGAATCCTTCCTAGAGATGTTCTTCAAATTAACTAATCCTCCTTCCTCCACATGGAGAATGGCCATGTAGGAAATCAGTCATGAAAACAATTAATTTGAAAACATTAGATCATGAAGCTACCATTGTGGGGCCTTCATTGACCTCCCAGGCTCTGCAGTGGCTCAGGGCCACACATGCCTCATGACATACCTCATAGAGGTCGATCATGACGTTACCCTCAGGGCCTCTGCTGCTCTGCACGTTCTCCAAGGCCAGGGTGAAGTAGACACCCCGGGTGTCTGAGATGTAGAGGTTGTACGTGTCATTTTGGTTCCATTCTTGAACAGCTGCGAACACTTGGTTCTCATCTGTGCTGATCACATGCATGTCCTGAAAAAGGTAAAGGGAAGCATAGAGGAAAAGGTTTTGTAAGTTAATCCAGCATATGTCCCAAGAGTATGGACTCACAGTCATTAGGCACTATGATAGAAGACAGGGATTCTTCTCTTGCATATCTGGAAGACAGTAATTAACTAGTTGTGTTAATCATATATTTCCTTTGTCACTGGTGGGGTTAAATAGAGGGGTCACAAGAAAATGGGAAAGAGAAATGCTTGGTAGTTCAGTGATCATTTAATTGCTTTATTACATAATTTGAAAAATACCCTCTCAAATCTGTATGATTTTTCAGTCATTCTGATATACTCTTCAAGCACAAACGGTACATGCTCAGAGGTGGATGTGGGGTAAATATGAGGAAACTAGGACAGAGAGAAAATAAATAAGCCCCATATCCTGAGGTGTGGTCCATGGACCAGAGACGTGTGAGTATAACCTGCAGGCTTGCTGGACACACGGAACCCTAGGCCTCCCTGTAAAAAGATTCCACATTTTTATAAGATCCTTGAGTGATTAATATACATGTTAACATTTAAGAAGCTCAACAACTTTCAGAACCCCTGAGGAAAAAGGCCCTTCTGAGAACTCCAAAGTACTAACAAGTGCTCAAGGGCTCAGCGAAATCTTTCCTGGGGACAGCTCAAGAAGAAACCTTAAGGAAAAGGGGAAAAATAGCCTGCATAATTGATGATGTTTTCTGACTGGTAGTCTTGCAAGATAGAAAGCAGGCAAAGGTGATGTGGAGGCGGTGAGCAGATGTCCCTATGGTGGGAATTCCAAATCTTTTCTTCCCTCATTCAAAATTCCAGAGAAGTGGATGTTCAGATTGTGGCCGCCATAGGCCAAAGCAAGCTGTCTCCTCTGGGGACGCCTGTTCTGATGTTCCTGGCAGCCTCCCACTCTTTGCCCAAGTCAGCAAAATTGATATAACTTAAAAAACAAACAAACAAACAAACAAAAAAACAAGCCACCAAACCAAAAAGAGTGACATAGTAGCATGAGGGTAGGTCCTTCATCTTCCATAGCAACAGTTCCAATGCTGGAAAATTTTACATCTACTCTAACCTAAATTTCTCATAACAATACATCTTCACATTTGCTTAGCCAACCAACCAACCAATCAGCAACTGAGCTCCAACTCAACGTTAGACCAATAGCAAAGACAATCTTCCCCCTTTTGAATCTTGCTCACAGTGAACTCAAATGACTGTAGAACGAAGAATCTGTTGCCAAAGAGTTCCACATTACTCAGCTCCACCCAGGCTTGCATGCCTTGGACTAGAATGTGGCAATGGTTTTGCAGGAAAAAATCCCAGAGTGGGAAGAATAAAAACAAATTCTACTCATTAATTCAGTGTGGTCAATAATGCCAGCTAAGATTTGATATATGGTTGACCACATCTTATATCAGCTCAATGTCTATTAAAATTTCGTATGATAATGGTAGCTTAATGTTCTTTGAAAAACATAAAACATCTTCATCCTTCTCAGATAAATTTTCTCTCCTTATACTCAATCATTGCTATTTTCTTCTGCTATCAGCACCAGCAGTGAGTTTGCAGTCCTGGCACTCAGAATATTCAATTTCTCTGATGATAATGACTGGATTACTGATGGATATGTGATCCAAGCAAAGTGAGTAACACAAGATTCTAGAATGACAGTGGAATTGTTAAAAGGGGTAAAAAAAAAAAAATCTTACTACTGGCTTGTAAGCAGTAAGAAAATTTAAAAGCTTAGATCAGCTATTAAGTGTTGAGCATTAATTATAGTGCCTGGTGCTTAACATCTGTTCCATACCTGCTAGCAATTTCTGTTAAGCAAGTCCCTGAATCCCCTTTGTTGATTGAGCAAGATTGATCTGGCCTTTCGGTTTCCTTGCAAATGTTAGGGTGGACAAATTTATGTATGCGACAAAAAGTGTTCATGTAGTGTTTTGTTTCCTGCCAGTGGAGGAAGTTCACTGAGGAAATTAGCCAAGAGCCATTGAACCATCAAGGGACAAACCCTCTCTGTCTCTACACTACCTACAGCGAAAAGACGTACATCCTTCTTCTGGCATTTAGAGCCTTCAAACAACTATTTCTGATCCATGTCCCCTTCCTTATTAGCAGGATGCAGTAGCCTCCCTGAAATCAAGTGAAAATAATTCAGAAGCAACCTCCAAAACTGACTCTCCCTCTCCTGGAGAGGGACGTTGTGAACAAGAAATTCTGAGGTCAGGGTCACGACAGACATTTCACTAAACAATCCTAGGGACCTAAGTAGATCATCTGTACTACCCCAACTAACCCAAATCTCTATTTTGTGGCTGTCAGACACGGACAAAGCAAGTCTTCAATAAGCAAAATAATATTGCTATAAGGGTCACCTTATAGCAAAAGGATCAAGGCCCTCCCTGGTGGCACAACTAGTTAAAGCACAGCACTGCAAGCTGGCCACAGCTGCTTCAGTGGAAGTTTGATTCCCAGTCCCGGAGCTGACCCACATGGCGCGGCAGACCTCTCCTGACCCATCCGCCGCTCCCCTCAGCAGTGTACTTCGTCAATCTGCCTTTTCTGTTCCTCACTCTGTGTCTAATATATCCTCTCACACCCCTTGCATCTCTCGTGTTCACCTCAGTTCTGTATATATAAATAAATCTTAAAAAATAAGAAAAGGATCAAGATAACATCTCTTTCTCCTCATGTGTCTAATTATATTGAACAGACTTAAAAAAAAAACAATATTGGTCTTAAATATTTTAAAGGTTTTAAATGAATGCCATATTTCTTTATTTTTCTTTGCATACCTTCTTCCTCTATCAGGAAAATGTGTTACTTCTCCCCCAGTGACACTATATATAGGCTGAATGTTTTTGGTGAGACATAAAATTTCAGAGGAAGAAGTTATCTTTGATTATCTTTCTTGTATGAGAACTTTCAGAAATTCTGCCCCATAGAAGACCAGTGTTTTGGGTTTATATATATATATATATGTATGTATATGCATGTATATGTATGTATATGCATATATGTATATGTATGTGTATATGTATATATGTATGTATATGTATATATGTAAACAGGCCCTTTGGTAAAACAGTTTGATTAATTCTGAATTAAATACCTTCTTGCTTGCAGGCCAGTTTAGAACCTTCAACATACTAGCAAGTTACCTTTATGTTTTAGGCAAGGGATGTAAAATGGAAATTTTTTTTTTTTAACTTAATTGAACACAGAACCAAATCTTCATGAGGCATCTCTAAGGGCATTTTGTGCTGGGTAATCCTTTTGGAAAAGTGCTGTGACTTTAAGCTCCTTATTTTAAATATGCTTTAAAAAATACACTAAAGGAAAAAGGAAACTGATATACCAGCCCAGGTTTAAAAACAGATTAGTGACAAATCTAGGTCAGCAATTCAGGTTTCCAGTGAGAATCAAGCAGCCTTCACCCCACTCACAACCTGTTCGCAATGATCTTCAACACACAGGCAACCAGATCCATACTGATAATCATATTACTTGCTTTTATAGAGGAGCTGTCCTCCAAAATGCTCAAAGCACTTTCTTATGTATTGCCTCATTTATCTCACTTCAGTAGCTCAGAATGAACACCAAGTAAGTTAAAGGAAGGAAACTGTCACAAATTCTCCCTGTCTGGAGGACTTCATGCTGTTAATGCAATAGCAACATTAAAATTTCTCCACCACACACACTATTTTTACCATTATTTTCAAATCACGATATATAGGGTGTGTAGATCTATTCTTTCTTTCTTTCTTTCTACCTACCTACCTACTTATGTATCTATCTATCTATCTATCT
>NW_004567112.1:13807225-13825867 GCF_000260355.1 Condylura cristata | reverse complement strand
TATCTATCTATCTATCTATCTATCTATCTATCTATCTATCTATCTATCTATCTATCTATCTATCTATCTCTATCTGTATATGTACACACACACACACACTCAGAATTAACATAGTCTCTCTAGATCTGGTACAATGGCAGTAGATGATTAAGGAAAATTTGAGCACAAAAGTACTGCTTTGCCTTCTTTGGTAGATCTGGAGCTTTGTTCTTGTCCAGCCACCACAGCCCTGGCTTTGACAAAAGGCCATGAGATACATGCACCTTTGCCACAGGTTGCTCTGCCCAGGTGGTGCTTTTCTTTGAAGGTATAATGGGGTTGTAATGAGGCAGCTCATTGCCTTAAATAACAAATACCCACTTGGGCTAAATATTTCCTCTTCCTGTACTGGCTGCCGTTTTCCTGGGGATACTCTAATGGCTGTGTTCTACCTTCACAACTCAAATGAGACTGAGTGATGGAACATAGTCATCTGGGAGAGCATGGGGAAGGGAGCGATAGTGGGTGTAGCTTCAGAGTAAGACCTTGCTTTCCAGATGGGCCAGATGCCTGGGCGGACGAAGGTGTTGTCAACAGTGACCAAGCAGTCTAAGGTGTGTTTCCTAACAGTTCAGCGATAGTGCCGAAGATGCTTCTTTAATATTAAACGACCATTTCTGGGGATGCTTGGGTCACTGGGGATTTGTCCCTGGAGGCAATTTGGTATATTAAAATTGGGTGGAGGACATGCTACTTTCTTTCAATTATATACACTTTCAGAAATTTTCCAGGAGAGAGAAGTGTAAGATACAGACTGCTAGTTAGGGTGTCAGGAGACTTGAGGTCCAGCCTCAGTTCTGCTGCAAATAGCTGTTGCTTTGACCAAGATCATCCCATTCAAAACATATAGTCCAAGAGATAAGTGAGCAAATCTGCTCTCTCCTGATTTGGTTTCAATCCCCACATGCTTCTTGAGCAAGGGTATCTCACTGCATGGAATATAATTATTTTTTTTTTTAATTATAAATCTTAGAAGGAACCAATTTCAATAAAAGGGACATCGATTTATTTCAGGGTTCAAGAGAAAAGTAAGCTCTGTTGGATTGAACTAGGTAACATCTTCTATTCATCTGCCTCTTAAACCTTCCTAAGAGGTTATCAAGGGTAATTTTAACACACTCAATATCCTATCTACATATTGACTTTATCCCATTCCCATCTAAGGCACCGTTCCCATATGCTTTAAGTTCCTTTCCTTTTGGAAAATACTTTAAATCAAACCCAGAATAAGGAACATTAAAAATATACATGTAGAGACATATAGTTCTGGGCAATTACCACTATCATTAATCTCTTAGCAGCTGAAAATAATAATAACTACTAACATGCATATAGTTCTTTGGAGTTAATAGTGCAATTTAACGTGTGCCATTATCTCTAATGGACTGAGGTTTACAGCCCACCTTTCACTTTGCTGTCGTTAGAAACAGAGTGGTGCCTACGAAGGATAATTTGGCTTGGAAAAGGCAGTGCCACTGGCTACCCTGGCTCTCTGGGAAGGGGGGCATGCACTGTCCTTGTGCTATATCTATCACATGATTTCCCAGGTGGCAAATTAGCGCTGGTCCTGGATAGCATACTATCTTCTACAGCCAAGGGCAAAGAATGCAAAGGAAAGTGTCATGGAAATGCAATCAAAGAAAGTTCTTTATGTTCTTTGTTTAACCCTAAGGTTTCAAAGCTGAGCTATAAAGCTACTAAAAACTCGCAATCCCCTTTCAGCCACTTCCATCTTCCTTGCTTGAAAAGCAAGGCACAACACCTTTACAATCTCTGGCTATTTAAAACATCACAGCGGCAGTAAGCGCATCTCCAGCTTACCGCAGTCACAAAATCAGCCTTAGCGCCACTAGGTGGCGCTCCATATTAACGCAGTTCCTTCAGTATTTATGAAAAAAAAAACAGCCAGAGACTCCTGCATTTGAGGGTCTTTTTTCGTCCACCACTATTTTCAAAGGAGTGTGTCCTTGGGAAAATCTAAATAAATTAGAATTCTGCGGATCAGACTATAAAGGCAATCCGTGTCATCCAGTGAGACAGTAAAGGTGGGATGTCATAGGGCTGGATCACCTTTCACTAAACAATTGACAGCAATAAAATGGAACAGAAATGAATAGCACCCATTACATTGACATACCTTGCATCGAAAGTATGCTTTTGTGTTGGGAAGAATATAACACTACTGTTAAAGGCTTTTTTTTTTTTCTTTTTGAAAATCAAAAGCAAATCAATTGTCAGCTTATTCAGATGATCCAATACCTGTGGTGTCAGTTAGACACAGAAAGAAACAGGGTGTGAGAGAGTGGAAAGAGAGTTGTAAGTAAGGAGACTGGAGACTGGCAACGATAGAAAGTGAACTCGAGACACAGAGATGCAGGAGGAAAAGAAATAAAAGTCTGGGAAAATGAAAGCAGACTTAGGAGTGGGTGGAGGTGCAAACATGAGACTCAGGAAGTGATAAAATGAAATGAAGACGACTCAGGCCATACCTTAGGCAAAGCGTATTTGGGTAGCTTCATTTGGGCAAAGGCATTCCTCCGGAAGGACGTGTAGTAGTGCGGCCGTCCTCCCGACGTCAGCTGGCCAGAGACACAAGGGCTGTAAGAGGGGCTGGCGCGGCAGATACAGGTCACAGAACAGACACTGAGTGGAGGGGAGACTGCCAACTGGCCGCAGGAATGACACCGTGGACAAGTGCAAAAACCGGCTTTTAGCTCGACCACAGCTTATGCAGTGCGTTTGATCGGGTCTGGGACCCGCGGAAGCTACTAGATGAAAACACCAGGCTTCAGTTGGCTTTCAGAAGCCAGGAAACACTTTTCCTTTGTTAATGATAACGGTCTTGGGATATAAGGATGGAGGTCATCAGCGTCCATCTACCTGACCCAGGTCCCCATGTCAACCCAAAGAGAGCGAGCTCAGGTCGAACAGGAGCAGCACAGGCACTTTCCGTCTCTGGAACCCCAATTCCAGAGACATCACCCTCATGCCAGGTGCTGCCACATTCAGCATGGCAGCCATGTCCACACGGAGCAGAGCAGTTAACGCATCAGAAGGAAATTCAAGGCAGGAGTATGATACACAGGCATTTTTTATCTTTTTTGCCCGAAGAGATTTGTGAGCCAGCCCCCCTCGCCTCAAGGTTGGTCGGTCCAGGACCACAATTCAAAGAACCCTCTGGGGGTAAGGGGGTGGTCTCACCCCAACCTGAACACCAACAGTGCAGAGGGTCCTGGGCCTCCCCCCCCCCCCAAGACTCTCTTCTGCGTAGGTATTCTTCTTACACCGCTGCGTGGAGACATTATTCACAGACAGCGTGTACAAGGGTCAGCTGTACAATGTGACAATTTGGTACATGGTGCATGTGCATATTATGAAATGGTTCTAAGAAAGTTCACAGTAGACTCCTTCCTTGATTGTGTGTGTGTATGTGATGGTAGCATTAATGATTACTCTCTTAAGAACTTTCAAGTATATAATACAGCTTATTAATTAGAGTTGCCAGGCTATATACTAAGTCTAGGAAATATTCTCTTACAGTGGAAGTTTGTTCTCTTGGACCAAATCTCCCCATTTCTCTAATCCTGCAAGTCCCTTTTTCCACGTCTAGCATTTAATATAGCTACTCTTCTCCGCTATAAATATCTGGAGTTCATCAACCTTTTGGAAATGTGGAAAAAACTGGAAAGTTATCCTATTCACCTGTATGTGGTGAGATTACTTCTTTGTCCTAGCAGTGGGTCACATGATAATATTCACAGAGGTGTGAATAGAAAGTCTATGCAAACACAGAACTGTTATAAAAAAAAAGAAAAACACAGAACTGATTCTCATTTGTAAGGCACTTACGAGGGCTGTATATTAGAAACCAGGAATTCTTCCTGGTAGCAATACTGATAGAAAAATATATCAAAGGTAGAACTAAATGTAAACATTTTCAGTTTTAATGTCACTTCCTATTTTGAGGCTGACTTTATCAGTGTATCCATGACTTATCTCCTTGAAGAAAAAGGAAATGTTTATGTGTGTTTGTGTGATCTTTTTTGAAACATGTTATAAGTACACAGGCTGATGTTAAGCAGTTGAACATTCGCTCCCTCAAAACATGGAATTAGATATCCTAAATTATAATTGTTGTCCAGATAACTATATAGTGTTTAGATTTTTATCCCAGTCATAAGTGAAATTCTATTTATAAAATTCTTAGCAATCGTACCTTTGTCATTTTTAAACCTCTCCACTTTTTAAAATGGAGGGAAATTATTGAATCTTTAAATGCATAATCCAAATAAACCTAAAATTGTCCTTATATGCTGAAAAGCAGCAAAGCACACCTGAGGAATTCAGTCACTCAGGAAACAGGAGCTTTTTGGATGCTTTCCCATTCTCTTTGGAGGTGAAAACACTGAAAGAAGTCACCTCATCTAAATCCTCTTTATCCTAATCACAAAGAGTGCATGACAATAAAGGCTGATTACAGCACCAGTCACCTCTGCCCCCACCATCTCAAGCCACCTACAGCTTCCCATTCCCACTTATTTTTAAGCAGGCTGATTGGCTGACCCGTCTCCTGCTAGGAAAAGCTTGTCATATCAGCTCATCCCCTCCATAGGACAGCTAGGGCTTCCACAGAAAGCAGACTGGGCAGTGGACTGATGGCAGTGCCCAGCTCACTAGGGAACGCCATTACACTCTAGCCCCCTGTGATCCGAGCTCATAAAGTCCTTCAGTCACCACCCAGAAGAACGAAATGAATATCCTGCAGTAGCTTCCTCACTTGGCAATGCTCCTGTTGTTGCAAAGATCATCGCTTTGTTCTTTCTCTCCTTTATACTCGTAGAGGAGTGTAAGCAAAAGGGGCTGCATTAGAGAGAGGAACCCGAGAGAATGTCTTTGAGACAATCAATAGACGCAGATCTTTCCTACCTGAACAAACACATAATCGTCCTGGACAATCAAAGAGTCAGGGTCAATGTAGCCGGGGAAGGGCCTGTGTCTGTTGGCCTCTGTGCAGTTCTGCATTCGGCATGTCAGGTACTGCGAATCTGAAAAACCAAACAGCAGCGTGGGCTGTGTGCCAGGGTGTCAGCTTGTGAGCGAGATGGCCTGTCTCCCTCCCTGTCTCGGGTTGCAAAACAAACCTTACATTTTTGATCACTACATTGTTTCCTGTTCCTGATAAAATTGATAAAGTTAGTACTACTATCAGCACTTTCTAGCAATACAATCGCCACTATTTCCCATGCTTCTATCTATTCTTGCCATCTTAAAATACTAAATTCTCTTCAATTAATTTCCCCCTTCCAACCCAAATGAATATGTTTTTAAAATCTGGCAACAAGAATTGTGACTTCATGCTTATTTTTTTCCACGGTAATAGACAAACGCCTCTCCACGTTTTGCTCTTGGACTGACAAACAGGAAGCAGGTAAACATGCAAGCTCCAATCTTCTCACACTAGAGTGGCTGATAAAAGTTTTCCTTCTACCACTAATTAGAAGTGAAACAGAGTAGAGGAAATCACTAAGTAAGAGGGTGATGGCTCACGTTTCCTAAGTCGGCATATTAAGACTTTGCCAGCTCTCTGTTAATTCCCTTCTGGAAATGACCACTTCCGCTCCTCCTACGGGCTCCTGCACCTGCTTCTCACACAACTATCCTGACTTCTGTACCGACCAGACCTCAAGTTGTTACTCAAACTGCCCTTGCCTAAAAGCATAGAGAATAAGTTCAAGCCTTCCACCACCCCACACTCCATCCTCCCCTCAGGCCAATCTCTTCTCTCTGTGATTCTTCTTTCTCATCTTCCACTTTATGTTCAGAAACTTGGCAAAATTCTCTACCACTTGGATGCGTTTATCTTCTCCCTAAAATGCTTCTCCTCAGGCTGTTCCCAACGGAGTTTCTGGTTTGGATTTCGGCTCACTATTACTTCTCAGGGTTTTCCATGATTACGTTTGATAACACACCATCCTGTCCATTTCCTTCAGAGAACTCATCATGATCAAAAATTACCTTGCTTATTATTTATTTTTGCTGCCTACCTCAGAATACAACCTGTATGAAGAAGAGATCTTTTTTTCATTGTTATTATTCACTAATGCAGGCCCAGATTTGAACACCATTCCTAGTACAGAGTACATAATCAGTTAATAGTTGTCAGAAAATGTCTTGTCATTGGAGCACAGCTTTTACAATAAAAAATGAAGTTATTTTACTTTTTTTTTTTTGATGTTCAACAAATGAGTGAGTTTGATTTTAGGACATCGGAGATTCACACAGGACTCCATTCTTCCAAATGAAAAAGAGAACATAATTATATGAAATGGGAGTAGGCAATAGCAAGATTGGTGGGTATAAGGATTCACTAATGACTTCTCTTAAGGAAATTTCCAGAGGCACCTTTACTCAGGGACCATGGGAAAGCCTGTATTCAATGAGTATTACTGCTAAGGGGCACGATGGACATTAGGTCTAGGTGACCAATAACATGCTGCTCATAAGCCCTCAGGAGACAGGGGGAGGAAAGTTTAATCCAGTCACACTTACCTCCTTGCCATCTGTGGGCATGCACAGTGCTCAAGCACTTTTACCAGTCTGATCCTAATGAAATCGCCTCCAGTGATAAACTAAAGAAGACCCTTCTTATCACCCTTCTCTATTTCTTTTATTTATTTTTTTCCTAACATTTTCATAGTGTCAGTTTCACAGTTTTAAGGCATGACTTTCAATCATTCTCCTTGAAGGAATCCTCTGGGACTCAGCCCTTCCAAGAATACTTTCCACAGGATGTAAAATATTTACCTTACAATTTCACCCTGCACCAGAATCCACAATCTTTAGTTGACTTTTGCTTTTCAAAATGAGGCATGGGGTCTTTGAAACAAGGACAGAAGTCCATGAGTGCTGGGTAGGGTTCAGCTCATGTTGTCCCTGCGTCGCTCAAGGAAATCACTTCTTCTTCCTGAGTTTGCCAACCTCACAACCATGAAACACAGATGCCAACATCAACTCTTATAGTCTGGTAGTAAAAGTGTCACTGGAATTATAGATGCTAAATGGTAATCAAACTCAAATTTTTATAAATGACAGTTGCTATAGGTAATACAATATTGTCCTTGTTTTTTGTTTGCTAGTTCTCCCAATGAGTACAATTTTGGGCATAATACTGGGTCCTTAAATGAGACTGATTCAATGGAATTGAGTTACTGTTGGTGACTTATCCAATACCCATTTTTTCCAAAGAGTCAATACCGGAACTTCTTCCATGTAGTTCCGAATGCAGATTAATCCCTTTTGCTTTATGCCTATTCAAGGTCCTTTTATTCTTCTGGCCATGGACTGGTTTAGGAAAGGGTTTACAAGCCCTTTCCTAGAGGAAAGAGAGCTCTTTGAAGGGCCTGCAGGGAGGCTCCCAGTGATGTAGCAAAAGACCCTCTTTTGTCTCTGTAGAAGACTATATTTTCAATGTGTTGGTTGGGACAGCTCTGGTCTTTTTGGTCTGCGAAGAGCTAATCTATAATTAAGCTTAAACAATGAATATGAAAAGTGAACTAGAAAGAACCTGTTTCCAGATGACATCATGGAGTCTGATTGTACTGAGCCTAGAGTTGTCCTTTGTACTTCTTGTTAGGTAAGATAATGAACAAAAACAATGATTAACAAAATTGAATCAAAGGTTCCTTATTAAGAGGTCTTAGGCTTCAAATTACACATACTACTTCCAATTAGAATTTCTAGGATTGCCTTCTAATGAGGATTTCTTGATAAATACATATTGCTTATTTTAATTATAATGAGGTATATGAGTTTCTTTATTAAGACTTCACCTCAACCTCCTCTTCAAAGATCCCTGAACAAGCATTAGATGGAAAATACAAAAATATACTTTTCGTATTTATAACTCAGCTATACAGAAAACATGAACCTTGGAGGTTTGGGAAGAAAAGAACTGGGTAACTAGCCTTTACTTGAATAGCTGCATGCTCTAAAGTATGTTCACATTTATTTAGTATATTTAATCTTCCCAATACTAAAAATATACTGTTTCAAATGATTTTACAAATAAAGAGAATGAAGCGAAGATACAGTAATTTATAAAACTGGCAGTATGGGTTTCAAACTTAATTGGCTTAGTGGTTGCTTATTTCCACTAGTCTATTTTGCACGAAAAACTTGAGTAAGTTTGGGGTCAATTATTGTTAAATGTATTTTGACATCAATCTAAGTTTCAACAGATATACCTAGCTACAGAAAAAAATCTTCTGTAGTGGGGTAATTTGGAACTATAACTCACGAGCCTTAAAATTTAGATAGTTTGACCTCAGGTTCATTTCTGAGAATTCTGCCTTAGGAAATTATTATTCATCAGTGCTGCTTAAAATAATAAAATAACAGAGAAAATGAAATAGCAACAATGGAGGAAAAACAAAACAAATTTTGAAACATACCCAGCTTGCTATTAAAATTGTACTTCTAAAGAGTGTGACAATTTACAGAAAGGTTTAATATATTTATATAATAAGAGTATCATCAGTGATATTGTACCAATGGTAATTTTTAAATTTGAGAAATGGATCGTGGTTGTATAAGATGTTAACTTAGGGGAAGTTGTATTAGTGTGGTGACTTTACTGTTATCTAAAATGATTCCAAAACAAGTTTTTGAAAAGTAGGTTACCACAAGTTGTGCACATGGACCTGGTTGTGTGCACGTTGTAGATACATATCTAGAAGTCTATATATGTTTGCCTGGGGAAATGAATAAAATATGTATGTCATATGTCCACAATCGTGTGGAGGCAGAAATGCGGGACCCAAATCCTGGGTGGGCGCCTCTCAGGGGGAAGGGCAGGGTGTGCTTGCTCACATCATTTCTAATTCCTCTGCTGGTCCCTGTCTTTTTCTAGCATGCTGCTCATCGAGCCTGTCCTTGGGCTGAACATTACAAAATATATCACGGGGTGACACCAGAAAGCCCCAGGAACAGGTCTTGAAACCATTTCTTGCTCAGAGTGGCTCAAAGTGAAATTTGCAAGTTGAAGGGTAAATGATCAATTTTGAACAGCCTGCCATGGTAAAGTGCTCCTGGTTTGTTCCCTCTCTCCTCCTAATGGAAACAGAAAGAAATTGGCTGTACTTCATAATGAGGGACCAATCACTTTTATTCCCCGTGGGGCTTGCTGTAATAGCATTAAGGATGATGAACTCTTTCCATATTCAATTCTGGTGAGGGTATGATGTGATTCCATAGGAAGTATTTTGTAATTTGACATTAATTAACGTCAATTAATATATGCAACTGCTAGATGTTAGCATTAATTTCATTACTTTTCCCACACAGATGTTTTCTTTGCCACAGGTAATTAGGACACTGTGCTGCTCTTTTCAAACATCTCACTCTGCAGCAGCTGCTGCTTGGGAGAAGATCCTGGCCCTAGTTTGCACTGATCTAGAGAGAGAGCTGTCTTGTACAGGTCAGGCTGGAGTGGAGGCCTGAGGCTTTAGACAGCGGACGCCAAGCATGCTGGCTTGGTACACGTAAGCAAGAAGAGGCCTGACTTCACTGAACTGTGATCTGTAAGACGTGCAGAATACGTCCTTCTCACCAGTGCTGTGGAGCCTGAAGCCCTGGGTAGTGAGACATGTCCAGAGCAGCACCATTCGGTGACCCTATAATGCCAACTGGTGCTTTAGTGCTGGTGCTTGGCTGGAAGTGGAGGCAATTTGATGATTTTTAGATTTGCTTATAAAAATGGCAAAGTGTCAATCTTCTTTTAAATTCTAAGCAGACTGGCAATCCTTCAAAGGGTCACTGGAAAGGAAATACAGATATACAGATAGCCAAGGAAAAAATAACAAAATTCTTACCCTTTCTCCTAATTAAGTAATTGCAAATTAAAGCAATAAAATATTTCACATCTGCTCATGAGATGGGCTATGTTTAAAACAGTCTTAATGTCTTGGGCTACTGAGGGGTATGCAACACAGGGATTTTCATATTGAGGGGAATATATGGTAAAGTAACTATTGCAGAGGGCAATGTGAAATTGGAAAATTGGAAAATTGTACACCCTCAGACCCAAGAAATCCTTTGAGAGATTCCACTTTCAGGGTCTTTGCTGCTTGCGCAGTATACCATGACTAAACACATGAATAGTGTGTGTGTGTTTGAGTGTCAGGGAGGGTGTGTGTGTCAAGCACAGTTTGAAAAAGCTGAATATCTCCATTAATGATACAGTGATTCAGCTGACCACAATGGGGCTCCATGCAGTGCTTAGCGTGGAGTGGCTATGTTTGCTTGTGCTCAAAGGAAACTCTTTACTTGTTATTGTAAGTTAAGTTAAGTGACTGCTACTTGCTATTCAGCAACACTACATTTGGCATAATGATTTTTGAACATGAATATCTGAGTCTGTCTATGTATACACATACTTATTTATCTGTATTGTCCCTAGGAATTTTTAGAAAAATATAGAAGAGATATATTAAAAAATACTACCTCTCAGGGATGGGAATGAAGGTCAGGAAGTGGGTTTTACTGTCCACTTGATACATTTGAGTATCAGATGTCCTTTTTATTGTCATGGTTGGGAGCTCTGTGGGTTTAAAAAGCAATCTATGTTCATACTAAGAACTCAAAACATCCCATAGTTAATATAGAAATAACTGCTGAGAGCTGAAGCCTCTACCACCTGCCGATGGTATATTAACAGCACTTGTTCTACTCAGATACTGACATACACGCCATTCAATGAGGAGAGGGGGCGAGAAGATTAGAAAACAGGAAGTAGAAAGTAAATGGCCAGTTCTCACCCAAGAGCAGAATCAGGGGGTGATATTTATAGAAAGCTGTGCATGTCCTTTGATTATACTTTGGCTTGTAAAATGCTAGTCTGAAGTTCATTTCAAGTTCTTGGGCAGTCATCTTTACAGTTGAATAAAGGGCCACAGTGATTCTCCTCAGCGAAAGAGATTAATCCTTGGGCAAGTTGTTCCAAGGTTACTTACTCATGCAAATAGACACAGACACCAGTAATTACCCCTGTCCCCTGTCCTTGCTGGCACAGATAGCCACCCATACAGCACCACTCAGGTCGCTGCTAGTCTTTTCATCCCAGAAGTGAAAGGGGAAAGCAATAATCATCACCCTTGCTACAGCAGATTCTCCTGCAAGATGCTGTTTCAGGTCAGCATAAATGCAGAGCTGCAAACCATGTGAAGTTGCCAGGCTTTAGTTTCTTGAGCTCATTCATTAGACCTCCTGGTCTCACAGACTCTCTGGTTAAAGGTCCCTCTTTGAAAGACATGCTTCTCAGGGACACGTTTATTAAGTTAACACACACTAAATGTGTCAGGTTCTGACCTGTTAGTACATGGAACCATGATTAAATAACATATGACTTTTTTCAAAGCTTTCAACCCAACAGTTTGCGCAATGGTTTTTCGTGTCTGTGTATACTACACGCACTTATATTAAGTCAGTAATAGACCTTAGGTTTTCTTTTTACTACTGAAATGTAGTGGTGGGCAGCAGTTTTCATAGCCTGGGTGTGTGCAGTGGGCGTGCATACATGCAGTATTTAACAAGCAAGATCTTCGTTTCCTGGCTCAGATGCAGGGACCAATAGCAAACGTCACATCCAATAAATATGTTCAGAGTTCTCCGGTAACACTTCCTGTGATTGACTGTCATTGTGGTTCTTCTCTAGTTTGCCTCCCAAGGCAGAGAGATAATACAAGAAGAATAACATTCTTGTCACCGTTGTGAAGCACAAGACATGCACACTTCAGAGCACAGTTGCTAAGAAATACATATGCCAGTTATAGATCCACACAGAGCAAAGGCTTTCCAGAGCCCACTTGACTTGAAACAGAAACTAATTATAAAATATAGGTGAGGGGCCTTTGCCATGGACTAAAGCTAACATTTTTTAGATAAACATTTGTGTTTCAATCTATGAGGGATTTCTCTTGAATCAAATATCTTACTGTCCTGGTTATAAATTCCTAAAGTCATTAAAATGAAAAAAAAATAGGCATATTCAAAATCAAAAGTATGCTTATATTTTGACCTATGTCTCACACAATATATGAACCAAAAATGCAAGCCATGAGTTCCACACACTTAAACTATATACTTAACAATTTGGTATACAATTAGAAAAATGAGGAATCTCCATCAGGGAATGAGGAAAGACAGATAGATACTGGGATTCCTGGAGCAACTGACCAGCCTAGAGTAAGATTTTAGTAAATACAGCCTTCATTGCATTTGCTGAAGTTGTGATGACACTATGACCTCCACTGCTCTCTTCTGCCTTCCTCTTCTCAGACATGGTTACCCACTGCCATAGAGAAACAGGAGGGAGAAGGCAGAGGGAAAGACCTTAAAAATAAAATCTCTCTTTATACACTCAGGTCAGGTGATATGCCTAGATCCTTTATTTCAATTGGTAGATATTTTCTTTTTTCTGCTTTGTTTTGACAGGGATAACTTTTCAAATTAAATCCCCTTATTGAATTTTCACTCTTGGGTAGTTTCTGAAGATGCTGCCTTTGCAAAAAGAGTAAAATAAAATAAATAAAATTAGAACTGATACATTTCACGCCTTGTGAAAGCTCAGTCTGAGCTGACAGTTTGGCATTATCTATCTCCATGCCTGCAGGGATCACAGGAATAACATTTGGTGAGAGAAAACATGCAGATCAGGGAAAGCCAGGGCCTGGAGGTTTTCAGGATAAAGGCTGTGTGCATTTGAGGTCTTCAGCCAGAGAGCAGCATTATCCCCAAAGCTTGAAAATGAAAGCAATCTGGGGTGTTACCAGTTCCATCCAGAGATTTTTAAGCAAGAGGTATAGTCAGTCAAGGGAGACAGACTCTAAAGCTCTTTCCCTAGTTTTTCACTGAGGGAATTTGTTACTCTTAAGTATATTCCAAAGACCAGCAGTGCTGGCTATTGCTGGGAGCTTGTGAAGAATGCAGACTCTTGGGTCCTACCGAGTCAAAGTTCAACTTTTGACAGGATCCCTAGGTGGGCTGTATGCATGTACAGTTTGAACTGCAATGCTCTAAAATTTTCAGACATCTTGGTAAGTGAGGCAAGGTACTCAGCTGGTAATCCTATTGATTGGGCAATGATGGTTTCAATTGTGTAACTTCAAACTGTACTGTGATGTGGTGTGATAAGCTCCAGAAAGAGAAAACAACATTGAATGAGAACAAACAAAATAAGAAACTTGGATTCTTACCCTAGTTTTAACAGTGTTTTAGAGTTAGATTACAGGTTTGGGGGAAACTAAATGAGGATAAAAGGGGAATGCTCTGAACTATTTTTTGAAAGTTTTATATGAGTCTAAAATTATTTCACAGTAAAAATTAAAAAGAAATAGTTACTTAAACTGAGAACTGTGCCATCCACTGAGGTTAATTTCACTGAATTGGATAGGAGGGTGTTTCTGGCAGAGGGAAAGACAGAACTCACCATGCTTCAAGAAGTGAAAGCAAAGCCACAGACCTGCAGTCAAGGTGTGAACAAAGGGCATAATGACGTTGAGGAAAATGGACAGGGGCCAGGTCTCACTGGACCCAACTAGAGATCAAGGCGAGAAGTTTTCTCTTTATCAATAGAGCAAATGGGGGCAAACCAAGCTTGGCAGGTAAGACCGTTTCAGCTTTAGGAAGTGACTTATTGGAGGTAGGAACCAAATTTTGGAAACTTAATTGCCTTAGGGCAATTAAGAAGTGACTGCCAAAGAGTGCCAGCTGAAGATCTAGAGAAGGGGCGGCAAACCACTGGGCTTATTCTGTGCTGGGCACTGTGCTGGACGTGCTATTTATGGAGTGCTGCCTGAGGGCCTGAAAGGGGAGGAGCTGGCCAGCTAAAGTAATGTCCTTCCCTGCCAGAAATATATTCAGCTGAATCTGCCAAAAACATACTCATTTCTCAAAGTGGGAGGCAAAACCTGTAGAGAAAAAAATCTCACAGGTGTGTGAAGTAATGGAGTTTGTGTGGATTCTGGGAAGTCTGGTCATGGGCATGACCTGCTTTTAGCTGTAAGCTGGCATGTGTGGGTCTCTCCCACCTCTGCGTGCAGAAGGGCTGGAGGCAAATAGACAGGCACAGGTGATTGATGATAAACTTTTCAAATTGTGAAGGATATTTTTGAAACTTTAGATGATTGCTCTGTGGCCCAGAGCCAGACAACTCTGGAAATGAAGAGCCATCTCTTTCTCTCCCCTCCACTTTTGAACTTTCACCTGAGTCTTTCTTTCCTCATCAGCCCTTTATCTTCTGTAATGCCTCATCTCAGGTTCAATGCTGATCCCTCAAGGCTTACTCCCTCCAACTATCTATGATCAGGTCTAGAGAACTGGAAAAGAAGTTGTGTTGCTCTTGGTTGACTGTATCACTTATACTTTATCTGCTTTGGTTTCTTCATCTGTAAAATGGGAATATCCACCATGAGGATTAACTGTGCTCAAGCATATTAGGTACTGATCACAGTTCTTGGCATGGGTAAGAGCTCTGTTACTACAGAACTCCTTGCTGTTAACTTATTTAATTTACAGAGGAAGAAAGTGAGGCATAAAGAGTTAAAGCAAAATTTCCAAGTCACAGAACTAGTGAGTCTATATTTTACTCATTCAGACATGGATTTAGATTCAGGATCTGCCACTAACCTCTGCATCACGAATGTAAAGCAACAGTCTGCACACAGAGTATAGCTCCTCACTGCAGCCCACCTAGGGGCTGCAGGGTTAAGAATGACTAAGGGAGGATCTCCTTGGTTGCACAGGGGGTTAAGTATCAGCGCTGTGAAGCTCTCTGCAGCCACTGCAGCAGGAATTCAATCCCCACCAGGGAGCTGACCCACATGGTACAGCAGGACTCTCCTGTCTCACCTGCTGCTCTCCTCAGCGGTGTATTTCACTCAGTCTACCTGTTCTGCTCCCCACTCTGTCGCTCCTCTCACCCCTGTGCATCTGACCTATGCCCTAGTTCTTGTATACATAATAAATAGATCTTAAAAAAAAATAAGAATGTCTAAGAGTGAGCGATGATGGACTAAACTTTCTCCTCCTGCTGCATATGATAAGAGACATGCAGGATGATTTTCTTTTTTCCTGTGCTTTCTAAATATTTTTGTGAATTTCAAGTAAAACAAGGAGGCACTGCCCAATAAAATAACAGACTTGCTTTGGGGGAAAAACAACTACAATGAGAGCAAAACACATGAGAATAGGAATTTTCAAAAATTTTCATCACCTAGAGGGGAAAAGACCTTGATTAGATGAGAACAGTTGAAAATTACTAAGACAATTCTGGCTTACAAAGAACTAAGAATAGCCTTGTGTTCCAATGACCTGGATAATTATCACTGTGATTTTCTTAACCACAGAGCTGGTGCCTGGAAAATGAGTGAAGCTAATATCATGAGCACGAGGGAACAGTTAATTTACTTACGACCATCCACAGTTCTGGCCTCAAGATGTACAAGATCTGGTTCCTTGTTAGACCCCATCACCGACCTAAAACATGGAGAAGCATCAACATTAGTGATGGCATATGCCTTGGGGTGACTTGGCTGAGACCAGAGGCCACAAAGGTCCACAGGATTCTAAGTCCTCGATGCTTGGAATATATCTAGAATTTTGACTTCAACTAAAAATGATAATGGAACCTTATTTGATGAGGGCCAGGCTTAACTCTGGCAAGAATATTCCTTGCTATGCACTAAGACTTGCAAATAAGTCCCACACATGGCATATGTGTCCTCCTGAAACAATCTTGCTGACAGTATATTAAACTTTCAAGACTTATCAGGCAGATGCCAGGCAGGCTGCTTTGGCTGGGTGACTTGAGCAGTGATTTACATAGCAAATCGATCTAATTAATTTTTTTTTTCACTTTCAGAACTACCTAGTACCACGCTAGAAACTATGAACTAACCACATGACCCAACCAGCGCAGTCACCTTTCTCTGTACTGAGCCAGGGAGGGACAAGGCAGATGCACCTTGCATTATTATGTGTCCGACACCACAGGTAAGGAAAATAATAGTCTAATTAAAATGAGTAGGGGGCCTATATTGTTTAGCTAATATTGCAGTGAGTCATATTAAACAGGAAATGGTTATTCTGTTAAATAAATACTATAGACAGCCATGCTCCATCCCTGGCCTTTTCATACAGCAAGTTTAATTAAGTTTGGGACCATCTATACATTTTTTTAAAGTCAGGATTTGCAGAATTTTCACTTTGTTTCAATCTTAGGTAGCAAACAATCATAGGCTTCAAAACTCCTCCCTCTGCCTGCCAGGAGCCACTCAGCCCAGCCTTCAAATCCATGCCTAAAACCACAGATGTGAAACTTTTTTATCACAGTCAGAATTCAGTGTGGGACCCAGATTCTGTGCCTACACACCCATCTCGCTTCTGCTCCCTCATCTCTTGCCACACAGATTTTCCTGCTTCCCGAAAGTGGTCTATTCCTTTCCTGAAAATCCTGTATTTCTGTGAACTCTGTCCACAGTGCAATGCTCTTCTTCAGCCTGTTTTCTCTTATTTTAAGACAATTAAAAAATCACCCTCTTCATTAAGTATTTACCATTTATAACAGGAAAATTGTTCTCCTCTTCCCTACAAATAATTCTGTGTTTCTCAGTGTCAAAGCAGCCCCTCCCTACACACACACACACACACACACACACACACACACACACACACACACCCTGAGAGCTGCTGGGGAAACTCTCTTATAAATACTTTACTCTTTCCTCTCTCTATCTCTCCAGCCGAGGTTATAATAGTGAAATGTCAACGAAGGAAGGGAGGGAACAGAGAGGGAGGAAAGAAGTGAAGCCAGAAGGGAGTGTGTGTATTAATGGCCTATGAGCTCTTTGAAATAAGTAAATTAATCAGCGTCCTAAGGGCACTCCCAGCCCGCCTCTTATTTGAAATCATTTCCCAGCACAGATTCTAAAGCCCAGCTAGCTTAGTCTATCTCCATCTTAAGAAAAGTCTCCTTAAGGCCTTATTATCACTGTCAGTAAATTCCACTGATTGATACATGACCTACAATTCAGTCTACGCTGGAATCATTAAACTCTCTTTCTTTTCCTCGGAAGCAGAAATGTCCTAATAAGGGTTTTATGGCTTCCCTTCAAAGAGACAAGGGCTGCACACTTGGACGAGTGTCATTCCTGGACTCTGGACACGGCTGGTGACACTCTGACCTTCACCTCAGCTCCATGTGCAGGGGTGTGGGCGCGGCTCTCCTCAGCTCACACTGACGTGTGTTACTGTTTCCATCCCTGACCCCTTCTGACAAGGCCACAGTCATGACGGTAAAGTAGAAATCACGCTCCCTGACAACCTTCAAGCTACCGCACTCAGCAGGGAACTGGTCTTTTCATATCATCACTGAGGAGATGCACGCCGTGTGTCTCCCACCTTGCCTGATGCTCTGAGTTTCCTCCTGGAAATGACACACACCTATTGTTCCTCAGTGAGGGCTGGCTTTCCAGAGATGCAGCAGTGGAAGCCAGCATGCAAACCTATCTGCTTGGCTTACGATTAGTGTCAGCAAAGGCAAAATAATTACCCAGCATCCAGTCCAACCTGTCCACATGTGCCTGGCCCCACATCCGTAGCGGCTGTGTCTCTGACAGTCTTCGTCTTTTATTATCTCTAAGGCGAGAGCTGTTGCTTCAGGTGACAGTCCCCCACTTACCAACTAACAAAAAGAGACAAGGACACCACAGAATCCTTTGTTTCTCCAAAGTCTCTGGTGGCTGTCCAACTCTCTGACCCTGTCTAAAATACTTCCATTAGAGTAAACCAACAACAACAATATTCAAGCCCCAAAACAGTGTGTCTCCAGCCATTTCTACTGCTGATGTTACCCCTGTTCCTAGTGCTGAAATAGACCTACAGATCTGCAGATTGTAAAGAATTATCGCTGCTTTTCTACTTTGTGGCACTGGCTTCAGGAGCTGAAGCCAGAGAATGCTAAATATCTGCAGAGGTGCTGGCTATCACGGTCTAGTCATTGACAGAAACCCTGCAGATGTACACTGCAGTTAACCTACAAAGGACCATTTTAAAGTTCATTGTATACCACATTTTAGTTGAAACTGTGGAGTCTGGTGGTTATGAGTGTGATTTAAGACCAACTGTTGTGCCTGAGATGGTGCTAATTTCAGGGGCAGAAGGGTGCAGAAAACAGAGCCAAGATGGTCAAAGCTACACACTTTCAGTTATGAAATGAGTAACGTCTGAGGATGGAATCTACAACAGCATCTCTGTAGTTGATAGCATATATTGTATATCTGAAATTTGCTTAGAGAGTACAACTGAAGAATTTTCACCCCACCCACCAAGGTAACTTGATTATGAATATCCTGCTGCATGTAGCCATATAGGAAATTATCAGGTAACAAGATTTAAACATATTATGACTGTATATGTCCATTATACCTTAATAAAACTAAAGAAACAATAAGTCAAAGTAAAATAGCATGGCCATAAGACTTAATGCAAAATGATCTTTTGACAGTGATTTTTAGTATGAGATCTCAAGAATAGCTTCAAGTATATCTA
>NW_004567112.1:13802985-13805505 GCF_000260355.1 Condylura cristata | reverse complement strand
TTAAAAAAAATAAAATTAAAACTGGTGATCAAAGTTTTTTAGTATATCAAAGATGTCCCATTAGCAGAAATGAGTTATCCAAATGATAAATCATCCTATATCAATAAACAGAAAAACTAAAACTCAATCAACTATATGAAAAAGCAAACTGATTTTTTAATTCTATGAAATATTTCAAATCCTTATTATATGATAAGAACAGGCCTACAGATTCCCTGCTATGAAGAGCTTTAGTATTAATGGAAGAGACAAAAAAAGGGTTCAAATACACAAGGTGCCATGTGAAAACACAAGAGTGAATAAGCGTACACTTGCAGACAGACACCTGAGGGAGAAAGAAGGGACAGGAAGCCTTTAGAAGAGGAAATGGCTTGCATTTTTAACATATACAATATGGTCAATGGACATAGTAGAAGTAAACACATCCTATTTGGAGATTAATAGCAATTTAAAAAAAAAAAAACTCAACTCTTAGGGTTTTCCCTGGTGATGCAAAAGGTTAACGTGCAGCATTATGAAGCTATTGCAGTCACTACTGCAATAGCGAGTTCAATACCGGCCAGGGAGTGACCCACATGGTGAAGCAACCCTCTCCTGACCCACCTGCTGCTCCCTTCAGCATTGTACTTCAGTCAGTCTTCCTGTTCTGTTCCCGACTCTGTCTCTGGTGAATCCTCTCACCACCACCACCACCACCTCTGGACTATACTCCAGTTCTGTATGTAACAATAACAAATCTTTTTTTAAAAAAAATCTTAGAGAGAGGATGACAGCAATGTGGGTCTAGGAGAACCACAGCAGATAAAATAAAGTTTCCCATCTATTTATGTGCAGGTATTCCTGATTAATGAATAGAGAGGACAATGATCTTCAGAACATGGCAGATCAGTTCTGACAAAAAAAAAAAAAAAAGACAAAGCCAACATCACATACCTAGACTGCCAGACTCTTGAGTTGGTGTTCACATGTGGGAGCCATATTAGAATGAAATCTAAGGCTTACCCAAGTCAAGAATGCAAATAAAGCAATCACTCTCTGATACTGTGCAGTGTGATGTTATCAATGCAACATCAGGCTTCTGAGACATAATCAACCAAATGCAGACTTGCAGACATTTTCCACAGAGAAACTCAGAAATGTCACTAGTTTATCATTCTCCTGGCATTTCGTACACATTTACACTAGTTTAATATAGTGCTCAATAAATGCTGTAGAGTCACAAAATATTCTGACATAGATAACTGCAGAGCAACTATTAAAAAAATAAACATTGTGACAAGACAGCACCTATTTATTCAGATTTGGGATTGCAGCTAATGGACATGGGTGGAGAGGAAGAGAGCTGGGAAACTGGAGGTGGAGACACCGGTCTTTCTTCTTTTTTTTGGAGAACGTGTGTTGTCACAGGGTCTGTAACAAAGCCCACACAAGCTAGCAGTCCCACCTGCTTCAGAGACAAGAAGCAATGTGACCGCAGGTATGAGGAGCTGGCTAACTTGACCTCTTGTTTTGTTGTCCAAGATGCCACTTAGGCTCTTAAGACGAACACCATCACTTCTGGCTAATGTTACAATTTTATTTCTGAACAAGGCAATTTTCCAGGGATTGCATCTTCTGTCATCCAGAAGAAATGAACTAGAACAAACAATCAAACAACAACAACAACAACAAAATGCACCCTGAAGGTGCCATTTAGACCTCCCCCTTAAGCCTGGGAAGCACACTTTTTTTTTTTTTTTGTCTGGATCCCACACTCTCCCAATGGTTTCCCAGAGTTGAAGGCAGTCACTGCAGATAAGAAATGAACAGACCCATAAGTAAAAGTGATGCTTCACTTCTGAAATACATCAGCAAGAATCAGCAAGGCCAACGTCCTTAAGCTCAGCACTTTGCCCGCTTTCCTCTCCATGCCAGCAGCCCAACTGTTCAGTTGCATTGTGTCTACAACAAAGTTCATGTGAATGAGGTGTGTGTGTGTGAGTGTGTGACAATTTCCAGTGGAGCCAGTGAGGAATGGGGCATCAGACCCAGAATGAAGGAATACAAACTCAAAGGCCGGTGGAGAGATAAGGATGATTGTGCACCAACTGCTTGGTAAAAATAAACTGAAATTTGAAAGGGAAATGCTTGCCAACAAGCATCGCATCTCTCTGGGCATGAAAAGACCAGGTCTAGATGGGCGAGGCCAGGCAAGTCTTCTGTGGTACCCCCACTTATTTTTTATAAGGTTTCATCATGTTAACCTTCAATGGTACTCCCCACTTATATTTGTCTAATGTAATGATTTCCTTCTTCCTCCACTGGCTGCATTTCTTGTTGCCATCGCATGCTTCCACCCTTATGACACTTCCCTGGCTTTGCCCTATTCGTTCCTGAATGTGAGTGAGGGATCCAGAGAGATACCATATCATAATCTGACGCTCAAACAGAAATCCTAGTGCCAACGAGATAGAGCCATGTGTTTAAAAGATCAAAGAGTTTGGGATGCAAGTGAAGCAGGAGCTCACACACACACACACA
>NW_004567112.1:13764842-13801760 GCF_000260355.1 Condylura cristata | reverse complement strand
AGAACTCCCAGGACAGCAATCTCCAACATTTTTGTTTGAACACATAAAATAAGGAGAGGGGAAAAAACATCACAGGCCCAATTTGCCATGATCTGGTAGTTAAAAGTAGAGGGAATGCACTCCAGTGATTGTATAGTAACATTAGAAAACTAATGTTATTTTCTAATAACATTAGAAAAATATGCACAAAAGCAGACAAGGAATTAGAGGCCAAAACCCCAGAAGTTCTCGTTTCAGTACATCTTGCTGCACACCCTGGGGGCCTGGGAGTCACCTTGAAGACTACTCTCCTAGACTGAGAATTCCTGGGGTGTCCCTAAGGCTCAACAGTCAGTGAGGAAAACAGCTGAGTCCCAACTTTTTTAATAAATGACTTCAATAAATATTTTGACTATCAAAATATGCCAACGGCAGGTCTAGGTATTGAGGGTTTAGCACTGAATAAAACAGAAAAACATTTCCTGTGGCACATGAAGTTTTATTTCAATAGGAAATTAGCAATTGGCAAAACATTTCCTCATAATTACATAGAGAATCATATACACATACATAAACAATAAGGGGTTCAAGACCATTAAAAATGATAGTCATACATGAAGGTGATTCCATAGAGGGTGGGCAGGGATGTACCCTCGTCTCTGTCCTGTTTGCCAGCAATTACAGCTTGGATCATGATACAGATGATGTCCCTAGAAATTCACAGATGACATAGATTCGGGACAGTGATGAGGTAAAGAACTAGCTGCTGAAGCTAGTTATATGCCGAAGGGCAGCAGGTAGTCAAAGATGCATCAGATCGAAACTGAAACTCCAACATGTACCATGTAGGAAGGGAAGATCAGTAACACTTACTCATGAGACTGTTGTGAAGAGTCAAAAAAGAACATGTGTTGCTCCAAGGTAAACACCACACAGTAAGGGATCCTTGGGAGCTAAAGAGTGGGGAAACAGGCCCAGAGGCCTCCTCCACAATCAAGGGGACCAGGCTTCAGGAAGCAAATGCTTGCCCAAGGTTACACCACTCAGGTAATGTCAGGCTGCATCTATTCCCTTGGGTGCCTGACTCACCCCAGTGATTCCTTTCAAGGAAAAAAAGAAGTAAAAATTCCTTTGCTTTTCACCTTTCAGAGTCTCAGGAGAAAGAACATTAACTCAGAAAGTCATGTGTGTGCCTAATAGACAAAGCTAAGTAAAATGATGGGAGCACTTCAGACACTGTCACCCTGCAAAGGCTTTTAAGGCTATGGCCTGAAAGTTTGAATTCTCCCCAGATTTTTATATTGAAACCTCCCCTCCAAGTGATGATATCAGGAGGTGGGGTCTTTGGGAGGTGATTAGAACTCCTTGGCAAAGCCCTTATGAATGGAATTTGTGTCCATTTTTAAAATGTCTATATGTATGTGTGTATGTGTGTAAGGCTCAGCACACACACACAGTGCATCAATTTTCATTATTGTACAATGCATGCCCATATGCTTTCTCCCTACAGGTGTCCTCTGTAAAATCCCCACCTGTGCACCATCACGTGAGCCCTTGGTGCTCTTATCTCCCTTGTTTTGATCCCTCTACCTCCCTCTGCCTTGCAGAATGCCTCTGATTTATAGTCAACTGCCTATTTTGAGGTATATTATTTATTATTGTTGCTGTTATTTTCCTAATCTCTTAGTTGATTCCCTTATTCCTCCTATAAGTGAAACCATCCAATATTGTTCTTCTTCCTTCTAGCTTATCTTGCTGAGCACAATCCTTATAAAGGAGGCCAAACAGAGCTCTCTCCCCCTTTGCACTATGTGGAAAAAAAAACAAGAAGAGGCGATTGAAAAGAAGGGGATTCATTCAACACAACCCTGCCACATTGGCACCCTGCTCATGGACTGCTAGCCTCCACATCTGCAAAATTTCTATTGTCTGTAAGTCATCTGTCTCTGACACAACAGCCCAACAGGCTAAGATGGATTTGGGCATCTGTATAGCATGGCTCTAGGCATATCTGAGAGGTGCCATGTCCTATAATGGGCACAAACTAGATATCATGTTTAATTTAGGACTTGAGCCTGTTATGACATCAATACATTTTCTTGCTTGATTGATAGGTATTAGTACTTCTCAAAAAATATGCTTGAAGGCAATTGTCCCTAAGTTCCTTAATGGACAAGGGAACATTCGGCTAATCAATAAGATTCAGAGGACAAGGACAGATCAGCTAGACAAGGATAGAATCAGATCATAGGAAGAATTCAATTCATCTTCATAGAAGAAACAGCAATTCTGGGAGTATCAAACAGCAGCTATTTTCCTTAGTACTTAGATTATTTATAACTTATTTTTGGTGTTCTGGGTAAGTAAAAGATATGAGGGAATTGGTCCTGGGAAGACTCCACATATAAAGCTGATATCTGGGAAATATTTCTTTCATTAGCCAATATGGAACATTCATTGTTAATGTGATTTCTACATGCAACTAGCATACGAGATTAATTTTGCAAATAAATCTGATTAATATAAAAATGGCAAAACAAAATTGATATTTGATGTGAATCCATAGGGGTTTAAGCTTCAAATCCAGCCAAGAAGTTTGCTATATCATCTTTCAACTTTGTATCTGACTGTTTTGAGATCATCACCATGAACCCTGATAATCCAAGCAGGAACACATTGTTAACCTTCATGCACTTTTCTGGTTTATTAAGATATCAGCTTAAGATATCACCTTACACTGGCATAGATACCAGCCATCTTGTTCCTTACTAGCCATGACGAGCAGGAATTCTGTGCTTGCTGTAGTAACTCGGTCAGATACACACCAAGACTCAAGATCTCGAGTGGCAATATGAGTTCAGAACTTAAGTGGATAAAAGCAAACAACGTCACAATACCGAGCCAACTTTAGCTTCAAGGATTGCTACCTGCTTCGTAGCCAGTGGTCTTGCAATAGGAAGAATGACTAAAAGCAGAATTCATTGGCTCAAAGAGAATGCCCATTACCAGCTGTCTTCCAGAAAGTATATTCCAATTACACTCCTAGGAACAGCAGCATATCACAGTACTGTTTTCCAAGTTCCAAGGTAAAGTCCTGTTTTACAGAGTAATATATGGCGTATGTCCTTTTGATTTCAATTTCTGTGTCAGTTTTTGTCAGCATAAACTTTCTCATACTAACTGTCATTTTCCCCTTTATTAGTTCCCACTTAAAACCTCAGTCTTTCTACCAATAGGGACATTTTTATTCTTTTTTTTTTCATTTAAAAGAAAATCATTTCATTTTTAAGCAATTCACCTACTTCCTTTACCATGTTTTTCAGAGATTTTTTTTTTTTCATTTCTGCAATCAGGAACCTCTTGTGGGAATTAAAGTCTGTTAAGCAACAGAGGTCAGTGCCTTTCACAGAGGATTTTTCTGTTGGTGGCAGTAGCAAATCCCTTTCACTGCTCGGCTGAGACAGAGGAGAGACATGAGGAAAGGAGGAAGTGTGGTGACTGTATCTGTGTGTGGAGAGTGTGTGTGTGGGGTGTGTTTGGTGACTATGTGTGAGTGTGTTGATTGTGGTGTGAGTGTGTGTGTGGTGAGTGTGTGTGTGTGAGATGGTGAGCATCTCCATGCCATCCTCTTTATGGCAACAGAACAAAGAGGAAAGGGTCTAAAACCACCTGGAAAATCCCTTCTCTGTGCTAGTCATGGGTTTGAGTCACTGGGAAAACACTTTCCTTCTGAGGTTACCATCCCAGCTCAGACTATCTTTATGCAAAACTTTATTCAGCAATGAGATTTGGTCCTGACTAGGCAGATGATACCTCACAGGCAGGGGAATACCTCATTTACCATCAGTTTAGAAACAGACAACAGTGACAACCTAAGGTGAAGAAGAAGCAACAAAATAGCCCAGATTTTCATTTATTGACCATCTGTTCGGGTGACTGTCCTGACTGAGCAACTGAACAACGGTGTTAAAAGAGTCAAGAAACAGCAATAATACTCTAATCAAAACATATATAAGAAATAGTCAACATAGAAAATCTCGATTAAAAAAACCACAGGTAAGATTGAGTTGGATGAGGTGGGCAAAATGTATACACTCTAAGTATGTCTCTCAAAGCACTCAGTATTAACTATTATGGTGATTTTTATACATGTTCATATATTTTTTGATATCTCTGCCAGAGTTGGAGATTAATTTTCCTTCCCTCAAATGTGAGCTGGATTGAGTGACTTGCTTCTAACAGACTGTGGACAGGGAAACGACTCAGAAACTCGGCAGTAGAAAGCCTGGGAGAGACCATGCTAATCAAGTTACCATAATCAATAGTAAGACTTACTGATTTCCTGTCCTCAGTGATATGATGTCATGAGAAGGTCATGTCATTTGTGTGATACAATTCCCAACACTCCATGAGCCATAATCATGAGAAAAAATGATACCAATCCAATCTAGGAGTATTTACAATCTACTTAACTAGTATGCTTCAAAATCCTGGGTTATAGAAGAAAAAAAAAAAATTGAGGACCTGTCACAGATCTGAGCAGACTGGAAAGAGAAAACAAATAAATGTGATGTGGATTCTGTACTGAATCCTGAACCATTAAAGCAAACAAACAAACAAACAAAAAAAGACAGATGTTAACAGGAAACCTGAGGAAATCCAAATAAATTCTCCAGTTTGCTGATTCCAAAAAACCGATGTTTATGTCTTAGTCATAAACATTCATTATTATATGTGGCATTATTAGGGGAAGTGAGTGAAGACTACAGGTAAATTCTTAGCATCATCCTTGCAATTGTCCTCTAATTTCAAAATTACAACAAAAGTTAGAAAGTTGCCGACTCTTAGAGGACATTATTGCAAAATTATTTCTACAATAAGTAGAAAGCAATCTATTTTTTACTAACTCACTCTCATCAGATTGAATGGATTGGCCAAGTCATTTCTTCATGGAAAGCAGGCAAACTACAACAAATTTCAACTGTCATAAGTTTATGATTTGTACGTTTCAAGTAGCAGAAAGTCATTATTAATAGATTTTTTAATGAGTGATAAGATTGTAAAAGTGGCTATTATTTCTGAGATGTCCTTATACTGTTCAAAAGTGGGAAACAACTGCAGTCAAAAGTTTGTTTATTCTATGGCCAACCTGGTTACTGTGGAAGAGCCCGACTTTGACTGACAACACTAACATGTTAGATTGAGGATGTAGAAACAGGAGGAACATGTGAGATGCGTGCCTGGCGGGTTGTGTGCTCTGTGTGATTTGAATTCCTCTCTGTTAGGCATCTTGGCTACTGAATTACTCAGGAAGGCTAACAGCTCATAGGAGGTACATGGGAAAGCTAGTTAGTTTGTTCTCTGGGTTGGTGATGCAGAAGCTACCCAGCACATAAATATTCTAACAAGTTTCATCTTGTCACACTAGAGTCATAAAGTTGCTCTGTTCAGCACATGATAATGGTTTTGTAATTCAATTACTGGTAGTATTTGTCTTCTGGGATTTATCTGCTTTAAACTTCGGCACTCAGGTAAAGCCCTTTACCATAAATCTCATGAATGCCGCAGCAGGTTCGGTCCCCTACCCTAGGGCACATCTTGCCATGCCTGTGAAAACCTTGACAGGTCTCTCTAAATTATGGGATTGCTCTGTTTAAAGGTGTTGATGTTTTAAGTGCTAGAGCAAATAATAAAAAACAGTAAGACAGGTCCATTTCCTCTGGATATTTTCTTAGAGACAGATAAGTTCTGATAGACAGACCAAGCTCCACTCTCAATCCAAATGGCTGATTGCCGACATTTATCTTGAAATTTGCAGAAAGGATTCCTGGGAGTCATAGGAAGTCAAGTGCAATGACTTCGGAGTCCCCTAGACACTGAGATTCAGATGCACAAACACATGGATCACTATCTGGATTCACTAGTGTTAGGGCTGGTTTGGGAACTTCCTCAGTTGTGCCTTCCCTCCCCGCCCAGGAGTCAAATGAAAAAGGTCCCAGGTGTTGTCTATCCTCCTGCATCCCAATTATCTATAAAGACAACCATATCTAACCTTTGATTTGCAAAAGAATGATATGCGACTGCACCTTCCCAACTTCCCAAGAGTTATCGTCCATGTTTCACTTAATCAACAAGCATTTGCTATGTGCTCATTTCATCAAGTTCAAAATGGTCACTTTGCTTTTCATTTTAATACCTCTTAAATCAGTAGGTGTCTTACAATCAATGGAATGACAGAGTTTAAATAGCAGATTTTTTTTTTGACATTTACATATCATAAGGGTCCATCGTCATTTGATGTGATTTTAGAAACATGTGTCAGGCACTTTTCTATCCTAGATTTTTGGCCAATTTCTTTTTATCCTTGACCTATCAACAGAAAATTTCCTTTTCTAAGGACCCATTACCCAGAGCATCCTTCCAATAGTAACTTAATATATGTCTTTGTGTGTATTTACCCCTTTCCCTTCTCCCACTGTCTGATGTGTTTATGGCGGATGCATTTACAGCTCAGTGTCTCATTAGAGGCTATATAAAGGGGCAGTGTGAAGCGACTCACTCTGAAGAAGACTGTCACCCAAAGGCAAATAGTGGGAACATGCAATTTTTTTTCATCTATTTGGGACATATTTATTGTGTGTTTAGTTGTATTTAGATGGAATCCATAATAAGTAGAAGCGCAATCTGGTTATTTGAAAATTATATATAGTTTAAAATGATGTGCACAGCTGCCAAGATTTCAAGGCATCCATGACTTGAGAAGACTGCGGTTACTTTGTACTGGATCAAGTTGGCTAAGCTACAATCATATTTCCTGTTACCGCTTCCAGCAACCCTTCACTGAATGGTTGTAAGTTAGAACTGACTTAAAGGGATGGTGTGAATTTGGGGGCAAGCCAGGAATAGCAGTCGTTTCACAGTGAAGATGATTTTGGTTAGAGTGATGTGACGCAGCACAGACATGAGCAGGTTCTGTCTCGTCATTCTTCTCTTGCCCGTTCCATGCCCAGCTTTACTTTCAGCCCATCAGTCTTTCGATGGTAGGCTCCAAACCACAAGTTTTGCTGCAAACTCACGGTAAAACAACAATGCAGGGAAACGATCTTCCCAGGTGCACAGGTGCAGGCTACCTTCATAGCCCTCCCTGCCTCAGGGGCTGCAAATCCCTGAGCTCAGGGTCATGTCTCTTATCTTCCAGGAGTTAGCTCTGAAAGTTACTCAGCTCATTTAATTTATCTCACTTTCATTTAATGAGTAATTCAAGAATTTTCAAGTAATTGAGAGGTTACAAAACAAAACTCTATCTACTGTTTTTGATTCTGAGACAACAAACACCAAAAATACACAAAAACATTAACCATCCCCATTAAAAATATAAATTATTAAATTGAATATCAAAATGAGATCTCAACACTTCAGAAACTCATTAATACCCAAGTTTTCTCTATTCCTTTTTAATGATATTTGCTATTGATGCATCATTTATTTAAGGTTAAGTTTAGCATTCAATTCATGTTTTAATCCTAGAAGTACCCTGTGTAAGGAAAACACTATTACAATGACCATTATGCATATGAAAATTGCAAGACTTAAAGAAGTTAATTGAACCTTGATTGCTTGTCATCACACCCTTTGAAAACAAGATTCTAATCAAAGCATCCGATGCAGAGTTCTCACTCTTACTTGCTATCCACTATCTTTCATTGGCTAAAGACAACATACACAGACGCCAATGGCTGAAGGAATGAGGGAAAGTAAAGGACTGGATAACCCCAGAGGCTCTTGAAATTGAGGGCTTAAGTGAGGCCTGGTCATGGGACTTAACTCAAATTCCTTTAATATTACTCTAAGAAGCAATACTTATGAAGCCCCCCCTTTCTGTTCTCATTCATTGACACCTCTTGCACTCTGTCATCATAAGAGCTCCTAGTGAAAATCTTAGGAGTGACCCAATCTCAGGCGCTGATATAGAAGAGCTGCAGCCCATGGGGACAGAACAGCATCAAGATAAGGAGGACAAGCACCAATGGTGGTCAATAAAGAGTGAGGAAATGAAAGGGTTCACACTGCAGCTGGGGGGTGGGGTTCTAACTTAATTTGTAAAGAAATCTTGGCTAGTCGCAGAGACTAAGGTGCAGGAGGTGCAAAGGGTTGCAAAATGGCACTCATGTGAAGATCATTAAAAACAACAAAATAGAAGATAAAACATCAGTCCTTTTTTTTTTTTTTAAAGATTTATTTATTTATGTTTACAGAACTGGAGTAGCAGCCAGAGGTGTGGTGGGTGAAAGGATTCACCAGAGGCAGAGAGTGGAGCAGAACAGGCAGATCTACTGAAATATACTGCTGGGAGCAGCAGGCAGTCAAGAGAGGTCTGCTGTGTGCTGTGGGTCACTCCCTGGCTGAGCTCAGATCCAACTTGTGTAGCAGTGGCTTCAGAGAGCTTCATAATGCAGTGCTGTGACCCACTGTGCCACCAGGGAGCGCCAAAGCATCAGTCCTTTTAAGGATAGTCTAGTCCAGCCAGCAGGGGCACCAGAATCGCTCCCTTCTCCCTCTCAGGCTGTAATGGCGGAAGTGGCTGCTGCTACTTTTCCCTGTTCCTTTCCCAAAATATGAGCATGGTTCAGATCAGAAGGAGGAGATTCAGAACCAGAAGAAACTTTCTAGAAGGTGGAGGATGAATCTAAGAGAAATAAAGACCACAGTTCAGAGAAAAGGGGATGAGTCCTCCTGAATCCCATGTGCTAGGTCACTGAGTGTCAGCTGTCTAGGCAGAACTCCCTGAGAGGAGCGGGCTCAGTTGCTGTGTCTTTGAGAGGAGGGGCTATAGTCACTATTCCCAGTGAGAGGTGAGAGAAGGAAGCTGGACAGGCCCGATGCTGGGGAGAATGGGAGAGGAAGTGGGCAGTGGTAATTTCACCAAAGTAGAATTGATGGCACGTGAAAACACAAAGATTTAAGGGGAGGTGAGTAAGAGAACAGAGATTATGACTGTAATGCGCTGAGGCTGGGACACGAGGAATACAGAAATAGAAAGCCGATAAGAATAGCTCATCCTTGGCCCTCCCTGGTGGTGCAGCAGGTTAAAGCACAGCACTAACAAGCTAAAGCCACTTCTGCATGAGTTCGATCCCCACCTGCCCCAGAGGTGACCACATGGCACGGCAGACCTCTCCTGACCCGCCCACTGCTCCCTTCAACAGTGTACTTCATCAATCTGTCTGTTCTGCTCCCCTCTCTGTCTCTGGTGAAGCCTCTCACCACCCCTGAGCCTCTGACCTGTACCCCAGTTCTGTATGCACAAACAAATAAATCTTAAAAAAAAAAAAAAAGAATAGTAGTTCATCCTAAATGGCAGTATTCCACTGCCGGCTTAACTGGAAATTAACACCAGTGATGGAGTTTATTTAGAAGTTCTTACAATGAACTGCTTCTGAGTTTCAAGTGAAGGATGAGGCAGATATCTTCATAAAGCAGCGGTACTCCCTTCCTAACAAAGTACCCAATTTCTAGGTATTTTGATAGTTTTAATCCCCCCCTCACCCCTCAACATTATCAGATTGCATCCCATTTCCAGTTTGTGAAATCTAGGAAAGAAAACGCACAGAGGCCCCAGTCTTGCTACTGAATTCATTGCACCCATCCAGGGAAAGAGAAAAAAAAAATGAACAACTATTCCACACCACATTCTCTGCCCTGGTGGTGTATGTAGCTTAGACGCCTCAAAGATGTTGTGAGAATGCCCAGTGTGAAGGAGGGTGAGTCAGGGCAACTAAAACTAACTAGACAAAGACAAATGACAATAAAAAATGAATAACCCTAAAACTGACTCAACAGTGATGTGCATAAGGGTAGTAGGATGCGTAAGGATCAGAGTGTGAGAGTATTAGAAGTCTTGCAGTGTTTTCTGACCATAGGCCAATACACAGGCTAACATTTACAGACGGACTCTTAAACCTGAGGCTAGATGAGGAGCCCTGAGCAGGTTTTATAGACAGATGTGACTTGAATGGTTGGGTGTGCAGCCCGAAGAACAGGAAAGCAGAAGGAAACGTCTGTCACTGGAGCAGCCCTGAGGAATACAAGAAGGGGCATCCTCACGGCAGCTTCACTAAGACCTGGGGCGGGTCGTCACACTGGAGGGCAGATGATGTGGTGCTTAGATAGCACAGGCCCCTTTACCCAGCCATACTTGGGTTTAAGTTTTCCAGCACCAGAGTTCCCTAATAGGTGACATTAAGTAAAATGATTTAACCATCCAGGGTTTTGTTTTATTTTTCTTTTATATATTTTCCATGTTTATGTCCTAAAACCTACCTGTTTTGGATAACTCTTGCTGATGCCTTCTCATTGATTGTCTCCCTTCCTTGGGTAAAAGCTTTCCACCCTTAGTTTCTACCCACGTGGTTTACTGAAATTGATTCTACCCAAATACCTGCATGCCACCATGTTACCTAATCGGGGCCCTGGAGACTTAGTCTCAGTGGTGTCACTGGGGCAATGAGCAAAGGGGAGTTTTCTTTTCCATTGGAGTGAATCTGGGAACTGGGCTGCTAGAGGCCACGGAGAGGAGTGTCCTAGTGAAGCTCACACAGAGGAGCAGGGAACAAAGGTCAGGTCATCACACCGCATGGTGATTTCATGAGCATCGGGGCCCGGTGATGCTAGATGAAGTGAGTTTTGCTGCTTTATCTGATTTCTCTATCAAGTGCCTGGTCATTACAGTGACTTCACAAACACAAACCCCTACTATGGAACTTTATCTAAATGACGCTTAATTGTCCCAAATGTATGTTTCCTACAATGAATATCTAGCTTCCTTCTTCTAAAAACAAGATCTATTTTTTTTTCTCTTCAGGAAACCCCAACATTGAACCATAACTGAGTATCCACGCCATCTCCTATTTCAATTCATACAGGCCTGACCAAGCTGAGTAATGCATTATCTTGGATGCCTTTGACCCAAGCCAGGTCACACAGATTCAGTCTCTGGAAATGTATGGAAGAGAAGCAGACTGGTTTGATGAAGTTTTTAAGTTCTTAGACTATATGGGCTAAAGCTGATGATGTTCATTATTGCCACAAAATGGGAAAAAAAAAAAACAACTGAAAATTAAGCCAACAGCAGAGAAACAAACTAACACCTGAGAAAGTCAAGACTATTAATGTTATTTTTAGTCAGTGGCCACTCAAGACAATTCTTATGCACCAGCCATGTAACCAATTCACATGAAGTACATTATTTAACAAAGCAGATATTGGTCATCATCATTCTGCAGAAGGAAAAACCAAGGCATGAGAAAGTTGAGTAACTTGCCCATGATCCCTTATTTAGTAATCAGCAAACCTAGAACTCATACCAGAGTCCCTAAACTTCTAGGTGTGCTACCACTTAACCTAGTCAGTTTCTGACATTGTGGAGATTATGATCATTATCACAGTTAAATAAAAAAGGACGCCTGTTCTAATGAGAGCAATATTGTGCTAAGATGTCCTGTGCATGTAAATCAATTTGAACTCCTGAAAGAAAGTTCACATTTATGTCAGTTATGGTAGTACTAACAGCAACTGCTGTGATAAGAATAAGATCTTACATTCCATAATTATTTTACAATTGCCACTGATTACTTCCAGGGTAGAATTACTATTGCTGAAATGAAAATTATTTCTCAAGTGTACTACGTGATAAGGAAAAGATACCAATTCATCTTCATTTTTCTCTAAAGGAAATACTATATTATTACCCAGGGTCACTTAACATTTCAATTTAACATTAAAAAAATTCCCCTCAGTCCCCTCCACACCCTACAACCAAACCTGAAATGACTAACAGGGTAGCCTTTAATTAAGCCTGCTGAAAAATCCAAGTGGCCTATAATTCCTGTGTAATTTGAAGTGACTGTTTTCCAAGAGTCAGTCTAATAAAAATTGCTTTGATTGACACTTTTTCTACCTGCCAACCTCAGAAAGTTGCTCAGAGTCAGAAAATAAAAACAATGTGGGGTAGAGACCAAGAGATTTTCATCAACAATAATGTGTACCACATGATTTACAAGGTCTTATGCCTTCTCTGGAAAACCAGCCAAGTTTAAAGAACCCTGGGGAGTCATTTGTCAAGCCCAGTTGGAGGGGTACATATGTAAACACAGTGGCCAAAGGTGTTTTGGGTTTTCTTTCTTCTCATTTACCCACGTGGGCTGTGTTTCCAGGACTCAGAGACTCAGCTCAGAAATTAAGGCCACACAAGTCCACTGATTTACAGTCCCCATATCTGGACATTTGAATCCTGACTTGGCTACTTTCCAATTGTATGACCTTGGCCAAATTACTTAACTTCCCTGTGCCACAGCTACCCATCTGTTGACGATGATAGTGAAAGAATTACGTCATAAAATTGTTACGAGGGTTAAATAACTGAAGCTTCAATACTGCTTATCACAAGGTGAGGCTTGAATACAGACGATGCCTCTCTGTACCCATAGGCAGAGGAGACGGTGACTGCTGATTTTACTTAACAGACAGACTGATTAAAATTCATACACATTCATGTGTAAAGTGTTTATAAAGATGACAATATTATGACATTTGGTTACAAGGGTTTTGCTTTTCAGGCTTTCAGAGAGAAGACCTCCATTCTTTGAATAGATAAGAATTGATTGCATTTAGCAACAACTAAAGTAATGATGGGCAGTATTCACCTCAAGAGCCCTTTCATTTATTTCCAGCTGTTTTTCTATGCACACATAATGCCCAGTAAATAGAGGATGAAACACACACAAAAAAGAACCTTCCTTCCAAAAAGTGACTTTATAATTTATAGGCAAAAATGCAGACATGCAAGATGTCTTATGAATGAGACACGGTGAATAAGCGAGTAAGAGAAGGAACGTTGGCCAGACAAAGGCTACTTAGGTGACCACTAGAGTTGAATTCTTGGGGAAGAGAGAGGCCAATTTGCACTCTGAAAGCAGCATCCAGCCACCTTTGAGGCATCAAGGCAGTGGGAGAGACGAGAATAGGTGTCTCTGCAACAGATGCCTCCTTTAGTTATGAATGTCCCTTTATTCTGGAGAAAAAAGGGTATTGTTCCTTACAGAAGTCTTTATGTGTTATCTTTGAGCTAGTTTGTTTGCAAATGACTTGCTTTTACTTTTTCAAGCAGTTTCACAAGCATTTTAAGAGATTTCTCTAATGTTCTCTAGCTTTCAACTCCCACAGGGGTTTTAGGGCAGTGTTTGAAAATAAGAAAGATAAAAATGCATTTATTTTAGAAGTGAGAAATCTAGGTAGAGGGGGCAGCTGTTAGGTGGCTAGTGATCAGTTCTGACTGTAAGGCCAAGGCTGATGAGAAACTGTGATTTCAGGAGTGGGGGGGCTATACCTTTCACTGCTCTCGCAGGAAATCCACCAACTCCATAAAGGTCTCTGCCTCAAGAACTCTGAGTGGCACACACAAAAGGAATTTCACCTCTTGTAGTGGAAGCTCTAGTTAGCCCTGTTTATAGTAGCAAAGCTTCAGAAATAACCTAAATGTCTTTTCCAAAGACAGACTAAGCACATTAGGGTAAAGCAAGTACAGCTCATGACAGGGATTTGACTCTAATTTCAAATGGGATTGATAAGCTAAATCCATTTGCTAAATAAAATACCTTAGACTGGTTGATTTAACAACAGACTTTTAGTTCTGGAGACTGAGAAGCCACCAGGAACTGGCTCCCAACAGGACTTGGACTTTCTGGTCTCTAGCATGGTGAGTTGCTCAGTCTATGTTACCTACACACTTGACACCTTATGCATAGCGCTCCCTCCACACCATGGCTCACAGATCATTTCCAAAATGTTAAGTATGAAACTTAAGAACATTAAACTGTGCCCCATAGGAACTAGGAAGATGGGAAATCAGGAGTGTGAGGAAGATCTACTTTTAGAATAAATAAGAACTATTTATTTGAACATGTAATATGAGAGTATAGAATGCTTTTAGCAATAACAATCACTACCGCTATTAAATTTGTTTCAAGTGTCTGTCTCACAAGTGTCATCAAAATATAACAAACCAGCTTCCCTTATCTCAGTGACTTATTTCGTGTTTGTCAAGTAATGTGTGACCCGACTTTAACAATTTCTTAAAAGGTTTACAACTCCAACCTCATGCCCTGCTTTTGGGAAGTGTCAACATCTACCAATAAAAACACATCTCCTGTGTGAGTTTTAGGTGATAAAAGAGCCCAATACTCGCTTACTAGGTTCTAGCACAGAATAAAGGTAGACTTACCAATAGAATCTGTTTGGTACGACCCCTTCCTGGATAAGCTGCCACCTTCTCCCAAACTCAGCAGAGCTGTATAACTGCAGAGAAGAAAAATAACTTAGCACCATGACACCGTGGTATATGGAATACACAAACTCCACTCATTGGATCAGTAACAATAATCATGTTTATGAAGCACCCACCAAGTATCGTCCCCAGCCCTCACATATATTCTGCGAGAGGATATTAATATACTCTTTTGATGGTTGAGGAAACTGAGTCAGGAAGATGAAAGGACTTGGACATGAAATCACATGTCCACTAAGCACCAGCAGGAACTGTGATTTATCCTCCGTTCTGCCTGGTGGCAAAGCCCCTGCACCACTAGACCCAGCATATGCAGGTTGCCATGTGGGGTACAAAGCAGTGCAAACTCCAGACCTTCCTGTCCAGGAGCAGACAGCAAGGCCTGGACCTAGGCAAAGTAATGAGAAATGCATAAGGCAGCCAGTGATAAAATATGCAGGGAAAGAGACTTGGGGATCAATCAGGGATACTTAGCAGGTTTGTGCAGATTCAGCTCGGAGTCCGAACGAATGACAGCACTCAAACTGACAAAAACAGGACAGGCATCAATCTCATGGGGAATAACAGGGGTCAAAGTGGTGACATGTCTGGGATGGAATATGAAGAAGCCTGACTTATCTAGATAAGTTTAGATGGAAGTGTTGAGGGCATCTTGGAAAGGACTTTGAATGACAAGTTAAAGAGCCCAGAATTGATCCTGCAGGCAAGAAGGATCAATTTGGTCTTTTCAACAGTAATCAGCAGAACTTCAGGCTATAATGAAATGGTTTACATGGACCCAACACTTGTGTTCCAAGTGCTTCTTATGTATCATTTGGTCAGTCTACTCACCATCCCTGTGATACATGATGTAACTAGGGCCATTTTACAGATAGCCATAAAGCTGATAAGGTTTCAAGTTCATTATTACACTGGTTCTGTACTCTCCAAGGCAGCTGCATAGACAGAACAAGGTCTAGCTCTCATTAGATTCTGCTACCTCCAAAAGTCTTTCTTCTCTTAAGACCTATTCTTCTTTGCTTGTGTGACACACTGTCCTCTCCAATCATCTTTACAGATGAGTGTTCCACATTTCATCTCTAGACCTCCTTGGGGTCATGGAATTTTCTGGGCTTCCAGAAGTATCCTCAGACAGCATCCCAGAAATCCCTATTGTCCTGGGCACTCTGATTCCCACAGCATTGGACAACTGATTGGAAATACATCATGTGGATCATCTCATTGTGCTACGTGCCTGGTCTCTGACCCACTCAGCTCTGATCTTCCATCATCAAGTTTGCTGAGTCTCACAGTAGATGATGATGAGTCACACTATCCAGAGCACCATGGGGGCCCAGCCTTGGCCTCTTCCCCCAGACTCAATCCCCGGTGAGTCAAATGACCACAGAGGTGACTTACTCTGCAAAAGCAGAGGCATATCCGAGGGTCAAAGCCCCCAAAGTGAGCAAATATTCTTATGGCATTGAATCCATGGTAACAAAACATAGCCTAAGGCCAAAAAAGGTGAAAGATCTGACTACCAGAGTGAGCAGCTCAGTCAGCTCTAACCTACACAATAAATGGCTGTTTGGCCAAGGAGAATCAGTGGCTTTTTCTTTTAAGTTTTATAAATTTTCTCTGTCCCATTTTGCTTTGGGGAAATGTATGCTTGATTAATTAAGTGCCAAAGAGAGATGGGGAGAGTGCTCCCCCAGAGAGTTAACAGAGAATGGACAATGCATTCCCTCTGAGTTTAGAACCCACACATCTTCAGGACACATGTCCTGTGTCTGTCGCCAGCGTGTCCTGAACACCCAGAGTGTCCACGTCCCCCACTCCTCTTGCTCTGTTGTTACTTAAACTCAGAGCTACATGTCTTCCCATGAGGTTAAAGGAAGCAGAACTCACACCATTGTATGTGCCTATATCCATGTATAAATATATGCTAATATCTACATTTATGCACAGAGATTTATGCAAATGCAACGAGATCAGGGCAGCTTGAAATCACTAATAATGCCGTGTATCAATGGCAGACTCACTGTGTCCTGCTAATCCTCCTTGGACCCCGAGCTACCCATGCTGCACCAGGGGACTGCCATGCTGGCACCCACAAGGAATTACAGAGCTGAGGATTTGTTGGGGGCCAGCATTTCTGCGTTAGTTTCCCCTCTACGTCTTTTTTAATTGATTCCCTAGGTTTAGATTCAGGAATTGTGGACCTGCCAGGTCTGTCCCATGACATTTGATTTTACCCTCTTCAAGGGGGCTGTCTTGTTACTTGTGAGTATCTGGGGGCCCTGCAAGCAGGGGGTATACCAAGGAGTCCAATAAACCAAGCCTCTCTGAGTCAGCTCAGGAACATCCTTTCCAGTTTCTTCTCTGGAAAGGTCCCTCCCTCTGGGGCTGGTGGACCAGCCTTTCCATCCTCTCACTCACACCTGGGCATGACCCCTGTCGTCCTTGGTGCCACCCCCACTTCTACAGACATGGCGTCCAGAACTCCTTCTTCAGCAGCAGTCTTCTTAGGCCCAGACCAAGGCTACCTTCTCTATGACACCTTTACACACTAAAATCCACAGACAGCTCATTTCCAAAGAACTATGGTATGAGAACATATGGTACTAAACCACACGTTATGCTTTAACACTCCTAGTTCTCTAGTGCAGAACTTCCTTCTATCTCACGTCACTGTAAAATATCTGAAGCCATTCCCTGTCTCTTTTATAAGATCAAAGAAATTTCAGATGTCAGGAATCACATCCATCTGTATCTATTCTGGGTCTAGCACAGCGTTGGTGATTAAGTAAGAAGTTACCTGCTTGGTAACATTCTGATCCCCTAGCAGTGAAGCTACTGAGTAAAGGTCATCAATTTCTTAATGGATGGACAACAGTAATTTATTAGAAGAGTATGTTTTACTTTCATAGATCCCATAGCTATGGGAAAAACAAAAAGGGAAACCTATAAATACCAAGGATTTGCCACTAGAGTTTTACAAACTCACAACTAGACAAAGCTTCACTATATACACTACCTACTGTTTCAAACACTGTCTCCCTGAGAAGTTAATTGTCCAGCCTGCTGTTGTACCAAGGTAAGCAGAAAACTGCGACTTACAGCCATTCTAGTGAATGTGTTAATTAAGCCTACATTCTCTGGCAGAAAAGTTCTCCCCTACAAAGAAGGGAACAGTACCAAGGTCTTTTGCCTGTTACTGTCTCTGCTAAGAGGGCATGACTCTTTTGTGTAGAATGAGTCAATGTCTTTTAATAAATTCCATAGCACCTAAATAAGATGCACTGACTTCCATGTCTGTCTTCAGACCCAAGGCTTCTTTTGAGTGTTAGATCACAGAATTGAGAACCTGTCACATGAGAGAAAGCTGCAGCAGCTTTCTCCAACAGTGGGTTAAGAGAGAGAGACAGACAGGGAGTTCTACTAACCCTCTGTAACAACCACAGATGCTATTTTTGAAAGGTTTTGGTTTGTGAACAACACAGGTAAATATATCAGGGACAAGCTGAAGGGAGACACTGGAGGAGTAGAAACATTAGAGAGGGGATGAGAGAAGGATTTGGGTTGACTGAGAAAACAAGGCAGACAGTCCTGATCTAAAATTATTTTAAATATATGAGACCACTTCCAGGCTACATAAATATAGCCCGAGAAACACCAACCCAATGCTCCTCTCTGCTCAAGATGGATTAGCAGCTTCCGGGCCTCATCTTCTACTCCGTCATAACCTGGCCTGGGGCTGTCAATACTTCCTCTTCCTGCTATGTTCCGCTCCTGAAGTTTTTTTTTTTTTTTTTTTTTTAAGATTTATTTATTTATGTATACAGAACTGGGGTACAGGCCAGAAGTGCAGGGGTGGTGAGAAGATTCACCAGAGACAGAGTGGGGAGCAGAACAGGCAGACTGACGAAGTGCACTGCCAAGGGGAGCAGAGGGTGGGCCAGGAGAGGTCTGCTGCGCCATGTGGTCACCTCCGGGGCAGGCGGGGATCAAACTCATGCTGAAGTGGCTTCTCAGGGCTGCGCTCTAACCTGCTGCGCCACCAGGGAGGGCCGGTTTCTAGTTTTTGAGACATCTCTCATATAGGCTAGTTTTCTTGCCATCTGCCTTTAGCTGCTATTAGAAGAACACAGATAAAAATACAGTCGATTACAAAGGATGTGACTACATAGGGTAGTGTTGCTGTGAGTTTTCCAGGACTTGTCAGATCATCTTTGAAGCCTTCCTTGGGAGCCTGCAGCGCCCAAGCTGGATGAGGGACATGCCCTCCAACAGACAATAAAGTCAATCTCAGCAGGGACACTGAAGAGTGTGATTCACAACTCTGCTGAGGATTCCTAACCCACAGATGGGTTTGAGAAGGGAGAGGTAGGGGACCCACTGATTCCAACTTCGAATTTCCGTCATCTTCCTATTCACATTTTGGTGTGTCCCTAGAAGAGCAGCATCTTTCCTCGAAGGCAAACTCAACATCCTTGTGTTGATGCACAGCTTACAATCATCACTCTCCCTGGCAAGTCTTCTCAGTATTCCTAAATCAGATCAAGATTGTTAGACAGCTTCACAATATAGATCCTCTTTTGCAGCTAAGAACTCTGTGCAAGGATGAGATTCTATAGGAAGTAGGAGTGATGACAGGATGCTGTTTGGCACAAAGCTCCCATGGCGATGCCCCCGTTGGGAAGCCAGCCCCCGGATGCCTCCTCATGGGCTCCTTGAGAGACTTCCCCACTGGTGGCGCACTTCCTGCTGGTGGCTCTTTCGAAGGTTGTCTGCTCATTGCTCTTCTCTTCTCTGCCTTTAACATTTTAGAGGCAGGAAGCCTGCAAATTGCACTTCTTGAAAAGGCTGACAGAAAATCCTGCCAGTTCTATTTTATCTGCCTCATCCTAATACTGCCCTGGGGAAGGTCTGGGTACAAAGCTCTCATCTGCCTTGTGATTCTCTAGTTCTTGCTGCTGTTACTGCATTCTTTTTAGCAAGAAAGTGATAGTACCTTGAGGACTTCAAATAAATTTCTAATGCCGGGCCTGAGGCATTGCAAATATCAAGTTCTTTTCTCCATTGGCTTCAACAGGAAGGAGACTCAGACTCAGTCCAGAGAACCCACTGTCTTCCCAAGTGAGCTCTGCTGCTCTGCTTCTGCAGTCCTGGCAGGAACCAGAACTCACCCTGGGAGTATGTGTGTGTGTGGGGGGAGCGGGGGGTTGTTAGCCACATCCCACAGTTGCTAAAATGGTAGCACTTAGTGGACTAAGTGGTGACATGAATCTGTACTTTGACGGGTTGGTACTGGAAAAAACAGCAAGAGAATCTGGAAGCACCTAGGGAAGTTATAAGTTGAAATATTGGTCAACAGATATAGGTTCCTCAAGGAAAAGCCCTAGCTCACTGGGGCATCCCTCTCCCCTCCCGCCCCTCAGTGATTTCTGTCCCTGCCTGCTCCTTTCTGCAGAAACAGAGCAGCAGAGCACCCTTGGAAAAAACATGGGTTTCTTTGGACTGAGTCTCCTTCCTCCTGTTGAGGCCAGTGGAGAAATGTACTTGATATTTGCAACAGCTCCGGCCTGCCGTCAGGATATCACCGACAACACATAGTAACAGGTGAGATTTTGTTCATAGCGCCATGGTGACTTTATAGGAGAGGCAAATGAGAATCTGCATAGGGAAGGTATATAGTTAAAGTATAGTCTAGTTTTCTTAATAAACAGCTATGGAGAAAGGTGTTTCAGGGTAAAAAGGTCAGTCTGAGCAAATATTCAGGGCAGCGGACCTCAGTGCGGCTCTCTTGATTGTCTTTTGTAAGAGATCCAGTTTGGCTAGGATGCATAAATGAAAGAGAAGTGTGGGCAAGGGCTACAAACAGCAGCTTGGAACAGGCTGCACAGGTGCAGTCTTCCCAAAACTTAAGAGGAGCTGGTACTGGGTCCAGAGGTCAGCAAGATGGAAAGACAAATACATCCAACGGAGAGTTCAGCCTTTGCTGATGAAGAGCGAGCAGGAATGATGACATGTCGCTGGTGCCGTCCATGTCCCCAGACTGGATTTATCAAAATATGTCACTGGCCCTCCTCCAGCTACCACTGGAGTCTGTCACATGTGCCACAGTGGCGACTGGTGTCTGAGGTGAGGATTTGGAGGAGTAGACATGTGGAATTGGGGCTAGCTGGGTAGGAAGGGTCAATACGTGACCGTGGGCCATTTTGAAGCCTACCCAGAGTGGTGGGCCTGGTGGGAAGTTATAAGGAGGGATATTGGTTTTAAAGATTTCCTAATACAGATGGGGAAATAAATACAAGTGAAATAAAATGATGAGATCCATGATAGGATCTCTATCGCAAGTGTCTCCATAACAAGACGCTGCTGTGAAATAAGAGTAACGTTCCCTGGTGGTACAACGGGTTGGTGTGCAGCACTATGAAGCTAGCTGTGCCACTTCTGCATGACTTTGATCCTCGACCCCTGAGGTGACCCACATGGTGCAGCAGACCTCTCCTGTCTCACCCGCTGCTCCCCTCAGCAGTGTACTTCGTCGATCTGCCTGTTCTGCTCCCCACTCTGTCCCTGGTGAAGCCTCTCACCACCCCTGTTCCTTTGGCCTGTACCCCAGTTCTATATGCATAATTTAGAAAATCTTAAAAAGAAAGAGTACCCTTCCACTACCGTATAATCATGCCATCATTTCAATGCACAGATGATGCCAACAGCAGTTTTGAGAGGCAAAAATAAGTAGAAGGAAGACATAAGTGGAACTGTGTACCTGTGAGGTGAAGTCACCAGAAGGGGTAGAAGGAGGCAGAGAGGGCTCAGAAGATGACCACAGCATGGGCGTGACAAGGAAGGAAGCAGTATTTTTTTTTTTTTTAATTTGGTTACACTCCTGGAGCAGTGAAAATATGCGTTGCTAATTGTCTTAAAAGTGACAAGTGAATGAAATTATGGGATTTTGTGGATACGACAAAATTAGAGGAAAGTGTCAATAAATTGTACTCAGCTTGCAATACTGAAAAGATAAACTATTGCAGCCCTCCCTGGTAGCGCAGCGGGTTAAAACAGCACAAAGAAGCTTAAGCTACTTCTGCATGAGTTCGATCCCCGCCTGCCCTGAAGGAGATCCACATGGCAAGGCAGACCTCTCCTGACCTGCCTGCTGTTTCCCTTAGCAGTGTACTTCGTAAATCTGCCTGTTCTGCTCCCCACTCTGTCTCTGGTGAAGCCTCTCACACTCCGCATCTCTGGCCTGTACCCCAGTTCTGTATGAATAAATAAATATTTAAAAAAAAAGATAAACAATTGCATCACAGAGCTAATCATTTGCGGGTCCTGAAATACATAAAGCAATGAAAAAATGACAGCAACTGGAAGCAGTATTTTTAAAATAAATAAACAGAACAACATTGAAAGGAAGTAAAACATCTGACCAGATGTAACAAATGAAGCAGGCTGTTTCTGAAACTCCCTGAGTTTCACCTGGACAGGGGCGCCTTAACCTGCACACGCTCTGGGGACCAGAGCCGGTTAGGGTGAGGGGAACCACGCAGGCGCCACTCTGCTAGTGTGCCTCAAAGTGTCGCACAATCTCAGGAGTGGCTGAGAGTCTGGGGCCCAGTGAGGAGCAGATCATCCATGCTCAAAGGTCCCGCCCTCTCCTGTGAGATCTTCAGACCATGCATAGTCCTCCCTCCACTGGCAACTCAGCTTGTGGGAAAGGCAGCATCTATGAGATGGGATAGGTCTCATGGTGGGCTGGGCAGGAAGGAGCTATTCTAGGGAAACTAGGAAAGAAAGGCAATTAGAAACAACTCCTCCCCACCCCCCCCAAAAAAAATGCAGTGTTTTGATGCAATAAGCACAGGGAGTGAACACAGCCAGACCTAGGTGAGACACTCTACCAGTCACTCTATAGGTTACCGTGGGGGAGTTCTCATAATCTCTTGGAGCCTCAGAAGCCCAAAATGCTAAGCAGGTGCACACTCATCTAGTGTTTGGTACAAGAATAACAAGGCACCATCGCTGTGGTGGTCCTAGCGGGTGCTTGTGAGAGTAAATAGCCTACGCTTGCTCGCTCTCTCTCTTCCCTTCAGATTCAGAATGCTGCCTTCAGTCTTTGGTGTGCACAGATCCTGAGAAAGCGGACAAGCAGATGGCACTGCTTTTTTCTTCCATATTTTCAGGAAGGAAGCAGCCCAGACACTGCTCTCGTGCCCCAGTCTGAGACGGAGCCCCGCCTGGCCTTTCCAGAAGCAGCTGCGGCCGTGGCCTGAATCCCGAGTTTCTTCCAAGGATATTTTCTCTCTCTGCCTGTAGTTAGCTTAGAGAGACACTGATTGGAAAAGAACAAATCAGGAGAGTCAGAGTTTTGGGGAATCTATATTTATGCCTTCCCATGTGCTATTTGACAGGTTTGGCTCTGTAGAGAGCCTGGTCGTTTTAGGGGGGTAAGCAACTTATAGTTCCTCTGCCAGCAATGCGAGTCTTGCAGAGCCTCTGGCTTTCTTGAACGCTGAATGAGCCATTTGCAATTTCTATTTACAATACCCTGTTATACTGACAGTAGTATGTTGAACAGTAACTTTAACATCTTCTCCGATGTGAAATATACAGTCACAAATTCACAGAATATGTCTATTCACAAAGCTAAGATTTCCTCCTCCAGAACCCACCCCCACCCCCGGCAGGTGACATCTTTGTGCAACCACTTTTAACAGGGAAAATCACAGGGAGGGGAAAACATCAGGGAGGGGAAATCTTAGTATTACAAGGTTTGCTTAGAAGCCACTGCTAGAGAAAGGTATCTGCTGGGTATTCCTCACTTGAGTAAGAGATTCACGTTCTAGTATGAAGTCAAATGTCCTTCAAACTCTTCCACACTGGGGCTTGGGTTGAGACAGCATCTTAATCCACTCAGAAAAATGTTGCCATACAGCTCATTTAACCAGCTGCCTAGAAAGCTGCACAGGTAAAAATAAAACTTTGTTTCAAAGCTTAAATAGCTACCAAAAGGTATAACTGTGCTTGCCCAAACCCTAATCACAGTCATTTTAAAACGTCCGTTTCTCCTAACTGCTCCTTTCGTTCAAATCATCACAAAGAGGCAGGTCAAACTGCCTCAGGTAGCAAGTGAAAAAATGATACAACCTGCTTAAGCGAGATATCTGAGGTGAACACAGGCCTTCCGTGTTTGCATATGATGGCATTTCAGTTAGAGAATTTGTTTTACAAACAAGCATTGGGGTTGACATTTAGCAAGCTCCCTGGTTTCCACTCTAATTGCCAGTTTTGTACTTGGATACTTAAATTATTTACATATTCATGAGATTAGAAATCAGCTCTGACATTGGGAAATTTCAAGCACATGGAAACCCTGCCAAAGCAGCATGGTATATAATGCCTAACAGATTTCTTGTAAAGAAATGAGTGCCTTTTTACTCAATGCCAAGCCTTAGGGAGACTTGATGGAGTTAGGTAGGTAGCACAGTCCTAAGTGTTTGTGCTGTGTGCCTGTGTGCTGAGGTTATTTGAATATCCCCAGGGCGTTGAATTTGAAGGCTCCTGCAGGCAGGTCTTTTCCATCTTGCCCTTCTGATATTAAGGGGCTGCTGGATCTTTTCAAAAATAAATAGAGTTACTGTGAAGATAAATATTTTAATATTTGATAGTCTATTGTTACTATGATCAGTAACATTTTCTGAGTAGCCTACCCTGGTCCTTCCCTGCTCTTTCATTCTGGTTCCATGAAACCTGTTAGTAAATGGCAAGGAGGCATCAACATTGACTAACGTGCCTGCAACTTCAGGGAACAAGAAGACAGTGGTCAGCTATGGGGCCTTGTGTTCCCACAAAGCCACCACACTCCAAGTCAGCTTTCTCTCAGGTCTTTGGCTAACACATTGGCAAGAACCTGTTCAGGGCTTACTTGTGCCCAGCTCTGTGTTCACTGACTTACAGACATGATCTCAGCACCCTCAAAGAGACCTATGAGACAGTTATCACTATGATTACATCCACTTTCCACTGGGGGAAACTATCAAGTTAAATGTCTATCCGTGGGCCTTACAGGGTAGAGCACTATTCCTACCTATCCTGCTCTCTGTCTACCAGGGACAAACCAGTTTTACAGATTCTCGAAAAGTGTGACCTCCACTTCCTTAACAAGGAGTCATGACTACCCAAGAAGAGCCAACATTTAAAGCAGTGATGATAAGTTATACCCTTCTACCAGGGCCCAATCTGGAATGAAAGGTGACTAAATAATGGGGAAGGGTTTTGTTTGTTTTTTTAAGATTGATTTATTTGTGCATACAGAACTGGGGTACAGGCCAGAGGCAGTGAGAGGATTCACCAGAGACAGAGTGGGGAGCAGAACAGGCAGATCGTCTAAGTATACTGCTGAGGGGAGCAGCAGGCAGGTCAGGAGAGGTCTGCCACACCATGTGGTCACCTCTGAGACAGGTGGGGATCGAACTCATGCTGAAGTGGCTTTAGCTTCTTAGTGCTGCGCTTTAGCTGCTGTGCCACCAGGGAGGGCCCCTGTTTGTTTTTAAGAATGACATAAAACTGTTTAAAGTCATAGAATCAGGAGAGAGAAGAGGGAGGAGAACTAAAAGTAGGTTTTATTTTAATTTTTTTAAAGTTTCATGCAGGATCTCCCTGGTGGTATGGGTATTAAATTATCAGCACTGTGAAGCTATCTGCAGCCACTGTAGCATGAGTTCGATCCCCAGCCAGGGAGGTGACCCATATGGCGCGACAGACCTCTCCTGTCTCTCAGCTGCCCCCTCAGCAGTGTATTTCAGTAAATCTGCCTGTTCTTTTCCCTTCTCTCTCTTTACTGAGTCCTTCTCACCCACCCACCCCCATATCTCTGGCCTAGCCCCCAGTGTTGTATACATAAATAAATAAAAATAAATATGTTAAAATTCTATAGGACATTACCACATAGGTGGTATAATTTTCCATTTTTATCAATATATGATTTTAACTCAAATTCATCCACTACTTATTCAGTGTCAAGTATCAATACGTAGGATGCATTGACGTGTGAAAAAGCCTGCATTATCAACACTGGCCTTCCCCTTCAAAGCTATGTTTTCGTTGGCTTGTATCTTATACATGAACACCAAACTATTCAAGGTGAGGCCAACATGCAAGCCTTGGGCTTCTTCTATCTTTCACAAACTGTGATTTCTTGGGCTACAGAGACCAGACATCATGCATGACCCTGCATGGTATTCCCTGGACTGCAGACTCATAGAGCTGTAGCATAAGTGAAACAACATAAACATCCTGAAATTCTAGTATGGCCACAAAATGAAGGCTGGACCACCAGTCTGTCTTGCAGGCTTTGTCTTCTCTTCACAGAATTGATCATTCATTTCTATGAATTTTTTTTAATCATAAAAAATTAGCTTCTGATAAGCCAGAAAGAGAAAGAAAAATACCGGATGGTTTCACTCATAGCAGGAGTATAATGGACCAGGCGAGAAAATAACAAAAATAATGAACAACCATAGACCAGAGACATTCTGTGGGGGTGGAGTGGGGAATGGGATCAAAAACGGGGGGGGGAGGGGAAGGGAGGGAAATGCACGGGACTATGGTGGTGGCACAGGGGTGATTTGGTGATGGGAAACCCGTGGGGATTACAATTGAGATGAAAAAAAAATGTGCAAAATGATGTAAAAATAAACTTTTTAATAAAAAAAAATTCAAAAAAAAATTAGCTTCTGAAATAAAACTGACAGACAGATCCATGAAGGGGAGACTAGCAAAGATAATGGTAAGGCAAAAAGCAAAAGCAAAATGACTTCGGAATTACTACCAGAGAGCAGGTGAGGTTTAATTTCCATTTGCCCTGTGCTTTCCATTTGTTCTGACTTTGTTGCAAACACTGAAAAATAACAAAATGTCACATTTTAAACAAAGCAGGATTATTTCTCTAGAAAATAACCCAAAGGTCCAATGACATTGAAGGAGCCAGCCACTAGGACAGGAGTAGTGGGCTGGATATGACCATCCCAGAAAGACACCTGCTCCCCAGTTTCCTGTAGTTCAGAGGTGCCTGCTCTATTCTGTTAAATGCCTCATTTTTCTGTGTAAGAAGAGAGTTCATGGTCTGGGTGGACTGGGACCTACAGAGAGGTGGGGAGGAAGCACATTGCACAGGTCGGGAGTCAATCAGCCTGACCGCCCACGGTGAGGGCAGCAGACCCTTCCGGGCTACCAGGGGGTAGGACTCGCCGGCCCAGATGTGTAACAAAAGGACCTCCTCTCCCCGGGCACTCTGTAGCTTGAGTCCTGGGAATGCTCATGCCTGTTTCACAACACTGCAGAATCTCGCTTTCACAAGTCACACCTCTAGGGCAACCACTCACAGGCCAAGAGCCGGGGACCCCAGGATACTTGGCAAAGCTGAAGTAGCTGCATGTTCTTATATTTCTCTTCCAGCCACATCTGCGTTTTGTTTTCTCTCATTTCAAATGTTTCCCAACACATCATGTTTAGTGAGGTGTTTAAGACAGACTGAGAGATGCTGTTGGAGGCAATGTTTTATAGCACAGTTTGTACACTAGTTTATTGCCAAATTAAAATAAAGATGTAATCTGGCAGACTCAGTCTGCTGCTAAGCCTTCCTTGGGTGGTTTCCTGCATCCGTGCAAGAAAGTGGGGAGAAACCAGCGATGAAACGAAGGACTCTATCTGTTCTCCTACCTGCTCAGGTTCCAAATGCAGAGAAACAAAAGAATGAGCAAAATACTGGGTTCGCCTACTGCTTAATTACAGAATATAAAAATGACTAAAGGAAACCAAGGCACACTGCTGTTCCTATAATAAACGTATGGTATTCTTCACAGCATGTGTAGTGATTCACTGTTGTTTTGTAAAAAAAGTCTAAGAGGTGTGACTTTATGTGACGATATCCCCCTGCCTATCTGACATGAAATTTTCATAGTGTCTGTAATGTTTTCTTTTCCTGGAAATTTCTGGGTTTTCCAAAGGCATGTTCTCTCATAGACCCTTTAAGAGCCAAGGTTTCTGGCTCCCATGTTTATATTGGATGCATCCTCTGACAGGGCTTCCTAAATAGTGAGACTATTACTTTAGAAAATCAAAGAGAAAGTGCTCCACACTTTTCCCCTATGGTCATTCCAGAGTAGCCTGGACAGCCACAGCCCATTCAAGATAGCTTTTACCTCTTGGCAACCAATAGATTTCTCCCTCTAAGAAAAAGGATGCAAACATCAAAACATCCTGAATTTACAAAACTTCGGAGGGCATACTGCCATATACATTTCTCTCTTATTAAAGCTTTTCTAAAATGTATTTAAAATCCGGCTTCTTATGGAACCAATGAACAGTAAAACTCCAGGTTGGGCCAGAAAAAAAAAAAAAAAAACAATCTGCTCAACAAAGCTCTTTGAGTCCCTAAAACCTGACATCAAAAATTTCGGCTGGGTGACCAGGCATTCAAGATGAAATGCAGCCAGAACAGAACACTGGGGCCAATCAGGGCTCTAACCTTCCAGCCAGAGATCACACTCTGTCTTCAGGGCTCTAAGAGTTTCACTCACTAGAGGAGACAAAAGCAATGGCAGTGAAATTTGGACGAGTAAATGGGGCTCTACATTCCAAAGAGAGAAAGACATGGGGAGCTGCAGAGAAGGAAAGCGAGGAGAGAGGGGACCCTACACAAGTGAGTTCTAAAGGAGCTGGCCCTGAAACAGAGACAGGGCATCTTGCCTATGGAAGTTTGTTTAGAAGATTTATTTATTTATGAATATAGAACTGGCATACATGCCAGAAGTGCAGGGGGTGAGAGGATTCATCAGAGACAGAGTGAGGAGCAGAACAGTCAGATCTACTGAAATATACTGATAAGGGGAGCAGTGGGCAGACAGGAGAGGTCTGATGTGCCATGTGGGTCAGCTCCCTGGCCAGGAATTGAACTCAAGCTGCACTGGCTGCACTTAACTTCATAGTTCCTTAACCCATTGAGCCACCAGGGAGGGTCTTACCTTGAGATTCCCCTCAGCTTAGGTAGGGAAAGAACAGCATACAACCAAGCGAATACTAGAACTGAGGTTATGATCTTCACTGCAAGTTCTGCAGCAGCAGAAATAGCAGTTGTCACAGAAAAATTGATGAGCAATACTTACATGAAAGAATAAATGTTCCCTTTCCCTGCACAAATACAGTCATTGACTTGCCAACGCCAGCCTGGGTCCCTCCTTAGGGCGCACTGCCGCATCTCATCAGTGTTAATAGCACCATGATTCATGGGTGATCGCCAGTTATTATTTCTGTATCACTGACCCACCTGAGTGGCCACAGACCCTCTCAACTTGTCTCCCAGCCAACACCATCAGCTAATGGCTCGGTTGCAGCACACTCTCCTCCTGGCTAGTGTTACATTCTTCATTCCGTGATTCATGCCCTGCAAATGGACTCTGCTCCAAACCCTACTCTTATTAGAGGGTCATCCCCATTTTTCTCCTAAGGATAGTTCTCTGTCATTCTCTCCTGGAAAAACAGAGGTGAAGAAAAAAATGGCCTCCTTCCATCTGCTGACCTTAATTTATCCCCCTCCAGAATAAGAACTCTTAACCCATTTCATGTGAGGCTTTCTATTATCCAGTAGATGTTGACATATGATACATAGATTAGTTTTACCCTTTGAAGAAAGTTATTAACATCTTAAATTATTGGTGCTTTAGCTATATAAAGAGAAGACCGTTAAAGCATCTTACAACTCAAAGATAATGGAATTCATGTGGTCTGTGGTCACAAAAGATGCTTTGGAACTTCTGAAATGGCATCCCAACAGATCTTCCTACTTTTGACCTCACACTACAGTTCTTCCTTATATTTCTACCAGAAGAAATATTGTAATCTAACTGCTGAACATTTCTTTCCATTGTCAAAGGATTCAAAAGGCTCCTCACTAAGAAAACAAACAAACAAAAAATATTTTGCCAAACTGGTAACCAGTTAAAAAAGTCAAAACAATGAACATTAGGTTCAAAAAGTATATATAAGTATAATCAGCCTTCCCAAATTTCAGTGTTCACCAAACCGATGAATTCACAATCCTAGAATTATGATTTTTCTAACTTTATTATTGTATCACCTCTCTGCTGTAAAGATGCCATCACTCCCGTACCACACCCGAATAGTGGGGTGAATAGAACCTATTCATTAAGGTTCAGGGAAATCACTTCCTAACATCTCTACCTCCTGCACTGAGAGCTGCCTGTCTCCCCAAGCCTGTCCAGCTCTTCTGAGTGCATGTGAGTGAAGGCACTTATTTGCTCTTCCAGATTATTTTGGCAAACTCACAGACTTTTATCTTTTCTCCTCAGATGAATTGAAAGCTCCATGATAGTCATTTTACCCCAACATTACATTCTGCAGCGTACCTAAACCAAACTGGAGTATAGTATTTGTTTCGTTTTTTTCCAATTTCATGGAAGTGCACCTTCAATTATAATGACCCCTACAAACACATGCTAAGACAAAGGAAATCAACGCCAAGGACTGTTGATTACACTTGGCCAGGTTGGGCCCACGACCAGCCCATCCTTGCTCCTCCAAAGTTACCCACATGCTTTATGCTCTTGGGAGATAATACTTGAGGGGCGGGTTCATGAAGGGCTGTATTTCGGGGCATCTCCTTCAGCACAACTACAAGTATGCACAGTTTTCACTTATCCAGGGAAATCTGGTCCTTCCTGTGCCTCTGGAATCAGGAGGAAAATTAACCAACTGTCAAAATAAATATAATAACCCAGTAGATTAAATGACTGGTATTCTGCCCCGAGCTGTTCGGTCCTCCCCTTTCATAACTGCACCATCCTGGGCCAGATGCACTGTGGCTGGACTCCAGGAATGAAATTGTACATTCTCTGAAAGGGTAGCCAGGCTGTTCATGAGGGAAAAAAAAAATACTAATTGTAAATCTTTTCTATTTTTAGGCTTAATGTGCATTTTATTTGGCAGTGAGGGCAGCATGAATAAAATTCCAATCCTAAGAATTTTAATGTGCTTCTTCCAAAGTACTCTTGTCAGTAGAGACCTTGGAAAGCTATTTTCTCATTCCGTTCCTTCACGGAGAGCCCTCCATTATCTACATCAATCCAGAGAGATTAACCCTCCGATATCCTTCTTGCTCATATGAGCCCAATGGTTCTTTAAATATATGCCATTTCTAACACTACTCTAAGATTTCCCATAATAACTTCATAGAATTGTGCATTTCACACACGGTATCTCACATTTTATTTATTTATTTTTTTTGGACTTTTATGACTGGACTTTCACATTTGTGTTCTGTATTTGGTCTCTTTTAATTATAATCCAGTCGTATTTGCTTTGGCCAGCCTTATATTCTGAGAATCTAAGTTCCTTTAGGGCAGGCATTATCTGTAGTATAGAGTATATGATGTATTTCATAGTGTCACCCTTCGTGGAATTCATCTCTCTCTTTCTCACACATTTACATACATGCATATATGTATGTAAATGATCTCATTTAGTACTTTCTTAAGAAAATGAATTTCTGGTGCAGCAGACCTTTCTTGTCTCGCCCACTGCTCCCCTCAGCAATGTACTTCATCAATCTGCCTGTTCTGCTCCCCACTCTGTCCCTACTCCTTCACTCTGGTGAAGCCTCTCACCACTCCTGCACCTCTGTCCTGTATCCCAGTTCTGCATAAATAAATAAATCTTTAAAAAAAGAAAAAAGGAAAATGAATTTTCTTCAATTCAACCAATAAATGTATAAAAGTCCTAAACTGACCAAGTCCTGAATAATGTCGCCTTCATAAGTTATTACTGCTCCTCTGCTGAATTATTTGATTATTTTATCTAATTACTAGTTAGTATTCTTAGCCTCTTCAAGGTCTTCCATCTAAGAGGCTACAAAATATAATGGGCCTTTTACCCCCCCCCAAAAAAAATAATCTCTTTAGAAATATGAAACACCATCTTAAACTCTATGGTGGTGAGGATCTCCTGACAGCCTGAAGCATCTAGATTAGAACTGCTTCCTCATGAGTCTTCTCTGAAATCTGTTTTTCCACTGTATGACATTTAAGACACTTATACACTCAATGAAAAACCTGAGGTGCTTCTTGCGGCCCTTTTTCTCACTGGCACAGAGTTGAGGTTACTGCACAAAATAAAAGTGATCACTGAGAAGAAATATAGAGATGGTTAACTGATAGTCTTTCCCCTGGATAACCATATCCTAGTCTCTTAGACAAGTTAACCACACTTACCTTTTGGTCTTGGCTGTATGCCAGAATCCAGTCCTCTTGTTTCGGGTGGAAGAGCAAGCTCTGGATGTAGAAATTCAGTCGGTACTTTTGATAGGTTGCCCCTTCGTCTGAGCTGATCAATAAACTGCTTTCAATCTCTGGGTCTGTGAGTAACATAATCTGCGAAAAGAATTGTTGGAGAAAGAAAACAACAGAAAGTTGTTTACAGAGGCACACAACTTGAAAATGAGCTAAAATATGGATGCAAGAAATGAGGGTCAAGCCAAGAACAGTTGGTGAAGCTCTGACTATGTCAGTTCTAGTCTACCTCGAGTCTATGCCACATAACTATTTCACTAAAAGATGAAAGAGGCAGGAAAAGATGGAAGGAGAGAGGAGGAAACATATGCCTGCGTTTTCTTCTCCTCCAGGAGAAGGACTACTTGCTCTTTATTTTCCCACAAGGACATGACCGTAATCTCCTCCCCTAACCCAAATCCTCCTTCCTACTGTACCTTGTCTACTCTCCATTTAGGAAAATCAATCAACGAGTCTATTGTGGGAAATGCAGAAAGAAATAGAGAGAAGATGGAGTCCATGGTTTTTTCTCTCCTACCATAAGCCTCTTTGTTCACATTAACACTAACCCATGTCATCCTACACTGAGCCTGAATCTTGAATCAAGTCTGGACTTCCTATAGCTTTTTCTGGGCACTGTTCACTTCATTATTGCCTAACAAACCATCTACTTATTCATGTTGCCAGGGTATATATAACTTCTACTAAAATCGTGACAAACATATTCCCAGCAGCTAAGTTAAGGTCCAACATATATTAGTATGCAATTGATAATGATGAAATGAAAAATGATGGAATAGAAGGAATTTTCCACACATCCCATGGATGGGGCAGCTGAGAAGGATGCCCTTCTCCATCTTCACTTTGCTGATAAGAGAACATGCTATACATGTGTAAAAATTCACAGTTTCAGATCCTCAGCTGAACACTCCACTGGGATGGTTAATCTTTGGCCAGAGCACTGTGAACAATCTACAAAAGGGGAAAGATGGAAGAGCTGACTGAAAACTGCTTTTTAGTCTCTCATTTTATGCCTCTAGGAATGTGTGATAAAGTACCTCATTCCTGATTCTCTGCAGGTCTTCTTTCACTCAGTCAAAGTGTGCACCTAATGTCTCCAGACAGGTGGCCTTAATGCTACCCACTGCCTTCCTCCCCATCAACTTATTAATTGGCACTTTCTGAGTTTGGTTCGGAGAAGCATGAAAAATATGCTTAATGGGTGGCTATATGAAGAGAAATCACAGCGGCCTCAAGTTTAAAGATTACCAGCCGAGGATGTGGCAGTTGCAGGAAGAGAGAGACAGGGGGGTGGGGAAAAAAAAAAAGAGCGATTTCATAAAAGAGCAGGGTGCCAGGAAAACACAGCTTTCTCCAGCATTTGGAGGCAATCATATTAAAGCCTCAGAACAGTTAGTGTCCTCCTCAAAGGCAGCTTCGTGTCACTGCAAATGGCACCAAAGCACACACACAAGACACTCTCAGCCGGAGCCACGTCTCTGTGATCTGGGGTGGATTCCAGGTTCCTTGCTGCCCTTCAGCCTTGCCTCTAGAAGTGCTGAAGGAGGACTCGGGGGGAGGGAGTGGGCAGCCAGCTGTGCTCCAGATGAGGGAGCACACACAGATAATTGCTCACCCACATAAAGTGCAGCAAAGTTAGTGGTTTCTTTGTCTTTCAGTCACCGAGTCAAATGTGTCCCCTCACTGGATGGCTGACGTGAGCCCATCAGGACAAACTCACATGTCTTCATCGAAATCTTTTCTATGCATTAAGCCAGGACAATCAGATGGCTCCTGAATTCAACAAAATATTTCCAGGTGATTTCCTTTTTACTCGCGCATAAAAGCTGTCGTTTTCCAAATAGCAAATAAGGCACCGATTGATCATATTGCTTTGTGTCTCCAACCACAATTAACAATGACATAGAACAACCTTTGTGTGCTACTGCCAAAAAGTAATTTCCATAATAATATGAAGAGGCTCAATTTTATGGAGCATCTATTGTCTCAGGCAAGGTAATTTTCCCTTCTGATTTTCTAATTCCCCGTTAACCAGATATGTTTTCCTTTTCAATGAGTGCAGATCTCACCACCTGCTTCTCCTAGCAGATGACTTCATCAAAATAAAAACAACAGGCCTACCATATATCCTCAAATTGAGCTGATATTTATTTATCATTTCTTTAAAATATTTTGATACTCACTTATCCTCTAAGCCATCTGACTGTATGGGATATTCTGCATCCTGGTAATAGTGAATGGATATAATATGCAAATATTTTCAAATATACAGAAACTTAATTCTGGGTAAATAAATCTCTGGAGTTCGTGGCTTTCTTCTAGGTACTAATATAGCACAGTAAAACCTTACCTTCTCCATATACCTTCTCACCCAAACCATCTATTTGGGGTTCTAACACGTTGGAAATGGTAGACAATGTCAGGAGACTTTCCCATCAGATTTAGAGGTGCACCTGTATCGCGGAAACCTTCCTGAGATTCCTTTCTCAAGTCTCTGCTTAAATCCACTCAAAAGTATCAATCTAGATTTATTATTGTTTAGCTATTTTTAAAGGAGTATATTTTTTTAAAGATTTATTTACTCATACAGAACTGGGGTACAGGCCAGAGATGTGGAGGGTGAGAGGATTCACCAGGAACAGAGTGGGGAGCAGAACAGGCAGATCGACGATGTACACTGCTGAGGGGAGAAGCGGGCGGGTCAGGAGAGGTCTGCCTCGCCATGTGGATCTCCTCGGGGCAGACGGGTATTGAACTCATGCGGAAGTGGCTTTAGCTTCTCAGTGCTGTGCTTTAACCTGCTGCGCCACCAGGGAGGGCCTGTTTAGCTATTTTTATTGTGCAAACCGCTTTCTAAGGCTAAGGCTGCCCACGGAATTAAAAATAAAATAGTTTGTGATTCTGCCTATTCCTTCAGCAAGTTAAACTATATTTGTGCTTTCTACTACTTCTTGTTCAGATCTGTATGTCACACCAATGGTTGAGTTGGAATTTGTTATTCTGATTTTTTATTTAATATTATGATCTGTAAGCATTTTTAATTGAACTATAAACACACATGCATGCACACATACTAATGCATACAGCTATGTAATTCCTATTAGCCACATCTTTCAAAATAATTAAATTACAGCGAACGCAGTGGTTAAATCATAGAACTACTTAATCAATTATTGCTAACTAAGTAAAATTTTATTATTTCAGCCTTCAAATTCAAATTCTCTGGCAATGTTATTTCAAATGGGTTAAACAATTTGTCACATTTAATATGTTATTAAAACTAAGTTAGTAAATCGATAAAGAATTTAAGCTAGACCTATATTTAACAGAAAATATTTACCCTATTTGAGGGAAAAGCAGTGCAAATAAAAAATGTTATCTAATCCTCAGACATATATGGGGCCAATTATAAATAAATAAGGCTATATTTTTAAGAAGGTATTTTACTGGGAAATATCAAAACTGTAATTTCAAGTTAGTACTTACATTTCAAAAATAACAGATTACATTCCTTAAATAATCCCAGCGATCTCTCTTTTTGTTATTTACACTGGCTACCTACCCACATCTGGCTCTTGATTTGTTTAAATAGCATTTTGTTACGTTTAATCCTCTGCATTTTGAAATAGCATCTGAATGATAAAATTTTAGGAGGATTCTGTAAAAGGCATCAAACCAAGCTTTCACAATTCCTGAAATGTGCTCTCTAAAAAGAGGGGTCATCACTTATTTGACATAAACTGTGATCCACATATCTTAGAAAATAAACAAATGAATGAAAATTGAATTAGTGAGTGAATGAGTCCTTTTTTGCTGAATGCAGTCCAGTGACCATTGCAACATTGAAAGTGCAAGTCCATTTAAGTGAATCTCTATTGTTTTGCTTGCAAGAAAGGAGGGTAGAGACAGGAAGAAGAGCCTACCTCAGTCAGGAAAGTAATTATTCTCTGTTCAGATCAGCTCATGAGTGATTAGAGCCAGTTTGCTTATACCTTGCAAGGTGTACAGACATTGCAATGATGGGACCTGTAAATGAATTGTTTTCCATGGAAAGTCAATAATGACAACACAGGCTCTTGCCACCCAACTCTAACATCATCCATCATCCACTCTGCAAGAAGAAGAAACTTTACTGTGCTTTTCCTACAGGTGACAAATGAACAAGAAATGCAATTTATAGATTTCAAATATGTCACTTCTTTCATTTTTTGGCATCAGTCTTTTTGGCAATGCAGTGTCATCAGAAATTAAATGTATTTTCACTACTGTGTTCTGCTCCAGATTCTACAGCATGTGATTCTAGAAAAGGTTAACTGGCAGCATTCTGATTTTTCCAGGTGCCTACTGAGGACAAGTCCCCTACAGGAATGCAGCCACTATTCCGCTGTCCATATTCTTGTCCTGGGTATGGGGTTCTTAGAATACTGTTTCGACGCAATGGTGATACTAAGGGTAGCTTCACTACTTAGATACCTACTTTCCTCCAAATTTCTTTGACTCTAAGGGAAAGAATAGTTGTTGTATGGGGTGTTGCTTGTTACTTATTTGTTTAATATATCTACTCATTGTCATTCGTGACCTAGAATCAAGAAGCAATAACATACTGGGAATATCTCTCTTGTTTTTAATCAAGCTTAACTCAGATCCAGATGTTCATATCACAGTGCAAGGTAAGTATTTTCTACAGTGATAATGACAGTGGAAAAGAGAAATCACTGTAACAGCAGTTGGGCACTGCAGTTATCTATTCACTTTATTCAAATAAAAATCTATCTATAATTGGTACAAGAGGCTAGTTACAAACCTCTGACTTTGATATTAAAAACAAATTAAGCAAAAAGCAATCAGAGCAAGTAAGTAATTTGCTGACCAAGGTGGGTGGAAAACTGCCTAATCCCAGTGGGAGCTAAGCATGTATCCTTCCTAGATGAGCTAAGAGTGAGAGCAATAAGTACTTATCAATTGGTAATTGCTAGAAGACAGTATTAAGGAAAGTTACACCGGATCCTCAAACGACCCATGAAAGGAAATCACTGAAGAAAAAACAATAGTGAGGAAAGTGATTAAACAGAGAAGGTTCAATCAAGTATGAGCTGAGGCTGTGGAATGGCAATCTCAGTATGCAACCGCTTGTCCTAAATCCCACTCCCACCCCCTAAACTTAGTGGAGCTCACCTAATGCAGCATCTATATCCTTAACCCAAAGCAGGGTCATTGTAAACCCAGACTGAGGAGATCATTTAGGCA
>NW_004567112.1:13752449-13763587 GCF_000260355.1 Condylura cristata | reverse complement strand
TTTTTATCCAACTTTATGAAGATATACAGAAGAGCTAGGTTCACCAGGAAAGATCATATATGGCTTATATTCCTTGGAAGATGGTTCAAAAAAGGATGTTTACAGAAAATGCCTTCTTATATCTCTTAGAGCCACTGGAGACAGTCCACTCCTGAGTCAACTTTGGACATCTCAAGCTAACATAGACTCTTTCACCGAGACTTTGCTTTTATTACTGTGGATGGCATTGGGCATCCTCAAAGGAAATATTTGCCCATGTTTACAGGTTTGTTTGCACAAGCAATGTCATGGTCAAATTCTACACCTGATCGTAGTTAGGTTGGTGTGGATTTGTGCACTTCTTCAGGAAAGAGAAAGTGGATGTTTAGAGAAGATGAATCAAACCATAAGGAGGGACACCATGACAAGATGCATACTACAATCACAGTAAAGATGACTGGACTCTAAAGATGCATCTGAGGGTCACCTCTATCATCTATTACACGTACAGCCTTGAAGCCCTCACAGTTCACTTAATCCTTTTTAGCCTCAGTTTCTTCACTAAGGATAGTGTTACTGTGGAAAAAAAAAGAATGTTTATTGAGCATTTGTTAGTACCAGGCACTTCATTAAACCTTGAAAACAGATGGCAGATATTAAGCTCTTAAAAAAATACACTTAGTGGGCCCTCCCTGGTGGCCCAGCGAGTTAAAGTGCAGCACTAAGAAGCTAAAGCCACTTCAGCATGAGTTTGATCCCCGCCCTGGAGGTGACCACATGGCGAGGCAGACCTCTCCTGACCCATCCGCTGCTCCCCTCAGCTGTGTAGTTCGTCAGTCAGCCTGTTCTGCTCCCCTCTCTGTCTCTGGTGAATCCTCTCACCAACCCTGCACCTCTGACCTGTACCCCAGTTCTGTATGCATAAGTACACTTAACTATATATTAAAAGACCACTTACGAGGTGTGAGGAAATGAGGTGACTTCTTCAAGGTCACATAGCTAGTCAGTGGTAATAGATATCTATGTCATGCACTGCATCAGTTTATGTGAAGATCAAATAAGATCATCTGTGTAAAACAATGTGAAGTTCTATGCAGACATTACTGCTATTACTTCCCAAAGACTGGTGAATTGATAACTGCAGGTTCTGATGGAATGTGATAGTTATATTCTAAACAATAAAAAGATAGATAAAACATTTATTACAAATATCTCATAAAATACTGCCTAGATGGGAGAATTGTGTGTGCAGGTGGGTTGGGGGTTATGGGAGGTGAAGAAACATGGAACTAGGAGATAGATAATGAAGATTCTCTATAAAAAGATGATTGGTAAGCTATTCTTGAAGATATAAAGAGGTTTTTCTTTGTTGGCTTTAACTATAAATCTTTTGAATCAAAATACCCAGCCTGGTTCATACTCTGATTTTTTCACAATGGCCCTGGTCTCTCCTCTTTATCCTGCTGGCACCATTGCTTCAGGAGACTGTTTATGTAATATCATAGGAATTGGCTAAAATGACAGATATGGGGGCAAATAGTGCTGACCTAAGGATAATTCTGGTGAGAAAATAAACATTTCTCCACAAGCTAATTCTCAAAAATTGTATACTAACACCAGTATGAATCATTCTAAAATAACTATTTACCCAATAATATATGATATTATGTTCAATTAGCATCCAGAAAAATGAAATCCTTTTGCAAAAAAAAAAATTCCTATTATCATACTAAAGGGATAAAAGGGAATATAGGATATTCATCAATGCCTTTTAATATGATTTTAAAACATGATCTTTTAGCAGCAAAGATTGAAATATAAATTCAAGAGACATTTTTATTATTGCAGTCACCATGGAAACTGATTAAATACCTTGAGAATATTTGAGCCACCTTAAAAATCCCAGCATTATCCCATAGGTTCCACTAAAACTCAATCAGAACACACTTCCATGGTCATAACAAGTCACAGAGTAACTTCTCTCCTAAATCCCCAAAGATCTATAAATGCCAAAAGGTTACATCATTTTAAAATGTTAGCTGCTATCAGAAGGTTCAGCCTTGCTGGGAGAAACGGACATTCATCTTCTTTGCTCATGGGAAACTTTACAGGAAATGATGTTCATTTAATGATAAGAAATCTCTTTATTCCACCAGAAGTGATAAAGGAGAGGAGATGGGGAGAAAGAAAGAGAAAGAGAGGTTATTAGTATATTTCAACTTTGATTTAAGTGAGGGGCACAGCAGATTTGGTAAAATCACTGAGTTGTTCCTCTCATTGTAGAGTTTGAATAAATGTCAAGTTGAAAGTCGGAAGAATGGAAAGAAGAACCCTAAAGCATAAATCTATTCTAAAAGTTAGTGAACAGGAAGTACCTGCATCCTTCATCCCTTGCTCTACTCACATCATCACCCTGACAAGTATGCTTTAGTTATACTTACATGAAATGGTCTATGGCCACGGTGTACTGGGGAAGATTAATGAAGTCTCAGCCACATGAGATCTTGCTAATGTATTTGGCTATTAAAGCTTTCCTGAAAAGACTATGGAGACCACCAGGGTTTTTTCACGAACAGGATTTGCAGATTAGTGAAGTGAGAGTCGCCTCTGTGGTTCCACTGCAGTGCTCTCCGGAAGATGGGGCTGGAGGGGATCATCCAGGAAGAAGTGCCTCCTGTTAACAAGATCTATTTCATGCAATTTTTTTCCTTCCTCCTTCAATTATTTAATGACAGACATTGATCATCTCAAGTTGTTTTTGAGAGGCAGAAAAGAGTGAATGTGCTTAATCAACATGCCCTGGAACATAATTATACGATCTGCAGTTTTCCTGTCTCCTTTTTTTTTTCTTATCCTTTCGTCAGTGCAGGCAATATAATAATAATACAGTATTTTTAGAAGATCTTTTTTTCCAGGACTGCATTTTCAAGGTAGTTTTAAATCTTGGTCCATTCCATTTAAAATGTCAAGTATTGGCCCTCCCTGGTGGTGCAAAGGGTTAGGGCAGAGCACTACAAGCTAGCTGTAGCCGCTTCAGTGCAAGTTTGATCCCGGGCCCCAGAGGAGATCCACATGGCGTGACAGACCTCTCCTGACACGCCTGCTGCTCCCCTCAACAGTGTACTTCCTCGATCAGCCTGTTCTGCTCCCCTCTCTGTCTCTGGTGAATCCTCTCACTGTTCCTGCACCTCTGGCTTGTACCCCAATTCTGTATACATAAATAAATAAATCTCTAAAAAAAATTCAAATAGTGTGGAATGCATACATTGGTGCACTATTGTAAGAGAAAAGGCTTTGTGTTTCGTATATTTATTGTGTGTCCAGTGGCCTCAGAACAGTGGTTTAAGACATTTGTTATGCTTATGGTGTTGGGTCAGGAATTCTGGAAGGGTTCACCCAAGCAGTTGCTATCAGATCCGCATGAATGCAACTATGATGCTGAAAATAGAGGTTCCACTTCCAACATGGCCTCTTCACCCATGCACTTCACGATAGGTTCTCTCCTTATCACCACTTGGCAGGCCACCCTCCAGGTCTTCTCCATGTGGCTCAAAATTTAAATGTCATCAAGTTTCCTAGTAGCTGAATCTCTTAATTGGTGATTGGCTTCTTCTCGTGTGAGTGTTCCAAGACTAAGCACTTCAAGTACTTCAGTGAGACTGCAAAGCTTCTTCTGATCTGCCTTCAGTAGTCCCAGGATATCTATTTTGCCACACTGCACTGATCAAATAAGTCAGTGAGTCTGGACTATATTTAAAAGTAAAAGGAGAACAGTTTCCAAATCAAGGATGGGAAAGAGATGTACACAAACACCACAGAGATGGTGAGAATTGATGGCAATCATTTGGAGCTCTATAGCCACAGCTATTTTCTGTATAAGTTACCACTTATAACAACTTATAATAAAAAAAAAATAAGGACAGGATAAAAAGTGACAGCCATGCTGAAAAATCATGATCATAACCTATCTGGGATATAGACAATATGAGGTTGTCAGATTGTTCATTGGATTTTGGCTGTGAAACTTTTGAAGGCTTTAAATTCCTAATCCAGTATCAATTCAAGGTTAATACTTATTGAAGGCCAAATAAATTTTATTGTTAATCAGTCTCAGATACATCAAAGGAATCGAGTTTAAGAAATTCCAATCTTTAGATCTTCAGATTTAACAGACCTTTTAAATGCACGTTAATGTGTGCATAACTAATTCTAATACGAGAGTCCATAGTTAGGAATTATAAATTCTATTATTGAATTAAAAGATTTTATATCATAAAAAAATGAGTCTCCTAAGAGTAAAATTGTTCATACCCCTTTATATTTATAATGAGAGCTCCAGTAGCAATGACAACATTACCCAGCAGCTGAAACCTGGATCTGTACTGTTCGCTTGCATTTTGAATAAACCAACTGACATTTTGGTAGACTTAGACCAACAAAACAATAAAAGGCCATTTCGGCCTAAGGTTGAATTCAGTTTAATGGTAAATGTGTCCCAGGAATATATAGAAAATTCAATTTTTACCATGTGCAGGTTCATATAAAACCAACCAAAATTGTTATTTCATGTTTTTTTATTTTATATGCCTCCTCCTGCTGGTAACTCAATTCCTACTTTTTCTATGCCAACTCTATAAAACACTCATCTGTTCCAAGTTACTACCAACAGGGAACACACGCTTTAAAAAAATAATCACAAAAACCAGCTCTCTTGAATTGGTAGTTCTCAGCACCATGTTAAAGCATCTTGGGTCCAAAAGAGAAAAAAAAAAATCTCCTTAGAATCTTTGTAAACAACTTGCTCTTTGATGTATCTTGTCAACATGATTGCCCAAAGTTAGCATTCTGTCACTCATCCAACGATGGAGGTGCCTTTCTGTTTGGGGACTGTACAAAAGCATTTTCAGGCTGAAATTCATATTCATGATGAGCTCAATATGCCCATAAAGACACTATCATTCATAGAGTTGGCTGATCTTGATTTAGGATTTGCTTTGACTATATGACAGTTCTCAGTCAGTTTGCCTTTCTCTAAATGAATCACAGATAGAGTGAACATATGTCAGATTCTGTGCCAGCAGCCCTGGCTTATTCCTATTGTACCAACATAAAGATTATTACTGATACTCACAAATGTATGATTTGGACAATAAATTATATGGTCACTCTCATGATAGGAAGGTTTCTTTACCTGGGACCCTCAGAGAATTTCTCTCAAAAGTACATTTTTCAGATAAATGAGAATATTTAAAAAAGCAGAGGCCATATTTAATAAAAGAAAGGTCCTCAACTTCCTAGACAGACGTAGGTGATCCTTGACTGAATAAACCAACTACCTTTCATGATGCCCTGAAACCAAAGTGGTAAATAGATTACCTAGTTAATTCATCCTATGTATAGCAATGTCTTCTGAAACTACCATAGTGTGCTGCATTCACCCCATAATAGGAAATAGTTTTCTGAATCAATCACTCCCCCTGCCTCACATCCATTCCCTAACTCGTTCTGGTCAGAAAGGCTCCTACTAATATGATCAAATTACATAATAATCTTCTACATCATTCCCCCAAAGATATATGTTTACTAAATTAAGAACACATTTTCAAAGCAAACCATGCCCTAAAGCCAATTTATATTTTTCTAGAAACCTTATCAGATATCTCGGCCACCAATGGTATCCTTTCCTGTCAAACAGAAAGAAGTTAGTTCTTAGACATTCTAGATTTTCACTAGCCTACCAGCTGGAGGATTTTCCTCTTTTTTTCCCTTACAACGCAACCAATCACAATCTCTTCCTCTGAAGACCACACTCTGCTTTGGGCTGCAGCTTCATCTTCCCACTGAGAAGCCCTAAACCTGGGCCCTCCTCAGTTCACAAAGAACAGTACCGGACCTGGTTCCTTCAGTTCAGAATAGGATGAGGAAAAATAACATACTGAGCAACAGGAGTACAGGTAGTTGTGCTACTTGGCAGGTGTCTAGCTTGTGCTAAAAAATGAGTGTCTGTGCCAATGCTAAAATAATTTTGCTTATTTAAAATTATTAATCATGGGCTTCCTGGTGACCTAGAGGTTAAGTCTCACCGACATTATAGATCCCACCTGAGTTTGATTCCCGGCCAGGGAACTGACCCACAGGGCACAGCAGACCTCGCCTGTCTCGCCCTCTTAGCAAGATCCCTCCTGGTACTCCCCTTAGTGTATTTCAGCACCTGTTTATTTCACCATCTGTTCTGCTCCCCACTCTGTCTCTGGTGAGTCCTCTCACCCCTGTATCTCTGGTCTACTCCCCAGTTCTTCTGCACAAAATTAAATGAAATTAAAAACATAAAATAAAATTATTAATCTTGTTTGCTTTATTTATTTATTTATTTATTTATTTGTTTGTTTGTTTATTTATTTATTTATTTATTTATTTATTTATTTATTTTAGTTATTTTAACTATATGAGCAGAAGTGAACATGTACTCACTGAAGAAACTTTTGAAGAGGCTCCCAAAAGTACTTAGAAGAAGTAAAAAATCAAACTATGCAAAGATAATTACGACTTGCAACTTGAAGTTCTTTCCCAATCTTTCTTTCTATGCATCTCTGGGCACACAGGCATATCACAAATGTCTGGGGAACTTGGGGGCTTTACACATTGAGAGAGCATCTACCTGATACTGTCGGCTTTATAACCTCCCCCTTCCCATTTAAAACCTAAACTGCAAAAACTTTTCAGGCTATTAAATAATCTTCTGTGTTGTTACTTTTTTATTGGCAACCATAGAATTTGATTGTAGGGATATGCCACTATGAAATTAATCCCTTATTAGTTTCCAAATTACACTAATATAATCTTGTGACCTAATATAATAGGTTAGAACTTCTGTATGTCAATTATTATTTCTTCATTTCCTAGACGTAGAATTTATGGATCAAATATATGAATTTTTTAAATCCTTTGATAATATTACTGAATGCAATTGCTAGTTCTCAGGATTTTTTCTTCTCTCCCTTAATATTTTTCTATGATGACTGGGGAAAAAGATAAATTTTAATATCAACACACTTTCCTCGCAATAATGCATTCTCTGTTCCCTCTTCCTCTCAACCTTTCTTTGGTCATTTGGGTTCAGTCATTTGAATATTCTCATTTGGTAGGTTGTCAGATCGTATGCTTTTCTCCATTTTAAATTATGATTCTCTTTTTCTCAGTGACTTATATAAATTGCCATTTCTATTTTGTGGTCTATTTATAACAATCTATTGATGTGCATTTTCTATCTTCATCTAAGTTTCTCTGTAAAAGCAATAAACTTCCACACTGTGCATATTATACACACCTAGGTGACCCTGGGTGACAATTTAAAGTTTGGAGATAGTTATGGAATTGGAAACTCTAAACTGTACAACACTTGGTAATTATGTTCCCTAAATAAAGGCGATGCTGAAAAAAAAAAGTTTCTCCATTTTTGCCATTAATTCATAGACAAAACTTTTTTGTCAGCAACTTATCATAAATAATAAAATGACGAAAAATAGTTCACTACACAAAAGTATTCAAACTTATTAAGCTATTTCAGAAGACTTTATACATAGGACTATTTCATTAAACATTTACCAGCACTTTGCAAATATTAATTAAGATATTCCAACTGGAAATTGAAAGGAATCTCAAAGGAGTAAAATTAGGGAGGGAGGGGTTATTCTAGTTCTCCAAGACAATTTCAGAGCTGTTGTGGCATTTCTTTTTTTTTTTTCTTTCTTTCTTTTTTTTTTAAGATTTATTTATTTATTCATATAGAACTGGGGTACAGGCCAGAGATGTGGGGGGTGAGAGGAATCACTAGAGACAGAGTGGGGAGCAGAACAGGCAGATCGACGAAGTACACTGCTGAAGGGAGCAGCGGGCGGGTCAGGAGAGGTCTGCCGCGCCATGTGGATCTCCTCCAGGGCAGGCAGGAATAGAACTCATGAGGAAGTGGCTTAAGCTTCTTAGTGCAGTGCTTTAACCCGCTGCGCCACCAAGGAGGGCCCTGTTATGGCATTTCTAAGCTCACACTCAGGCTCCTGGTTTCCATGTCTGCATTCTGAGTATGTGATCACATAATAGGCAGGTCTGCTTAACCAGGAGCATGGACTTGAAGTGGAGATTAACAACCCATTTAAGGTTTTCGAAAACACAAGAGAAAACACAGAAAAGGCTATTGATAGTTCCTCCATATGACAGACATTAGATAAAATAGACTACCGTCAAATCAAAAGAGCTTCACTAGCTATGAAAAGAGGTCTTGCCTTTAAATTACAAGATAACCTATTTATTCTCAGCCACCAATACAGAATCAAGTTTTTTAAACAGGAAAAAGTCAAATAATAGCTCATTTAAATGGTAACTTGGGAGTTTAACATAGAAGTCAGATTGATGAGAAGTGTGTAAGAAACACACACAGACCACCTTAGACCAAACACCCAAAAATATTACTACCCTAAACCTGGGCATCACTACAAGGACCCCAATCCCCTGGGACACTTACATTGTCAGGGTGCAGGGAGAAATCCCCAACCCTCCATGTCTTTCTTGGCTTGTACAAGGAAATAAAACTTCACTTGATAATGTACACAGAGGAGTTGTAATGATCACAGAGGCTGTCCTTTGGCCAACTCCAAAGGAGGGGATACCTTGATATGGCAAAACCTTGCTTCTGGACCAGATTCTCAGACGAAAGCTTGTTTTAGAAGGGAATCTGCATTTTGTAAGTGGCAGTGATGGTTTCTCCAACAAACATGGCATTCTAGACATATTTAGGAAAAGTCTACTGCATCCTTTTGGGGAGATAGGTTCAAAAATACTTTATATTTATTACATATTTAAATATATTATGTATTTGGATGTATAGAGTATATAAGTTATAAATTCTGAAGAGGATTTTTTTGAGAAGCACACCACTTGGGGAATAATTTCTGAGTTGGCCACTGACACTGTCCCACCATCTAACAGGAGAGAATGAAGAAAACACATGTCTCCTTGATTTAGCACATGCCAATGTGAAGGAGCACATGTACCTATTCAATGCACCGAAAACTTCTCAAATCACCACATGTGGAACTACCACAAAAGAAACAAACTGATGGCTAAAAGGAATCACACCAGTGAGCAACTGTTTCCTCTCAAGTAGCACAATGGAATTTCAGAGGGCCTCCCTGGTGGTGCAGGGGTTAAAGTCTCAGTGCTATCAAGCTATTGCCAGCCACTGTGGCCTGAGTACCACCCCTGGCCATGGAGCTGACCCACATGGCACACAGACCTCTCCTGTCTTGCCCACTGTACTCTTCAGCAGTATATTTCAGTACAGCTGCTTGTTCTGCTCTCAGCTCTGTCTCTGATGAATCCTCTTAACCCCCACAACTCTGGCCTATATCCCAACTCTTGTGTGCAATAAAATAAATAGTAAAAGAAAAAGCAAAATCCCCTGTGGCCATAGGTGGACTCTGATAAGCACCAGGTCTGTTTGATGTAGGTAATGTTGGCCCACAGGCAACATTTTTTTTAAATATTTATTTATTTATTCATATAGAACTGGGGTACAGGCCAGAGATGCGGAGTGTGAGAGGATTCACCAGAGTCAGAGTGGGGAGCAGAACAGGCAGATCGACGAAGTACACTGCTGAGGGGAGCAGTGGGCGGGTCAGGAGAGGTCTGCCTCGCTATGTGGATCTCCTCCAGGGCAGGCGGGGATCGAACTCATGTGGAAGTGGCTTAAGTTTCTTAGTGCAGTGCTTTAACCCACTGTGCCACCAGGAAGGGCCCCCACAGGCAATATTTTATCAATGGACTTTACAGTCATGTTCAAATTTGCTTGGACCATATGGTCATTATCCATAGCACATCAGAGCTTCTGTCCTCTGTAGAGAGAGGTCAAGCTTCCCAGTTTTCCCCAAACCACATCATCTTCTGTTACCTTCTCAATACTACAAGCTGCTCTCAGTTGGTATTTGTCATACACACACACACACATATGTTTGTGTGTGTATAAATGTATGTATATGCATATGCACATATATGTGTGTGTGCATATGCATATATAAAGACAGTATAAGATCAAAGCTAGCATAGAAAATAAATTCTTTTCAAAATGGGGAAGTAAAGGATTGATGGAGATGGCAGAGAGCACATTAGACACTGGGAATATATTAGTGCTTTCCCCAGTGCATGTACACTCTCATTAATTTTTAATTTTTTCTTGAAAAAAGTGCCTGTGCCCAGACTCCTTGGTCACACCTACCTGTTCAAGACAATAGGTATTTGAATCATGCTTCATGTAGGAGCCAAGGACATAGATTTAGAATTCCCCAGTTCCGTTCAACACTAGTCAAGTGGGAAATCGCTTATGTCTGATCTTTTATTTTCATGGCTATGAAATGGGACTACAATTGCCCACTTCACAGCATAAATAGTTTTGATGATTAAGTGGAGCCAAAATAATACATACAGCATTTTCTAGGTGAGATTAAACATTCAATATTTATGTAAACTTGAAGAACATTCAACTACATAAAATTATTAGATTTGCATTACTAAGGAAGCTGAAAGAAACATTCTGAAGCAAAAGAGGAAGATGCCTGGTAACATTTTCACATCCTGGAAGGTAGAATTTAGTTTCATTCACGTAGCTTGTAGAGAACAGGAACTCCAAGAAACATACTTTGGAAACAACCTATTAGCTGTAGATTTGCAGACGCATAGAAGACACTGTGCAGCTGTCTCCTTACTATTACAACTGGCTGTAGACTCTCTGTGGCCTTAGATCAATCTCAGTACTTTCAGATTTATCTGTGGGTACAAGATAAAAACCAGTAAGACAGGCAACACAGAGGTAAAGGCACGGGATTTTGTTCCTGACTGCAGGCATGGAAAGAAACTCAGGCTCTGAGGGACCTTCTTGATTGGAAGCAGGGATGTCCACATTTCATCTCTTCTGAATCCTTAGAATGAAGTACTTAACTGTTATCTTTAGCATTTATAAGAATCAAGATGCTTGCTACATGTAGTCAAGCTGTCCAACATGATTAAGTTAAAAGTATGCTACCCAGGTTATAAAATCAACACACAAAAGTCAGAGGCTTTCTTATACACAAACAACCAAGCAGAAGAAACAGAGATAAAAAAAAAAAAAA
>NW_004567112.1:13694367-13750534 GCF_000260355.1 Condylura cristata | reverse complement strand
GGGACTATGGTGGTGGCACAGGGGTGATTTGGTGATGAGAAACCCGTGGGGATTACAATTGAGATGAAAAAAAATTGTGCAAGAAGATGTAAAAATAAACTTTTTAATAAAAAAAAAAAGTATGCTACCACTCTTGGGCTCAGAAAGAGGTCTGGAATTCCAAACAAGCAAGTTTTAGAAAGTGGTTAAACTATTTGAGAAGCAATGGAGGGGTGGCGGGGAGGCAGTGTCAGTAGATTTAGAAACTGGGGTTCTTTTCTGTCACTACCTAGGTCTGGAGCATTGGTAAAGTCACTTAATATCCCTGAGTCCAAATTTCATCATCCAAAAATGCTAGGCTGAAACAGAACAGGTTCTAATATCCCAAGGAGCTTAAACACAGTATAATTTTTTCTGAAGGGAAAGATGTATACTAGTGTGGTTACAAGCACACTGAATTTTAAAAAATCAAAAGTCTACAAATTCATAAATTATATTACCTTTTCAGAAAATGCAATTTTTAATTGATCTTTCCTTAACACTAGATCCTGACATTTGAGTATTTCATTTTGCTCTTATTTAAGGAACGTTCAAAGAAGTTGAACTATTTAAAAGAAGCCTGCACTATTTCTTTGTGTCAGGAGAAGGGTTTCTCCATTAACATGTTGGAAGTTCAAATGTTCTGAATCAAGGTAAATCTACAGTAACAAGGATATCAGAAACTTGAAGTAAATGATAAATGGAAGTTTTAAACTGTAGAAAGTCCAGTGTGCATCACTTGAAGAAGACATAGATCTTCTTGACATACAGCATTTCTCACCAGCTCCTTCATCAAATTTGTTTTTTTCCCTGAAGGTAAATTCTTCTGGTACTGCATTATATCCTAAGCCCCAGCCTGCCAAGGCTCAGATGCCAATGCTACCTTTAAGATTATATTTATTTTGTTGAGTTAAAATATAAAGGTCACTTTGTTTATTAAAGTTCAGCCTTGAGGCTGAATATCTTTTTTTCACTTTTCCTGGAGAAAAGGTAAAAGAGAAAGAAACAGAGAGACAGCACAGCTTCGGAAATGGGACCTTTAATGATCAACTACGTGAAACTTAGTTCCCTGAATCCTTACCAAATGTAATTTGGCTCATTCCTAGATGAAACATGGTTCTCAGTTTGATCTAAGAATAAATGTTGCATAGAAGAGAGAGTGCCTTTCTCTAATTGGATAATAATCCTTTTTTGTTCCTGATCTAGGTTCTTTCAGAGATTCAGTAAGACAATCTACTGAAAAACATGGCAGTTTACACTGGCTCCTTTCATCTGCATACGGTGTATCAAACACTTATGAGCTTTCTGGAATTCACAGGCAACAAGATCCAACTCGAATTTCCATTTTTTCAAATATATCATTTGGCTACAGAATGTGTTGCTCTAAGATGATTGAAAAATAAGCCGCACAATGTTGTTAACTCTTGGGAATTCTGACCTGGAAACCCCCCCATCTTTTCAGTTCACAGTGCCTATACTTAGGTGATTTTCAAGAAAACTACACAGATTTTCTTCTAAGCTCTGAATACAACCTTCTTCAAATTTAGTCTCTTGCTGAGGAGGCTTTTGATTGTGCCAGAACATGTGAAAAACATAAGAGGAGATAAACAACCAGGTGCACATATGAATTTTTAAACCATATCTGCTGAAAACCATGCAAAACCAAACCCCTCCAACCACCTTGGGGCGAAACATCGATCTAAACAGTATTCATCTTTACCTCTGCTGTGTGTCTACCCCAGCTCCTGGCAGATGGCGAATCTGCCTTCACCAGCTACATTTCCGTCAGCCACCACTCTTAGCAGATGACTGTTACAGCTGGGGCTCTGAGGAGGTGGTCTCCTTCCATCTCCAGAGATGAACAAGGCTACAGAAAGTAAAGTCACTCACATATCCCTCCAAAATGTGTGTGTGTGTGTGTGTGTGTGTGTGTGTGTGAAGTAACAAGTATCAACAACTGGCCAAGAAATTAAGCTAGCTGACATAAAAATTACTTGATCTTTCTGTAAAGTATATGCTTCCATTTCTTAAGGGCCCTAAAAGGAGAATTGCCTCTGTCACTTTATACTTCGATTTACTGTGAGGAAGCCAAGATTCTTACATTCAGGGGAGGACCTGGAGGACTAGCGTAGAACTGTACCATGTACTTTCACGATGCAGCATTTGGGCAAAAGGGGTGAAGTCGGTCTTATTACAGGGACTCAGAATTGTCTGCCTGTCCTATTTTGCTGCAATTTAGACCAGGCTTCTGATTTTCATCTGCCCTTGCAACTGGTGGTTGTCACATTGGAACTAACCAGTAGTGAGTGACACAGTTCTGTGGTAACAGCCCACAGTTGAGCTGAAATAGCCAGAGCCATGTCCCAGCAGCTGGGTCTGTTAGCTGGGTCTGGTGTGGCCATGTTTGGGTTTTGGGGGAAAGAGATAAAGACCCATGGCAGTTTTGGAGATCATGGGTCAAGTCTGCAACTGGCCAGTGCACTCATGTTCAGCAGTGCTTACCTGCTCAGCTCCTACATGAGACAGAGCAGTGCAAGCTGGGTCACTACGAGGGTTTTGGTTTGGAATACTAAAGTGGTTTTGAAAATGAACCAGGTTGGTTCCCACTGGCACCAATTATGTTCAAGATTGCACCAGCACCAATTAAGTCTTGGAGACAGCTGGTTTGGAAAATGGCCTGATTAGAGTTGTAAGGGAGTTACCCTGAAGGAGGATACAAGCAGAACCTTGACTCAGCTTGGGGGCTGATGGACACGGGAAGCTGCTTGGGAAGGTTTGGGAAATAGCTTAAGAAGTGAGAATTGACTCAGTGTCAGAAGGTGCTAATGAGCTGGAGAGAGGCTGTCTGGGAAGGCTCACTTCAGTTTGGGAGGGTTTCAGTCAGCTTGGAGAAGCTGGATGAGGAGACTGACTTCAGCTTCAGGAGAGACACTGCTGTGAAATGGCCTCAGCAGCACCATCTGTGACCGCCCTCCCCCCCAAAAAAATAAAAAGAGCTGGATCCTGGTCCACTTCTTATTTGGGAGCCACCAACTCCAGGCTCTCATTGGAGAGACAGCATCTTGCAAAATCAGCTTTTAGTTGGGCAACTGGGCACTGGCACTATCTGGTTAGGGTAGCTCCCTGCCTGTGCCCTTAGGAACTCTTCCCTTATCCCAAGCTCCCTTGATAAATAAATGTTGTTGCACCCTGAGACTTGAAAGAGGAATTGCACGTACGGAAGTCAAAGAAAAGTATGTGCAATGGGAGAGATATTAGTGAAACCTGACTTTATACAATTAAAAATAAATTACAGAAAGATGCTGTTTAAAATGCAGATGACCCAAGGAGGTAGCTATCCTCATTCAGTGATGATAATATCATAACATGTGACAGTCTCACTGCATAAAATATATATTTAAACCAACTGAGAGTAAAAAACAGCGGACCAGACCACTGTTCACCAAAGCAAAATCACCCAGTTTGCAAGATTTAAAGGGAGATTCTTAACCACGTACCAGCATATCAGAATTACAGTCAAAAGTAGGGTAGTAGTCTTGATGAAATGAATTTATGATGGCGCAATTACAGGGAAATATTGAACAGTGGAGAAACAGGCCCAACGAGGGCCCCTCACTATCCATATTAGTGTTGGTGTATTTATTGAAAGAGGCTATAATCATTCATCTATTCACGCAGACACTGGGATATATGCAATCTTGATGCCTGGAGTAGTTTTCATTTTCACAATACTTTGTACATTTGACTGATTGGATTCTGTCCCCTTGATAGCATGGCTGAGGCTTGTTAGTCAGAAGCCAAGCTGTTCTGGGTACTGGTAATGCTCAGGGTCTCCTCTCTACCATCTATCAGCTCTTTAGGCCTCGTTATCTCAGTGACATATCTTGGCTTCTCTCCAGCTTGTATATTGTTTATTGATTGATGAGAATAAGGTAGGGAGGTTAGAACATTCTCTAAAAGTTATGAACAACTGATAAAAGAGGTTCTGAGTGAGGTACCTGTCGGAATCCTAACAGCCAAGGGAAGCAATGAGATAGATGACTGCATCTTTTCCCAGGCTCCTCATCTAGTCTTGCAGTAGAGAACTGCTGCAGAAAGTTTCCTATTACAGCTGATTTCTACAAGGACATTTTTCTTACCAAAATTTCCAAATATCTACTGTACAGATGATTCACGTGAGTAAAACTGACATGCAACCATTTAACAATCAGCCTATATTACAGGTTAAACTCATGAAGGATATGGGGCCAATTTATGGGGGTAGCATAAAAAAAAAGGCATTTAGAAACTTGGTGTTTCATTAGAAAGAGGAAAAGACTGGACAAGGCACAGGTGATTCAAATAAATTGATGGTAGATAATGAAAATGAGTCATAATTCTTGCATCAAAGAAAATCTCTTGTTCAAAAGAGGAGAGTATGACAGTGGACTTATTCAGATAGTTTCCATATCAGCTACAGTTTGGAAATGTTATTAACAACTGTGTGCATGGAAATGATTAATCTCAAACTCTTTGGGAAAATTCACATTGAAATGTGGTTTTTCAGAACAGATAATGGAGAATTATAGTTTGGAATTTAGACATGGAAACAACACATAAGAAGAAGCTTCTAGGTCACTGATGTCATGAATCCAGCTTTCAAACTTCAAGGTGACATCTAGGACAAGAGATTAAGAAAGGTGTGCTAGCTTTACTTATACCCAAAATCCCTAAAAGAAGTCTGCTCTAGGAAAGCAAAGCATACACAGTTATTCCTGAAATTCCTCGAAAATCAAAGGGAAGGTAATGCTATTCTCAGATTCAAAGGGCTCCATGTTTAAACTGTCAAAACAAAAGTCTTCCTGAGAATTCTTTGACTACGCATTAGGTATTTATAGTTTTGGATTTTTTTTTTAAGATTTATTTAGGTATATAGAACTGGGGTACAGGCCAGAGGTGCAGGGGCAGTGAGAGGATTCACCAGAGACAGAGTGGGAGCAGAACAGGCAGACTGAGGAAGCACACTGCTGAAGGGAGCAGCAGGTGAAACAGGAGAGGTCTGCTGTACTATGTGGATCATCTCCAGGGTCGGGGATCAAACTTGCACCAAAGCAGCTGCTGCCAGCTTCACAGTGCTGCACTTCACCATTGCGCCACCAGGGACGGCCCAAAGAGTTTTAATGGGGAAAAGGGAATTTTCATCCAGAAAATCTGAGTGGACATGTATGAATGAGGGGGTTCTTGGAAGTCTTTGGGATGTGTAAGCCATTTGTCTCTTAGCCTTTTACACCAAGATTTTATGAGTATAAGAGTATTGTTATTCCCAATTTCCAGAACCCTAAGTCTTAATTTCTCAATATGCCTGAATTTATACTCAAAACAATTTCCTAGCTTTAAGAAGGTACTTCCTCCAGCTTCATCCATGGCAGGCAGTAAGTTACATTTGCTGACAGATGTCTCTCAAGTGGTTGCCTGGGAAGTAGAAACACGTCCTCTCTTTCAGAGGTTGCTGCTTTGGGATACTCAAAGCTTGCGCCTGCCTCTATACCTGTGTCTGTCTCTGATCAAGTACAGTTTTCTGTACAGTTTTCCAGTGTATTCTTTCCTGTCACGTTCAGTATAATATTCAAACTCTTCAGCATGGAATACAAAATATCTTATGATCAGACTCCTGTCTCCTACTTCAGCCTCACGAAACTATCTCCCCATCCACAGCTCTAAATTTTTCTCAGGAACTATCTGCAAGCTTGTGAATGCTATTTCTTATAGTGTTTGTTCCATTAGACACACTTTCTTATATCTCCACAAAAGTAAAGAAATTCCTCATTACTTTTTTAAACCATTTAGCTATCCTTTCCTGTGCAATATTTTTCCAGACCTTCTTTCTACCTTAAATCTGGGGCAAGTACTTCTCTCAACAGCTTTTATTAAAGAGATTTTGCTATCTCCATAGCATAACCCCTAGAAATTCATCATTTACTATCCAATATGTATCGTTCACTAGATTACAAACGATGGAGAAGATGCATCTTGCCCATCTTAACTCACACCTGTATTGTCACCCACATCTACTCCATATTCAACACATGTTGGCTCAACCCATTAAGAACATGGCCACGCCATGACAGAACTGGGAGCTGGGGATGGGGTGGCCTGAAAGCCATTTGAAAGGATTTGTCTCCCTTCTTCAGATGTTTCTTGTTCTCTCCTTGTTTCAAGTTCATCATTAACATCCACGCAAAGCAGAAAAGACTTTGAGTCACCTGGCCACATTAATTCCCAGAGGTGTGAATTTGGGCCATGTGCCTTCTTCAGTAGAAGGTTCTTGCTGAACTAAAGAGGGAAGATCCAGCCTACTTTGTTTGGGAATTAAGGGGAAGATGGAGGTAGATGGAGGAAGATAGATTCTTGTTTCTTTTTTCACTCACTAGATACCTATTTCTTCTCTATGTCGAGTATGCTGGAAAACTATCCTGAATATCCCACAAGGCACTTTAAAGGCAGAGATCAGTATGGCAAAGCTGCATGCTGTAAGTTTGGTTGAATGAAGACAGAATTTTATTGGTAAAGTATTAGGATAAACAAATGCCAGTGTTTATGGAGTGGGTATCCCTAACCAGGCAAGAAAAATCCATAATATTTAAAAAGAATGATGACCTTGTTAGAAGAAGCTCTAGGTTAGTAATGGAAGGTATTAGCTAGTGGGTGAACTAAGGAAGTCCTTCACTTGTAAAATGGCTAATAGCTGCTTCTAATTACATCTTAATCAAACTCCTAGTCCTTTCTTATTTCATATTTGAAATTTCTTATTAAAAGCAGCAAAGCATGCTGGTGGGAATGCAAACTAGTACAACCACTATGGAAAACTGTTTGGAGGTTCCTCAAACTGCTAAACATGGAGCTTCCCTATGACCCAGCAATCCCACTCCTAGGTATCTACCCAAAAGACACAAAAACACTGATTGAAAAAGATACTTGTACCCCCATGTTTATTGCTGCTTTATCTACAATTGGAAAAACATGGAAGCAGCCCAAATGCCCAAAAGCAGATGACTGGATTAGAAAGATGTGGTACATATATACAATGGAATATTACTCAGCAACCAAAAAAGAGAAACACATGTCTTTTGCAGCAACTTGGATGGAGCTGGAAAAGATCATGCTTAGTGAGATAAGCCAGAAAGAGAAAGAAAAATACCGGATGGTTTCACTCATAGCAGGAGTATAATGGACCAGGCGAGAAAATAACAAAAATAATGAACAACCATAGACCAGAGACATTCTGTGGGGGTGGAGTGGGGAATGGGATCAAAAACGGTGGGGGGGGGAAGGGAGGGAAATGCACGGGACTATGGTGGTGGCACAGGGGTGATTTGGTGATGGGAAACCCGTGGGGATTACAATTCAGATGAAAAAAAAAATGTGAAAAATGATGTAAAAATAAACTTCTTAATAAAAAAAAAAAAGAACACAGAAAAAAAAAGAAAAAAAAAGCAGCAAAGCAAAAAAACCTTAAAATATTGGCATGACAAAGTACATTAGGACAATTTATTCTGTATGGCAAACAAAAGCAAGAAAACAGGGACATCACAAGACATTTTTAATTTCTGGATAAAATTCTTAAAACTTAATTCAATCAATCAATCAATCAGTTTATCTACATATAAAAATACGTATCACATATATCAACATCATGGCAAATAAAAGCAATATATTTAAAATGTATTCAATGATGGAAACAATATATTATATAATGTATGTGTGTATACACACACACATATACACACAGGCTGCTTTGTAAGAATGTAATACAATCTTGAGATATCTTTAAGTAAAATAAAAGGGGAAAGTTTATGTAGAAATTCCACTTAATATAGAGTACTAAAATCACCTGGTGTGGAAGTCATGAAAGCTGAAATTTCTGATGAGCATGTCACACTGTTCTGGGAAAGCATTTTGCTGTTTCTAAAGATAAACAACCCATCATATGGGATATGAGAAAGCTAAGGGTAGTTATTTATTTATATTTACTTTTGCAAACCAGCCCCTACTTACTCAGAATGACCTTTCATTGATATCCTAAATTTATGGACAAACTACAAATAGTAGAAAGTGAATTCTAAAACCATTTGTATCAACCTCAGGATCCAATTGTCAAAGCCATTTAAGCCTTCCTCTAAGCATTATAAATCTATCACTCTCCAGGCCTTCCAAAGACTTGAAAAGGTATTTTATCTCAATATAAAACATTTAAGTTCATTCACTGTAATCACTTGTTAATGAACATCATAGCTGCAAATTAGATTAAAATGGTGTTTAGGGATAACAATCAATTGAACAGATTAAAGAATATTATCACACAAGTATCAGAAAGCTGAGAAGATAAGACACTAACGGTTGGATTTAAAAGGATTAACTTACCTCCTGGTAGAGGTCCCTCCTATCTTATAAGGCTCGCTATCTATTACCTTCAGAACCCTGTGCAGAAAGCCAGCAGCTGCAAATTACTACTTAGTTTTACAAAGTAAAGGTCAGGTAAAGAGAGCAAATTGTAGTAGACATCAAAAGAACTAGAATATGTTAAGTAGAAAGGACCCCATGGCTCTATATGAGATCTTAAGGTTACTATCTATTTAACTCATTAAAAAATAAAAAAATCCGGCCCTCCCTGGTGGCGCAGCGGGCTAAAGCACAGCACTGGGAGGCTAGAGCCACTTCCGCATGAGTTCGATTCCCGCCTGCCCCGGAGGTGACCACATGGAGCAGCAGACCTCTCCTGACCCGCCTGCTGCTCCCCTCAGCAGTGTACTTCGTCATTCCGCCTGTTCTGCTCCTTACTCTGTCTCTGGTGAATTCTCTCACCCTCCACATCTCTGGCCTGTACCCCAGTTCTGTATGCATAAGTAAATAAATCTTTAAAAATAAATAAATAAATAAAAAATCTTATGATGCTAAGTATTCTATTCCTACATGCTAGGGAGATTAGACAAGTCGCCCAAAGACACTCAGCCTATTGAATGGCTTGCCATTCCATAGTGAACTCATGCAAACAGAAAACTGATTTATATGTCCATCTGGCATGTGGGATGATATTTAATAATTCTTCCTGCTATATCTATTTACATTTCACATACCCCAGTAATCTAAAGGAAACAGAAAAATAAAGAGTATCATGAAGCATTCTGCACTGGGGTATTCAGAACAATACTGAAACTGCAAATTACACAGTAAGCAAAGTCCTGTGGGACTAGAGCCCATTTGATGGGAGAGAAAGCATTTAAATAAAAAGGCAACTCCACCTTCCTTATTACCCATGACAAATGCATAATTGCTTGGCTCTTTTCAACATCCTGTCCCACTCACTCACTATCATGCCATAAGTAGAGCTCAGACACTGTATGTTAATTTTCATAGTCCTGAATAGAATACTAATAAAGACATAGGAGAAAGCACACATGTTTATCATCCCACATCTCTTGGAAATGGAGCACAAAGAGATTACCACAGGGGAGCCCTGCTAGTTTTTCCTTTCTTCTCCTCTTTCTCTTTGGATTAACTCTGTAGTAGCTTAACTTGATCTGCAATATAAGTCAAGGACTTTATGAGAAGGTTTGCTGTGAACAAGGTAATCTGTTTTGGAGAAAGAAAAAATGGGGAGACAAAGAAGCAAGTGAGGGGAGAAGGGTTTCCCTCAGTCAGGTGAAAGTAAGAGCAGCAAATGAACTTTCTCCTCCTAACTCTTATGTTTGGAGAGAGACCAAACAGCAACACAGAATTGGAAGCTGCCCTTTTTGAAAAAATGAACTTCTATCTAAATTTCATGTAAAAAATGTCACAATGGCCCTCCCTGGTGGCGCAGTGGGTTAAAGCACAGCACTGAGAAGCTAAAGCCACTTTCGCATGAGTTCGATTCCCGCCTGTCCTGGGGGTGACCACATGGCGTGGCAGACCTCTCCTGACCCGCCCGCTGCTCCCATCAGCAGTGTACTTCATTGATCTACCTGTTCTGCTCCCCACTCTGTCTCTGGTGAAGCCTCTCGCCGCCCCTGAGCCTCTGGCCTGTACCCCAGTTCTGTATAAACAAATAAATAAATCTCTAAAAAAAAATGTCACAATGAACTCTTTTATTGACTAAGCACTGGACTTTAGCTTCCATCCACTCCAGGCTATAGTCTGTCCCTCTCCTTTGAGCTCATATGTTGAGTTTGCAAATCTGTGCCAAAAAAGTGATTTCTCTTGTCTGGTGAGTTCAGGCTGGTTCTACAAGCTTATCACTGAGATATAAAACAGACGTCCTGACTACTCAGTCATTCAGCCTCCTGCAAAACTTTCTGCAAGGGTCGTGATATTAACAGCAATTGTCCTGGCCAGATTCCATTCCTAGTAATTGCATTCCACCAGACAGTGTGTAACAAAAGCCTCTTCCCATGCCAGCTTGTGGGGTTCCTCTGCCAACAATATACCAGCTGCTGAGCTCCAACTACTTTTGGGTCAAAGCAGTATTTGGTGCTAAGTCATTAGGAGAATGTTACAGTGAGCCCAATCACCACAGTGTTCTCAGTCATCTGCAAGGATTCTCCCATTAGGTTATGATGCCAAAGCACTCTGGAAGTCTTCTGTTTTCCAAAATCCAGCTCAAAACTTTTCCCTTCCAAAGGGTCCTTCAAAAGACTGTCCTGTAGGGATTAATTACACCCTTTCCCCAATTTCCTTTCCATGGCATTAACACAGTTTTAAAATACTGAATTTAGCTCAATAAACATACATTTCTCTGTGTTTGTGGTTTCCAGCTCCTCCCCCACCCCCATGCAATGAGCTAACAGAATAGATGTTATTATCCCTATTCACAGAAGAAAAAATAGTGACACCCAAAACTGTGACTTTGCCTGTACATCAAAGACTATATTGAAAGCTAAGGGATGAGCAGCTGTCTGTTATTAGCTGGAGTGGTAATTAAAATCAGAGGGCTGTGCTGTCTTCATCCCAGTGAGAGATCTTTGTTTGCTTCCTGAAAATCCCTCCGCTCTGTGGGTGTACTGAGCTTCCACAATTTTGCAAAAACAAGCTAGAAGAATTAAAAATGACCATAGAGTATAATTCTTCAGGAATCTTCTGCCCATTTCCCCCCATACACAGGTCTCTCTTAATCTCAGCAAATGCTTCTTCTACATAAAGCCAACCTTCCTTCCCTATGATGACATTTTTCTGAAATGTCTTAGAAGTAACTATAAAAAAGTGATCTTATACATCTGAATTTTACTGCCCACATATTAAATGTCTTTTCATCGAATGTTGCATTTTATTATTTTAGTCATCCTGAGAGGCAGAGAATTAATACCTCTTCCATTCTACAGACAAGACATTCAGAATTCCACCACTGATTCTGAAATAAACCAAACACAGTGTAACTCAAACTCAATGCTTTAAACCTCCCCGGCTTCCCTCCCTCCATGATTGGCCCCACTGGCCCATGAGTGCCTAAAATACGATCATCTTCCCCCTGCAGCAAAGGAGTCCTGCAACAGCAGATGCGGGCTGTCTTCTGTGGGAAGGAGGGAAAAACGTATCTCCCTCCTTCACAACTGTACTTTGAGTTTTTCCTACAACAAACACATCAGCACCACCAATAGATCTGGATGGTTACCCTGAATTCGAATCAGTGCCTGGTACTTAGTGAGTATTCAAGACTACTCTCCATGGGCTTTGTGTGTGTGCTTCGACTTAAAGCTCCCACAACACTCCCCATTGCCCCCTGAATTCACAGAGAAGTGCATTCTCTAGCATGCGTACCACATCCCTGAGCCCAGGCTGCGGTGAAGTATGGCTGCTTTCTGGACACCCCACTCCTGACAACTCTTTGGTATCACTTAGATACAAGTAGGATGCTGCAGACAGCAGTCACATTTTCTGTTTTCCTACAGAACTTAAGACTTAAACCAGAAGAGCAATAGGAAATAAGAGGATATTGAACATGTTCAGAGAAAAGCTGAGAGTGCTTCAAAGTAGTTGTCTGTTTACTGCCAGTTGTAAAGAAAACAAGATGTGGAATTGGAGTCAAGAGAGCAGACTCAGATTCAGTTTTTACATATTTTTTTTTCTAGGCAAAGCACATTCTGTCTTTTCCTTCCTTCCTTTTCCCCTGTTTCCTTCTGCTTTCTGCTTTCTCTCCCTTCCTTGTTGGGAGGAGGAGAGGCCATATAAATATACAATTAAAATCCAAAACTTCCCAGACTAAAAGGCTCCTCTGGGTCCCTGGACATTGGAAATGAAGCTTGACCTTGGACTTGGCACAGAAACATTAGGTGCCAGGGCCAGGTAGTGCCTTCTCTTGGGTGAGAGGAATGCAGCCAGGCTGCCTTCTGGGGAAGGCAGCAGGGGCGGACTGCAGAGACCCCCTTCCCCTAGCCCCCTGAGGACCTGTCTGAGTGCCAGACCTCTCTGCTGCCTCTGTACAGTTTTTCTTGTCACGTTAGGAGCATGAAGGACATGTCTGCCAAATCACACAGAGGACATGGGTGACAGCCAGGCTCTGACGACACTCGGGCAGAAGGAGGCGGTGTTGCTGAGTTCAAAGGAAGGAACTGGACAGGGGCATCTGGTGGAAACCAAACCATTATTTCTCCCTTTTGTTTTACAGTCCTCATAGACCCTCCTTTACTATGGGCAAAAATCTCCAGAATACATTTGCTAGTCTGCACTGAGCACCTGGCTATCATTTAAACCACGAAAAATGTGCCCTGTACATTCACATTGTCTCTTTTCAAGTAAGAGTCCTGACTTTGTTTTCTATTTTGCATATCATATTCGTGGGGGTAGGATGAGGGACCCTCAAAGCAGTGAAGTGAAAAGTGCCCATAGTCAGCCCCTCTCTCTTTATTCCGGGAGGCAGGTAGAGTTCTAACTGAGTGAGGGGAGGGCTGACACACACACTCTTGCCTTTCTGGAACGACCCACTCATTGGGCCAACCAAAAGCAAGTGAGACTCCTTCCCCGCTTGCACCTTTCAGACAGCAGATGTAGGATTTAATCCCAAATCTGCTTAAAAAAAAAAAAATGCCTACACCTTTTCTCTTTCACTTTCTGTGTTTTTCTATAAGGCTGTGTGGGTTGCTTGCATCTCCTACCAAGACAGAGCCGCTTGCTGTGCAAACAAATGGAGTTAGAACCCTGGAATAATGGAGTGGAACTCTCAAAAAATAAAATTTAAAGAAGCCCCCCTTCCTGAGCTTAACAAATGTCTTTGAAAACACGGTAATGGTAGCCTCCCACGGCTCTGTAAAGTTAAATAGCTGTAAACAGCTCTGTGCCATAAAGTGATTAAGGAGTATTTATTCCAGCCCCTACTTACTTCAAATCTGGATGGAAGTAATCTAGATGCAAAGACAGTGACTAATCCATTTCCTTAAAATTCAAAGATGCCAGAATAGATGTGCTTGACCTGTATTCCACCAGCTCTCAGATGTACACTATGGCTATCTTTCTGTGATGGGAATAATGAACCCACTTGTCATGTCAGAGGGACCAATAAAGAGAGAAATAATCAAATTTCAAATCAAATCTTCCATTGTCCAGCAGAGGGCAGCTAGTTCCAAACACATAAGAAACATTTTATAATTGTGCCACCAGCACCAAAAACTTTCCCTACTTATTTTATTTTAATAAAGAGAAATGAAATGATGTTTCCTCTGAAAAATGATGTCTGTACTGATGAAAATGTACTGTTAGCATAGCTCATCTCCGTGCAGTGAAGAGTAATCCTAAATGCAAAGCACTATGTGGAGTTGGAAAGGCAATCAACCCTGCTAAAACACAAATGCTCCGGTATTCTGGACCCCAGATTTCTGTAAAAGAGCTCTCAGGATCTACAGACTAACAAGTCATCTAGGTGATTCCTGTATCAATCGAGGTCTACATGTCTTAGTACAGATTTGGCCACTCCATTCCAACAATCCCTGAAAGGCAGGTGGACACAGCTCTAAGAATTTCATGGCTTGCAGGGAAATCAAAGCTATCAACACATTCAAAATTACAGCCCTCTTCTCTTTCATTTTTAAAGATTTATTGATTTATGCATACAAAACTGGGGTACAGTCCAGAGGTACAGGGGTGGTGAGAGGATTCACCAGAGACAGAGTGGGGCACAGAACAGGCAGATCAAGGAAGTACACTGCTGAGGGGAGCAGTGGGCGGTCAGGAGAGGTCTGCTGTGCCGTGTGGGTCACCTCAGGGAGGGGATTGAACTCGTGCTGAAGTGCCTTTAGCTTCTTAGTGCTGTGCTTTAATCTGCTGCACTACCGGGGGGGGGGACCCCTCTTAATGGTGCAAAACAGAATTACCACTACTTCTCCCCCCCCCACCCTTGCAGATTGTATTATCTCCCTCCCACGTACACTTAGGGGCAGTAACTGTGGCCACAGGGAGATTACACAACATTATTAATATGTTGAGAAGGTGAGTGTTAACCAAGAAGCTCAGGACTATGGTGTTTTGGTGGTGGGAGAACCATGGTAACCATACCTGAGGGGAGAAATCCTGCACTGCCAAAATAGTAACAAACACCCTCATTCCCAGTCTTGGTTTCCACAATTTGGAGTTTATGGTACTTGCCCAGCTCATTTCAGGTTTTTATTGTGCTTTGTTTCTGCGTCATCTATCATTATGTGTGGGAATGTTCTCAGCACATTTCACATGTAAGTAGCTTACAACTTCACTTATTTTCTCCAAGCTGGGGAAAGGAGCCAGTGTTTTTCTCATACTTCTTTGAAAAGTATAAGTTACTTCAAACGATTCTTAGCTTAAGAGGCACAGGAAGATTTCTAGTTCCAATGTTAGTCTAGTTTCAACTTCCTAAGACTTTGTATCTCCCCTCTAGTTTTAATATGTCTTTTAGGCAGTTGATATAGGAAAAGAAAAACAAAGATAAGGGTAGGGCAGCTTCTTTGTTAGGGCCCATGTGTCCTGTTGTAACAGTAAATGAAAGTTCTTCCCTCCCTTTTTTGTTTGGCCACTACTGCTATGGAAATATATGTTTTTGAAGAGTATCTCTATTTGGAGGACTTGAGAGGGAGTAGTAGAAAAATATTAATTAGGAATTTAATGATGGCGTATCTCAAGGATTTAACACAATCGTGGTTTGTCCCATGTCTAGTCAGAACCCATGAATAAAGCTGTATAAGGGGAAGAACAAATCCAGCACATCGAGCAAGGCAACACTGGAAGAACTGTTCCTCAACTGCGATTCTCCCAGCAGCTTCCTTCAGGACAATGGAAACTACCTCTGAACAGATTATTGCACTAAACACTGGCTGAGTGTCTGGCTCCTCATGTCACTTAGCCACAGGTATAACAAGCAGGATAGATGCACTTCAGATATGCATTTCCTCTAATGGAGAACAACACCTCAAATACAGTAATACATATTGTGAATAAAGAGCAGCAGCACTACCAGGCCACCAGGAAAGCCTCATAGCTGGGGTAGGAATACTGGTCGTACCAGGAAAGGCATGACGGAGTACAATTGAAACCTGCTCTGTGTGGACTGCAGGCCAAGATCAATGTTTTCCCATCACTTTCAAAGCAACAGGAGCTGTAGAAAAAACATGGTGGACCCCAAGAAAGAGAAAGAGAGAGAGAGAGAGATAGACAGACAGACAGAAGTTGGTTAATGCGTTCTACCAGTTCTACTGACCTGGGATCCCCATAACATGCTAAAAGCAGGTGAAAAGCCAAGAGATAAGCCAAGTGACCCCCCAAGCCCACATGGCTGGTTTTATACTAAACATGGCTGCTTAACTCCACCCTCAGGTGACAGCAATCCTCCCTCAGGTGATGCTGGTATTTGTAGTTTTGGTGTCTGGGGTGGGGTTGGTGTCCACAAAGCCTGTCTCTGTAGAATTTATTCAAGACATGCTTTCCTCCTAACACAATCAGGAGGTATCAGCTAGGGTGGGGGACTCTGAAAGAGGATATAAGGCAGGAGAGGAGGGACCTTGGGATTCCCTCAGACTCTTTTGACTCTGTACCTGTTCTCAGAAAGAAGAAAGAAGCTTCCCACATCTGAAGAGTTCTGAGAGAGAAGCTGAAGAGTTCTGCAGGGACCAAGAGGCTGCACCTGCCTCTAGACCTATTGCTGCCACCACCTAAAGAGAGCACCAAAGGCCCGGGGTCTGCGTCTCAAAGAACTATTTATCTGATTTTCCAGCACCACCTCATGCTGCTGCCTGTTACTGTGTAGCACAGCACCTGATGCTGTTCATCCTGACCTTGGACCTTCAGACTATTGCTGTAGCTGCTGCAACATCTCAGTGGCTCTGTCTGTGAGTGTCCCCTGCTACTTCCATCAGTTGGATCTTGGCTGGCTGCTTGCTTGCACACCACATGTTGCAGGCTCTCAGTAGGATGGTGCCATCTTGGATAATTGGCATTAGTTTGGGACTTCTGGACACTGTGAACCCTGTCTAGGGTTAGATAGCCAGTTATTAGTGGCCTTAGTAACTTTTGATAAACTGAACTCATTATTGTTCTCTGTGTCTGAATGGTCTTACAGTTGTGGGTCTGAATGGTCTATGCAATTGTGTACACAAGTGGAAACCTCACAAGGACCTTTCCTCTATCGGATACTGTCCTTGGATGGTGACAGCACCTGGCAGCCTGTTACTATGAGGCTCAATGGGTCTATTCCCCTGCCACGGTAAACCTATTTAACATTAGCAAAAGTCATGTTAGGCACATCAAAGAAAAAACCCTCATGCTTTTATTTATATTTTTATTCATGAACTCATTTATTTATTAGCAACTATTTACTGAGTTCTTTCTGGGAGTTGGTGCTAAGAATTGGGGTTAAAATAAGATTTCCTTGGAGAGTTATATATGGAGTCCTTTTCCGATTTCTCAAAGCAGCAGGCTTATCCTGCAAAACTGTCAAGGCTGTTATCTTGAAATGATAAGCAGGAGGGTGAGTGATTTTATACAAGCTGACTTAAAATGTGACATATGGTTTGCCTTTACATTTCCTTGGTTTTTGCATTTTATCTGAGATTATATAATTCATATTTGAACCATGAAATTTATTAAAGGTCTATAGAGGAATCAGCACTTCTCCTCAAGAACACTAGTAAAAAAAGTAACCCTCTCCGACAAGAAAATTGGAGCAATTTTGGGAAAACAGTATTTTATAGTTTACTATTATATAAATTATAGTATAACAACTAAAGACAAGAAATGCAAAAATCTGAGCTCCAGTTAAAAATCACTAGTCACTAAGATGATCTCAGGTATAAAAACAAAACAAAACAAAACAAAACAAAACAAAACAAAACAAAACAAAACAAAACAAAAACTAAACCTCTCCTATCTACCTCGCAATGTTTTCTTCATACAGATGCTATTTTTATAATATGTTGTTTTAAACATATAAGGTGGTCTATAATTCCCTTTGTCATATAAATGACCTTTGGGAGTAAAGAAGGGAGGATGGAAGGAGGGGAGGAGGGAGAGAGAAGGACGATGAAAGAAGAAACAAAATAAGCAGTGGTAGACAGGTAATATCCAATTTCAACAACATTCCTTCCCATATATTTATTTCAGAGTTCATTGTAATTCCCCTGAGTTGGGTTTGTATGGGTGGAACATAATGAACCATGGGCAAAACTTTGTAGTTGTAATAAATGGAGCCAAATAGTTTGGGTTTGACAATCTTCTGGGCTTTATCAGATGCGCTTAACCAGTTTCCATTGGTTGCTGGGTAATGGAAGGCTGACATGGATCTCCAGAGAGCCGGATGACTTCCCACTCACTCACTCCCACTCCAGGCTGCACCAGGCCTGTGGGATGGGAAAAGCTCAATGTTGTGGCTCCGGGGAAATTTGAAGCCCTCATACAAGTATAATCTTCACAAGTCTATAAGATTTCACGTAGTAAAGAGAGGGAGGAGTGGGGAGGAAAATTTAACTGCAGGAGCCATTTTCTCTGCATTTCAGAGAAATAATTGGGTCCTTTTAGTTTGGCTATTTCCACTACCAGTGGAAGGAGAAGGTGGGAGAAAGAGGCCATCTCTACAAGAGGAGGACAGTGCTGTCCATTGAGCTTTAACTTGCTTAGATCTGGAATTTCAAAGTGAACAGGGAAAGTCAAATTTGAAGCTCCATTTACTTTGAGTAAATCAGAACTTCTTGTCTCTATCTGAGTACAGACTGACTTGTTCTGGGCCACTGTGTTCACACTGTGGCTGTTTCTACCAAAATAACTGGGTCGGTAGAGTTTGGCTTCAAACCCTAATACAATGTCAGCATCCTAATCATTTCAGCACAAGAGAGGTGAGGGATGTCTAAGGAAAAACTGTAGAGGGCTAAAGAAGACATACTCCACCTCTGAATACACTGTTGCCTTAGATTTCCTAACATCAGCACACTGAAAGGCTAATAGCCTGGGCCCTCCATGGTGGCGCAGGGGGTTAGGATGCACTGCTGTAAGCTAGCCACAGTGGTTTCAGTGTGAGTTCAAGCCCCAGCCCCAGAGGTGACCCACATGGTGTGGCAGACCTCTCCTGACCCGCCCGCTGCTCCCCTCCGCAGTATACTTCGTCAATCTGCCTATTCTGCTCCCCACTCTGTCTCTGGTGAATCCTCTCAGCGCCCCTGCACCTGTACCCCAGTTCTGTATACATACATAAATAAATCTGAAAAAAAAAAGGCTACTAGTCTACCAGAAATACCAATCTTCATAGTATAAACATCTCTGATCCCAGCAAACTACTTCCAGCTCTACATTCCCTGACCACAAATTCCATTATAAAAAGGAGCTTCAGTGTACCTAAAAGGCTGCCACACTAGAGTGTGGTAGTAACTCACATAATTTTCAGTGCCTGGCTTCCATCCTCTGGGACTTTGGTCACTCATTCAGTTTGCCATGGAGCCGATTAGGTTCCCCTAATACGGAATGGCCTGTATTTAGCAACAAATCACCATCAGGGAGTAACTGGTATGTTCTACTGATATGTGAATCTGAGATAAACCTGCAGGCAACGTGCCAAATGTTGCCTCCTTGTTTATTTAGCATCTTTATTTGTGTTGACTCAAAAGGTGATTTAACTGAAAACTGCTGTAAGCACTGGTAGCAACCCCTTTTTCTTCCAGAGAAAATATGTGTTTCTATTGCATGCCACACTCTTCTTATTACTCGAAGAAAAATACGAAAATGACTAAGAAAAATGCATCCCGCCAGTTCCATAGGGCATTGAGCCAGAGTTACAGCCCGCACTGCAGGGGTAAGAAGTGAGAGATTTTACTTGGTGCATAGGGGTAAAGGTCAGTTCTCTTGGAACAATGGGCATCTTTGGTGGGAATTGATAGAGTCTTCCTTGGGGGGGGTAAATGTCAGTACTATGTTTCCAATGGAGGCATAAAGGGCTTGTTCCAGAGGAACAAAGACAACGTAGGTTGGCAGAGAAAACACGTAAGCCTGTTAGCTATGTAACATATTGATGAAGTATAAAGGGTGGACATACACAAACATCCCATCACTTTAAGTCAAAAGAAAGAGAATACTGCTTCTGTTATCAGACAAGTCCCTTCCTGAGTTCCAGCACCATTTCCCCCCAGCACCAGTGCAGTTCTTTTCCTAAAATTCCTCTGTAATTCAAGCACAATAATTATTTGAGTCAAGCTGAATGGGACTGGCTCCAAAAGCTACATCCTTCCCAGTGAAATTCTAGTTTGCTGAAGGAGAAAACATCAGCATTTGTTAAGAAGTTAGAGCTTTTTTAAAGAATATTTGGGCTCCTTTTAGAAAATACTGGTAAAAAAAAAACCATGAACTTCTAGTTGGGGCAAATGAGGGACCTTCTGAACCCCTGTAAGAGGAACAACAGAGCTCCAGATTTGGGTATGCTCCACTGTGGCCCACCTCAGCAACACCCTAACCCCCTGCCCCCAACAGACACGTTCTCCTGCCCCAGCTCCCACAGCCAGTCCCCAATCCCCAGCATAAGACGGTGATCTGTGCAGGTCAGGTTTCAAGCACTGGTGGGATTTGTGTTTTGAAACCAGAGGAGATGTTGAAAGCACACCAATCAGGTTTGAGACCTGCTCTGCTGCTGGGGTCAAGGGGAGAAGCAAAGAGACCCTAAAAGTCATAAAAGCCAGGGCCGCAGATAGATTTGGATACTCTATCCCGGGAAGACCGCCAGTTCCTGTCTTCAGATGTCCAAGCCATCAAGCACTCCCTCTTGGTTCAGTTCTGATCTGAACCACTGCTTTGGCACACTACCGGTGCCAGTGCCTCTCAGAGCACACCTGGAATGCCTGATCTTCTAGCAACAGCTGACCAATGGGCACGGGGGGCCTGTGCCTGTGCCACTTCTTGAGCTGTTTCCTTTGCTGCTGCCTCTGGAGCTGCCCAGCCCAGCCTCCACCATACCACTCCGGGCCACTCCAGCTACCACCGTAAGTTGGGTCCCAGGACATGGCTTATGGGGGTAGCACCCACTCCCAGGCTCCATTTGCACAAGCAACTTTTGTTTATGTTACTGGACACTACACACACTATCTGGTGCAAGACAGATGGTCATGTGTGGTTTTGGAGACTGTTTTTTCATCTTTCCCAATCTCCCCTTGTAACAAAGCCCTGCCTTTGTTACCGTCCACACTGAGTCATGAGGGCCATGAACCATCACAACCACCCCCATATCTGTACAGTTTCACCCCTGCAAATACTTGACTTCTTCTTGCTATGTTTCACTCCATACTTTTTCCTTTCCTGTTGCCCAGGTATTTACATGTGCCCTTATGTGGGTGATCTCCTAAGGTTCAATAATGTAAAGGGACTCCATTTTCTCAATTAGCAACTAAAGCATACAGGCACAGTACTTGTACCGACAATCTGTCAAAAGAGCACACTGAGGAACACTTTCAGGATACAAGAGTAGGGTGTGTGGTATGTATCACCAAGTTACTAAGATTCTGGAAATGAAAGGCACATATCTTGTACCAACAGAAAAACACATGCTCAACTTCTACCTACATAATTCTCCCTTCAATCTCCTTGTATGCAGAGAGGGCTCTGCTTTTTCATGTTTGCAATCCGAGTGTCTAGCACATAATAGATGTTGCTCTACAAAAAATGTACTTTTCTGTTGTGAATGTCATGCCCTCAAGTCCCAGTCTGCTTTGCTAGACAACTTAAGTCCCTCATGCTGCTTTCCTGACTATCCTAGACTAGAGTCCTCTGAAGATTATCAGAGTCTTGCACATCTGTACCATGTAATCCATCACCTTCTGGTTTGCACTATTGTTTAGCTTCACCCCAACAGCAGGGCACAAATTCCATAATGGCAATGCAAGGTTCATGCTTTTTCTTTCAACATTCAACTGATGTGCTTCAGAGAACTGTGCACAAGTTATACAATATGTGTCAGTTTATTTATTCTTAAAATTGCTTCTCCGTATCTCACCAATAGCTCTGACTGATCAATAGTTACTCGAGATAAATGTTAAATATATCCAACTCCAGTTTTATCAATTCAGTCTTGATTATGTCACCACTATCCATTTATTGATTTTATAATAAGCAAGACAAGAAAGAAAAAGTTTGTAACAATTGAAATCATGTCATTGTGTTAAAAAATATAATTCAATTGAGTAATGGAGACCTGTTTTAGTCTGATAAGTTATTATAGTTACATATATGGAAAGGAACATGTTTAAAGAGTTGAAATAGTTATAGATTTATTCATTTAATATTTGCAATTCAACCAAAAATATATAAACATTGTGGACTGTGAACTGACATCTCACAACACATACACTGAAAGAATGTCTCACCTTCTTTTCCCTTCACCTTTGACAAATATGTGCCTGTCTATGAAGGCTTCCTGGAATCCCCACAAATAAGAGTTCTATGAATATAGCTATTATGATAAATAAGGTCTGTAGTGTAATTGACTGCTTATACATTTACCTCCCTTTCCAGGCTGCGTAATCCTTAAGAATAAGGACAACGTCTTATATTTGTATTCTACTTCCTGGTTCTTAACAAAAATCTGGCACAAAATAGACATTTAAAAATTTTGGTTGAGTTGGCAAATGACAGCGTGAGGCATGGCCATATAATCTGAAGCCAATTATAATGGTTTCGATGAGACTAACATTTATTGAAAGCTTACCATGCATCAGGCGCTGTTCTTTGCTTGTTTTGACTCTCACTCTTTCATAACTATCATGGGACACTGACAGTCATTTTATTTTAAAGATGAAGAAGCGATATCATGGAGACTAACAAACAAACCAACACATACAACTGCATCAAGGGAAAAAGCTATCATCTGGCTTAGCTGGAATTAAGAGCCAGACAGACTGGCTCCAGAGTCCATTATATTAACCACTCCATCGCAGCTGCTGGCTGAGCTACACACACATTCGCAGTGACCACCTTTGAGTGACACATGTAGCTCCACAGTGACTGCAAATAGGTGCTGTCTGGAACACCTGAGTAGTGCAGAACTACAAACCGTGCACCCAACTTGAGACCATCCCACACAGTGCTGGGCAAGCAGGAAGGACACAAATTCTTGAAGTGCATGCAGCAGACAGGTATTGGAATCCACTGTGCAGGGCAGGGGCACCTAGAGCTGGGCCGGACACCCCTCACACCTGAGTCATAATTGTGTTTTCCTTCCTGGCAAAACCAATTTCATCCACAGCCATCAACATCTTTTACCCCTTAGAAAGCACTCAAGGAAGAACAGAGAGATCAGGGTGAATTGCACTCTCTCTAAGAGTCTTAAGAAGTTCCTGGTAAATTATAATGCGTTCCCCTCTATGAGAGATCTCAAGAGGTTCTTGATCTGCTGCAGAAAATATTTATGATTTTATTATTTTTTCTGCTACAGTATGTCTTCACTATGTTCTTTTTCTTAGTTTTCTCTCATTATTGTTTTTTTTTTCCTTTAAATTATTTGTAGTAATCCATACCATCTTCCCTCTTAGTGCAACCTCACTGCCTTTTCTCCGACACCTGTTCTGCTCTAAATGGTGAAAAATTGTGCATTCAGAGTACTATGTTTTTCCCCACTATTGTAGTTGTTTTGGTTCATCCATATTGTCCTTTTCTTCACTATAGGCATGCTCATTTCTGGTCGTGGATACAGTCAATCCTGGAAATACTTAGTATCCTAAGATTTTATTCCCCCAATTGTACATCCCATATTCCAGACCTTCTTACCGAAAAAAAACTCTAAGCCCACCTTTTTCTAAGCCCACCTTTTTCTCTAGAAGCAATAGTTTTTGCTCTGCAGAAAGCATTTCATGTAGTTGACTGAGAAAGCTACAGAATGAGAAACATGTTAAAATTTACAGACTCAGCAAAGCTGGTGGATGATGCCTATAAAAACAAAGAAATTAGCCCAGCAAAAGATGTGGTCAAAATAGGTCAGATCAGAAAAAGAAATGGTTAAATTGGAACAATCTAGTTCTGGAGGCTGGTAGTGTTCTCTTAATTTCTCCAGGGAAGAAAAAAGTAGTTTTATTAAAGATTCGTCAACATTGATTTTTGTTTTTCTTGACAGCACCAAGAGAAAGCTTGGGGCAGATCTGATATACTGGAGTGAAACATCCCCACCCTAGTAAATATGGCAAATTTCCTGTAGCAGCCGGCATTCATCTCCATCCATCATGAGAACAGCACGGGCTATTCACTAGAAACAAATGTTCTAGATACAGTATGTCAAACACCGGATGATGGAAACCTCTGAGAAACCACAGGGAGTATGCTGGGAGCAAACAGACCAGAATGTTGAAAAGACCTCTGACCATTTTCCACAGCAGACTGTAACTTGGAACCAACCTGATATAATGCATTTGACCTTCATAAAAGGGTAATGGATGGGCATTGAACATTAGGCCAGCCAGACTTCAGAGAACATGAGTGCTAATAGGACAGATGATGAACAAAAGCAAATAAGTAGACTGATAAATAACTAAATAAAAATCGTGTCCCCCACAGGGATATTAAGCAGCCAGTGCAGTTTGAAGAACTGAAGAATGATTAACCATTGATACAAGTTTCCTTTTACACATGAGAACTCACATTCTTCTGGTCATACAGGCAACCTACATTCTGAGAGCCAGTTAGTGGTATGAAAAACACACAGTTGCCAGAACAACCTTACTTCATGATATCTATAGAATAATTTAGGCTTTATACTATGCTTAACTTTATTAAATTTCATTTGTTCAAAGGAATAAAACCAAAAGAGGAGTTCTAGTCATGTCCACTCATTGGTAAAGAAATATTCCTGAAGCCAACTTGTTTAAACTTAGAAAAGGTTGACCTGTGGCTGTATCACCTTTCCAGAAATTGAGCCTCTTTTATTTTTTTCCCCAAAAAAGTAAGTGTAGCTAAAAAGGCTCACTGAATTTTAACAATATCCTACAAATTTGATTCTCATAGAGTTAGAAATCGCTTTTCAATCAGCAATTCACGATTTAAATTGAATGCATCAGATGTTTATTATGTGATAGACATAATAAAGTCATAAATGAGGAATGCAGATATGTGATATTAATTAGTTTCAAGTTTCTTTTCAAATCAAAAGTTCTTCATACTACCTAATGCTGCATGAAATATAACCAGCGATTAGTTGACTTCACTGGTTTTGAGACCAAATATATTTTAAACCTGTCTTCTCTTTTTATATTGATATTAGAGATGCAAAGACAAGATTCAATAAAGTCAACTATAGGTAGCTACTGTGTAGTAGGTTGCATTAAAATCAAAACTGTGATTCGCTAATGAATGTTAGTTATCACAGGTGATTTGATTTGTGTAAAGTAATACAAAACATAGTGGTTTCAGGTATGGTTCAGTCTACAGACGTGGGATAAACTACAACAGAATTTGTATTAAACTGTGTTCTGTGAAATTCACACATCCCAGAGGGTTCCCCAGCATCACAAAGGAATAAAGAGGGGGATTACTGTGGGCACTGCTCCCAGAAATCTGTTCCTATTTCAAACAGATCACATTCCTCTCAGCATTATGTAGCATAGTTGAAACCCAGGAACCTGTCCCTATTTCAAACAGATCACATTCCTCTCAGCATTATGTAGCATAGTTGAAACCCAGGAACATGGACAAATACCTGCTGGTATATACCTGCTGGATAGTCACCCAGAGAAAACCCCATAGATTGGGCATGCTTTCTTGGATTTGATTTGATATTTGAATATTCAAGAAGAGCCTGGAATGGTGCTTGAAGGAATGAAACAGTAGAAACATTCAGCTATCCCCAGAAAGGATCAAAGAAGATCACTTTCCCCTTTAGCCATCATGACCCGAGTTAAAGTGTAGGGAAGTAAGCACATGTTCGCTAAGAATGTCACTGTTACTGATGTTTGGAAAATGTCACTTCCACTATGTCTCTGAGTTCCTGTATCACATATCTTTATGAATGAAACATACATTATTTTTAGAAGATTAGAGGCAAACGCAAGATTTTGTGTACAAAGGGACAGATGAAAGAGCTAGAGTGGAATGAGTGCCGAGTGCCCGCCAAGGGAAATGCCTTGCACCACCTTTGATGTATTATACAGCACACGAGTTCCTCTTTGCCTCTCCCGGTAATGTTGAGTGAGTGTTATGCAAAGTCCTGGCATGTTAAATATTAATCATGCTCTTCTTGGTTAGAAAAGATAAAATTATACATAATGGCCTAGAAATTATTAAAACCTAAGGGGATTTTTTTTTAACTAGCCTTGTTTATTCAGTTGAAAAAAATAATAATTTCATCATTAGAGAAAGTAAATGAGCCAAAGTTTGGTTTCAGGATGGGCTTCCGTGCAGATCCCAGCCCAGGAGTGCAAGATCCAACCTAACTGAACCTAAGTTCAATTTGAGTGGTAAGTCACTCATGTGGTGTGAACACTGAGGCCTTAAGCTTAGCTACCAAGCTGATCAGGACACTTTCCCATCTAGGACCTTGCAGAACAAGGTGAGGGAATGGGTTACACGTGGTCAAAAGCAGCCATAGTCATAAGAGAGAAAAAGTGCTAGAAAAGAGAAGCAGATGTCCTAGAGAAAAAGAGAGAAGGAGAACCTCACTAGTGGAATTGAGTTGATGGATAGTCAGCATTTGAGTTCTACTGTAATGGCTTAATCACCTTAGTGCTTCATTTGCCAGTGGTAGGTAACCTCAGGCAAGCCACTAACTGCAGCAGACTCAGTTTCTCTATGTATTCAATGAAAATGCAAACTATGGATACCTTCCCACATCTTTTTGGCTATGATTCAACAATTCCATAATTTTCCATAAGATGCTCCCAACCATAGCTTGGCCATATTCCCAAGAGTCATACTACGACATTGACAACCCAAGCATGTGACGGGGCACCAAACCCTGACCAGGAAGTAAAGGAGAAAGGCAAGGAAATGGCAATCAAATGCTTATTTGGAAAGTGCTACGTATAGTATGGTAATTAAAAAGTAAACATCTGGAGAAAATGCAAACAGTGTTTAATGTTGGCACGTAGCCGTAGCGAGAGACCCGCAGGAATGATCAATGTGTTCTGAGGAGCCAGGGTCCTATTTATAGGATGCAAGTCTTGGAAGCCTCCCTCAGCAGGAATGATATTAATTAAATGGTGATAACACAGAAAGGTGAGGGAACTGGCATTTGAAGGGGGCACAGGAAATAAAGCACACATTTCTCTCTAGGAGTTTTTCTTTTCTGGGAACATAGTATACAGAATACAAGGACATAATAACTAAATGAATGGGTTTTTTTTCTCGAGTTTAAAACAATGAAACACTTTTTCTTTTTCTTCCCTCTCCCAATGAATTCCACTTGAAATTTTGAATTCTCTAATCCTTGAAGATGTCACACACAGTTTGTGCAAGGAGAACTAGGGTTGGGGGGTGATTGGAAAGGTACAGCTGATAAATGCACTCAGAATATAAAGAAGTTTTCATTTCAGGCAGAATAAATATACTCAGTGAGAATTTAAGTGTGAGTAAGATTTCAGCATTGATTTTTTTTTTCTTCTTTTGCTACATTTGTATGAGTTCTTCCCATCACTCTCTACATCCCATCTGTTCTTTTCAGGTACAGGTTAAATCATCTTTTCTCACAGCAGATGATATGTATGCAGCCAATAAACCACTGCTGACATGAAAAAGCCTTGGGATTTATCATAAACTGGGGGAGGGGAGTGATCTCCTTCAGAGGCATGGTGACACCCAGCCTGTCTCTCATCTGAAAACAGTAACCACTCATTCCTGCTCTTATACCGAAGGCCAAGTGCAAGGTTCCTGAGACAGAGTACACATGAACTCAGATAAGACCTGCGAGTATGTCTTCTCTACCTTTTTCTTAGCCAAGATTTCCTAGTCTGACCTATGTTAAGATGCCAGTTTTTATATAGCATAAGAATCCAAGGAAAGTAACTGTAACTGACAAAAGACTTGCAGAGAAGCAGGCTGTGGCTGATCATCAACTTAAGCTGCAAGTAAGGGTCTGCTTTGCTTTTTACTCTAACCCCAGCAATGTCCCTAACAGGCTGCTTGCAAAGCCAGGGCATAATGCCCACTACTGAAGACATGTGGGTTAAGCACTGAGCTTGTCCTCACAAGCAGCTAAAAATAGCAATAACAATATTAAGACAAAACAGCTTTCTGGGAATGCAAGGCAGTTACTCTGATACCAGTTTTATTCCAGTTGCTTTCATTGATGTGCTAAGCAGAGAAGTTTCTGGTTTAAAAGATGCTAACTGCTAGGTAGCACCCCAGAGATCTAAAAGAATTAACACAGCCTTTTAAGGGAGCCTGCCTTCTCACTGGAGGACATAGAATTCCTAGGAGAATCAGAGCAAATTTGAGTGTCTTTACCTGCATAATTAATAAGTTTGATATTTCTTCATCCTTTTTATCCCTTTTAACATAAACTCTCATTGAAGGTGAGGAATAATTCATACTTTCAAACGTTGTGCAGGTACTATCTCTTTGGTTCAAGTATGCCCTTTGGGAGGGGTGTACATATTTCATGGTGATAAATTCACCTCATAAGTAGAAAAACTGTACACAAATATACTGCTATGTCAACTTTATTGATTTTTGCACCATTGTAAAGACCTTCGTTGTCCTCCAATATTTCTTAAATCTATCAGCATCTCAGAAAGTGACCCTGAAGGCCCCATTTATCTGTAAAGGAAAAGATTCCTTCTCGTAGGCTCACCCATAAACATTATGATTTAAACAGCTCAGACCCACCTCTGCTTCTGAAAGAGAAGCTGTTTTCTCTTAGTCATGGGCAATGACTTTCCTTTCTCTGGAAATAGGGTGTGCCAAGTCTTAATTTCACCTGAATGCCATGGCCAAATGTTCTTTCTAACATCCTCCAGATAGCTGCAAATAAGAACGTAGAATGATAGATAGCAGTGTATTGACATGAGTGGGTTCAGTGGCAGGGACCTTGCTGTGTTCCCTATAAGCTTTCTTTCCAGTCTTAGAAGCTACACATGCATACGAGAGAATGGTGTTTCAAGTTCTGCTCCTACAAACATTCTTGCAGTTTCCAAACAACTTCCACAAACTCTGCAACTATAGAAAAACTTATAATCACATTCAGCATCCAACATCGGCAGCTTTTTTTCTTTCTATTATTCCCCTCTAAAGGCATCAAAACAGAGACTCTATCACTAATTAGAACAATCCTAAAATCTCCTCTGGCAGTAAATCCCTTTGTTTTTGCCTAAATCAATTTACAAATAAGAAGATGCAAATGACTCACCCAAAGTCACCTTCCAAATGGAAAGGGTGTCAAAGAAACTTTTAGTACAAGACATTATTATTTTTTTTAAGTTATTTATTTATTCATACAGAACTGTGGTACAGGCCAGAGATGCGGAGGGCGAGAGACTTCACCAGAGACAGAGTGGGGAGCAGAACAGGCAGATCTATGAAGTACACTGCTGAAGGGAGCAGTGGGCGGGTCAGGAGAGGTCTGCCTGCCATGTGGATCTCCTCCAGGGCAGGTGGGGATCGAACTCATGTGGAAGTGTCTTGAGCTTCTTAGTGCAGGGCTTTAACCCACTGTGCCACCAGAGAGGGCCCATAGAAGACATTTTTTTACATTTACTGTTGCAACATAGAACCTTTGAGGGTGGAAAGCTGGCTTTATGTCTTGGTCCTATGAGGCACAGTGCATTTCCTAGTGTAGTTGTTGATAGTTAAATGAAAGTTACTAAAATTGTGAACCAGAGTAAAATTAATAGGTATATGAATCAATTCAAAACTATAAACATAACTAAATCATACAATAAAAACAAAAGCTATAAGTTCAGTCCCTCCATTTAGGGTTGTTTATACTAGACTGATATTGTTTTGATGTAATTGTTTATGATGGACCAATAATCACCAGTAAGGGGATAAAAAGGAAAGTTCATGATATAGATCTAAATTGATGAAGTTGACAAGATTATCTAATTCTCTCCACTATTGTGGTCATCAGGTATGTGTCGCTATTTAAATTTAAATTAATTATAATTAAAATAAATTTAAAAATCCAGTTTCTCTATTCCAACAGCCATATTTTATTATTCAATAGTCACAGTAGCCAGCTACGTAGTATTGGATAACATTTCTATCATTGCAGAAAGTTGTATTAAACACCAGTATTTATAGAGAATAACTGCTACTATCTCAATTCCTTCCAATAATTATACGAAAGAGAAGAAAGAGGGAGATGAAGAAAGGAGAAAAAGAGAAAAGAAAACATTTAGTAAGAGTTAACTATTCTGTATTAAACATATGAAATGTCTTATTGCAAAGAATTCTTACAACTTTCCTCTTGAGGTATATTATTTTACTATAATTACCACCACTTTTAATTTGGTAACACTGTGCTAAGAAAGATTAAATAAACCATTACAGTTATGCACTAGTTATTTAGTTTAGATGGTTTTTTCCTCAAATTATCTGAATCCAAAATCTAGGCAGAATTACTACATGATGCTGTTTCTGCTAAAGAATTTGAAATGTTTACAACCACAGGAAACATTACGCTCTCTGTGAGTGGTTTTTAACCCAAGATACATAACAGAAGCATCTGAGGAGATGTTTCAAGATACAGTTCCATGACCCTAAACCACTGCAACAGGGGTAAACCAGGGCTTGCATATTAAGGGACCATCTAGTGCTTGGGATGTGCGGCTAGAGATGAGAGTTGCATCCAACATGCCCATTCCAGATAACAAACTGCTGAGCTTCCTGAGGTCACTGATATTAACTACTCACAGATAAAAGGATTGTCTAGATACCATAGTCACCAGAGGGGCAGAATACAGTTTAGTGCATATCAGTGAACAGCGCTTCTCTATTTTCTGGTACATAGTATACTGTTTCATGGGACCAATATAATACTTAAAAAGTAGATATCAAATTCAAATTTTGATAATTCAAGATTATAAAAAAAATCAAACAATTAATCTAGTATCACTCTCTTTCTGAAACAAAAGGTTTTCCATATTCCATATTTAGAAGCATTTTTTTTTATGGCCCTCCCTGGTGGCGCAACAGGTTGAAGTGCAGCACTGCAAAGCTGCTGCAGTCCCTGAGGTGTTGAGTTCGATCCCGGTCCTGGAGGTGGTCCACATGGTGTAGCAGACCCCTCCTGTCTCACCTGCTGCGCCCCTCAGCAGTGTACTCCATCAGTCTGTTCCCCACTCTGTCTCTGGTGAAGCCTGTCACCGCCCCTGCACCTCTGGTCTGTACCCCAATTCTGTATGCGCTAATAGACAGACAGATAGACAGATAGATAGATAGATAGATAAAAGTAAATAGTTTTCTTCCTGAGAAAAAAACATTTCCAAAGCAGAGATAACAATAGGAGTGGTATAATGTAGTGAAAATAGTATGATGGCCAAGAAAGCAACCTGAATTATAGTCCCAATTGTGACTTGCGCTCTGTGATGAAGGTGAGTCATTCCCTTTCTTAGATGGTGTAGGATCATGTCTAAGGTTCCTTCCAGAAATGGCTCCAACCTGACACACGAAGGCTGAACAAACTCAGAAATGAAACTCCCAACCTACTGCAGGACAAACATTCTCTTAAACCCTAGACTACTTACTCCATGCAGAGGGAAAGCAGGGAACATCAGATGAAAAGACCCTCTTTTTCTCTGTCTTGTCAAGGCTCATTTTGATTTCTGTGACTTACTGGACAGAGTTCTTACAAGAGTCAGCTGCATCCACTCAGTAAGACTGTAGCTGCCTTTCGGAAACATATGCTATACTTACTCCTCGCCCTCCTATGCCCACAGCTGCAGATCTGCAAATCACCACGTGCCACACATTTCAACACCTTAACATCCATCAACTTGTCTTCACATCTCCAATCCCAGCATAATGGTAATGAATTTTTAGGTGACAAGAGGGGTGAGCCAACCAGACAGAAGTCACATTCATGAAGAAGGAGCCAAATATACATTTCTTACCTTACGCTTGTTGGTAGGACAGACGTAGAGATAGCTCAAAATAGTTTTCAATCCAACTTTATCATTCAGTTTCTCATAGGTTGTCCCATAATCAGTTGACCTATAATTCAAAAGGAGCATTAATGAGGACAGAAGTATATGTCACCTACTGCTTGTCATTATAATGCATGTTTTACATAGTAGACTGGCTCTTGGGAGGTTTCTGAATGATTCATGTAGTATATAATGATGCTTAATTATGTACACAGTGGCATCATGTGAGTGTTTAACATTTGCATTTAAATTGAATTGGTAAAAATTAAAACTCCATCTCTCTACTGCTCCTTAATATATTCACATTGCATACAGGATGTGATTCATTTGAAAAGAGTAAGGGATGAGGGTGTTCCTTGAATTGACCAAAGACATAAAGAGCTACAGACTTGACATTTCTAAACTTATGCTTTATTTTTGGCACAGAGGAAAGTCAGATTCTTCTGATTTATGCACAAAACTATGTCTTCTTTCCTGAGTCATAGACTATATGGTGGGTGAGTCTCCGCAAAGGTCATTCAGTCTTTTCCTATTATTTAAGAGTAAGAAAATATCTTCATAATAAGTGAAATTTCACAGTCTTTCACTGGCCTTTCCCAGTGTTAAGTAATCTGGGAGTTGGGAGGACATCACTTTTGACAATGGCCCTTTTTTGGAGAGCCTCTTGTTTCTATCATTGGTCAATAATTTATTAATCCAGATTGATTGAGTAGACTTTAATCAGATTCTTCATAAAATGATATTAAATATTTCAGAATTATATTTTCACTAGATCATCTTTATCTGTATTTGAAGAAAATGGTTGAAAGAGTCTAAGTGAACTAGTCAAAGAAATCAGATGACAAATGGCTTGGCTAGATTTTGAATTCAGGAGTTCTGACTCTAATTCCTATGCTACTTAGGTTTTGGCAGTCTTTTCTTTTTAAAGGAAACAAATGTAAATTTGTCACTCAGTCTTCTTTATGACTATGACTCCCATTGAAAATACAATCCATTCACTTATTCACTCAACTTCTGTACAGCTCACTAACTGTACCAGGTGCTGCACTATGCACTAAGATACAACACGTTGCCTTTACTCTTCATAGTCAAGCAGATTCATTTGAGAGAATGTAAGGTTATAGTGTGTTAAGCACAATGCTGGAGATAAGATTTAACAATGCTTAGAAAATTAAAATGGTTTCATTAAACAAAAACTAATCATTCCACTCATTTCTAATATTAATAAAAACTCCTACAGGTCATTAAGACAAACTAGAAAAAGTTTGTGTCAACAACTTCACTGTCATGAATTAGGAGCCCTATTCTGGGCCAACCACTGGAACAAGAAAGCTGTATAGTGAGTTATTCTGGAACTAAGAATTTGTTCTGACTGGGAATAGGTTTCACTTTCCCTTATATTTTGTAAGGTTTATAATACTTCAAGTCACTGAAGAGTGGGGTGTGATGCAAAGATTTGTGGAAAAATGGGAGAGGAATGTAGGAGAATGTGGAGGAATTTATAAAAGGAATGTGGTAAGACATAATGAACTAGAAGGCACCTTGTTTGACTAGATTATATAACTAATATATAATAGGCTTTCTTCAATACCAATCTATGCTGTATCTCAAAAACACAACGTCTTGGTAGACAAGAATATATGAAGAACCTATGTAGATCTTTATGGGAATGTTTTCCATAAACTTCACAGATGTCCTTATGTCCTTTACTATATTCATCTCTTTCTCCTAAATTTATAGCTAATGTGAAAGTTCCTCTTACTCTTCCAAACAATCACTAGTCTTTCCCTAGCTCCCTTTTAGGGATATATTCTCCACTCATTATTCTGAACAGGCTCAATACAAACAGGTGCGAAAATCTTATGGGGGTGTGGTGGTGACAAGAGAAGGACGAAGTGTGCAAATACTCCTACAATAATAAATTTCACCTGGTAAAACATTAGTATGTCATTTTTCCCTATGTTATAGATAAGAGAATGTTACTAGTTTTCTAAGAAGAAAATGGGAAAGCAGGTTCGGGAATGAGGATCCAATCTATAGAGGATAGGATAGGATAATTAGCTTCTTAAGAGTTATAGTAAATTCACCCTGATCTACTCAATGAACATCTTTAAATTCAAACATATAAGACAAGGGCAAATAAAGATGATTCCATATGTATTCCATTATTTGTGCTTGCTTGTACTTAACTGAAACCCTACTGTGACAAGTGAAATTAACAACTAAGAGATCCATTAATAACGTTACCTTTTTCAGACTGTTTACAATATCACTGGACATATTTCACTTATAACATCACCAGTTCAGCTCCAACACAGTAACTACCAATCCTGTGCCATTGTTCTATCCTTGATTTTTCAAAATTTAAAAACATCAAACTTGATAAATAATCAATTCCATCTGAGCTCCAAAGATAAGCATAGGCTCAAAGTAAACTGCTGTGAAACAATCTGACAAGTACATGGGAACCTGAAAAAGATAGGTAAAAACACATTCCACTAGCTATAAGTCAGATAAAATAGACTTCTTGCTAAAAAGGGTAGATAAACAGATGGACATTATATGATGATTACAGATATAAAACGTCAAGATTTAACTTTCAGCAATATACCAATATATGCACCAATGTAAATAAAATGAAGTAAGACAAATTAACCATTCTAAAGACAGATACTGGAAACAGCACTGTCGTTGCGATGGACTTCAATACCCTACTCTCACTGATGGACAGATCAACCAGACAGAAAAACGTCAAGGAAACAAGACTTAAATGAGAAATTAAGCCACCTGGTTTAATTAATAAACACTTATAGGGCAATACAACCCCACAAAAAGCTGAGTACACATTCTTCTCAAGTGCATGTGTGTTATTCTAGATAAATTTTGGGTCACAAAACAAATAAAATTAAATTCCTGAAGACTGAAATCATATCAAATATCTTCTCTAGTCACAACAGTATCAGACTAGAAATCAACCACAAAAAGAAAAAAAAAAAAAAGAGGAGGAAACTTTCAATACATAGATTTTTGAACAATGTAATACTGAATACCTATTACCTTAATAAAGAATTTTAAAAAATCTTTTAAAGGCCCTCCTTGGTGGCGCAGCGGGTTAAAGCACAGCACTGAGAATCTGAAGCCACTTCCGCATGGGTTCGATTCCCGCCTGCCTCGGAGGTGACCACATGGCAGACCTCTCCTGACCCGCCCACTGCTTCCCTCAGCAGTGTACTTCGTAGATCTGCCTGTTCTGCTCCCCACTCTGTCTCTGGTGAAGCCTCTCACCGCCCCTGAGCCTCTGGCCTGTACCTGTACCCCAGTTCTGTATGCACAAATAAATTAATTAATAAAAAAAAATTTAAAAAAATGATATAAATGAAAGCATGAGCTACCAAAACCTTTGATATACAGCAACAGCAGTATTAAGAGCAAAGCACAGTGTAATAAAGCCTACATCAAGAAACCAAAAAGAGCTCAAATAAGTAGTCTTACATTTTAAGAGATGTGAAAAAAAAAAAAAAGAAATAACAAAACCAAAAATCAGTGGAAGACTATTAAAAAAAAAAGAGTATCAGTGAAATATAAGTAAAAAAGGACAGTTTGTTTCTTTGAAAAATAGACAAATGTCTAGCTAGATTCACTGAGAGAATGGAGAAACATTAACAAGTAGAATATGAAAGGGGGGAGAAATAACATCAGAACTATCATAAATTCAGAGATATTTACTGAACATATTTGATTCCATTCTTGATGAATATCTAATGACATTAGACTATAGTTAAAGTCGGAAAGCACAACATTAAAACAAAAAGATAAAAAAATGTAGGCTCTTGGCTTCATTAAAAAGGGGGAATGATAAGAATGTAAACAAATCAAATTGCAATGAAAAATGTCAGCCTACACTAACCATGAAGTGACTCCTGTTGTAAAGGTTAAAGTGCTGAAGTGACCTTGAGATATCTGCATCATGCATAGATATAGTTAAGATGAAATCTAAGCAGCCTGAGTTTTCCAATGACACATTTTTAAAAACATTCCAAAGTTATATATATGTTGTTGTTATTGTTCAGGTTTTGTTTACAGGTTGACTTATCTACAGAGGAGAAACATAGCTTCTGTCAACATCTATGCTGTGCTAGAAAAAGCTGAAAGTTTAATAATGAAAAATTAAGCATTCTAGGAAAATAAATATACAGGTCATTAAATCAAGGCTCACATGTTTTTGCTTTTGACCCTTAATCCTCACTCTATTTTTTTTAAAAACATATCTTAAATAGTGACTTGTAGAACATTTGAAAACATCTGTATTTAAGTATTTAGTCCATGCATAAAACTAGAATGAGTTTCTCTCAGGGCTGAAAAAAGCAAGTTCAAGTTATGACACCTGCCTTCCAAGTCATATGATCTCCTTAAGATGGCAAATTCTTCCAACACATTTGAAAAAGGAATCAATAAAGAACATGATTGATTTCCACAAGAAGTGGCAGAAATAAAATATATGACTGAATTTCTTCTTCTATAACCTTATGTCATCAAATCATCAAATGAAATACTAAAAAAAAAAATACAGACTCACTTGTAAACTTAATCCATTAAAAATGCTGAGTGCAATGACTAGCATAGACATAAACAATCTGCCTATAAATAATAGCTTTTGTTATCCAATTTGTCATTCATTTTTCTTTATTATATTTTGGATTCTTCGCCCAACACTTACTAAAAACCCATAACAGGAAGCCTTAAGGAAATTTTCAATCATTGGAAATGATGTAGATTTAGTTTTCTTAGAAGAGATATTCATGAAGCTACTCCATTTTTAAGTGTAAATAAATCGATCCTATTATATTTGAAAGGATATTGTGAGTAGTTTTATATGGGACTTAGAATCAGAGGTGAAATAAGTTTTCTTTGGGACTTATATCTAAGAGTTGAGGGACTTAGATTAGAGAGGTGAGGAATCTGAGAGTTTAAGATTCCATATTTTGTTTTAATAATGATGGCGCCAGGATTCTGTTGCTGAACAGACTAATACACTTATGAAACATAAGAGGTAATAGAAACAAATGTTTATTGGGCACCTACATTGTGATTTAGTCTCTTATATGCAGAGTAATAAAAGATGACACTGATATTAACACATTATATTATAGATAAGGAGGACCAAGAAGTACAACCAACCTACTTAGCAGCCAGAGACTGTGATCACTGCAGCTCTTACAAGGCTGCTGCTCCAGTCTGGGGTCTTCACCCCAAAAATGCAGCACCTCTCTCAGGTCCAAGGAGGACAAGGACAAATATTTATAACAAACAACATTTCTTACTAGAAGGACTAGGTGCTGAAATAGTTCTACATGGTATAGAACAAAGACTACCTGTTCTGCATATCTCAGATGAAGATAACATGACTTCTGGTAGACAGGTAAGAAGGTAAGTATGTAGGGGATAATGTACTTTGTTATTCAGATAACCAACAGCATTTCTCAGACATTTTGGTCTTTCCTCAACAGTCAACAGTTCCTCATAGAACAACTTCTTCCAAAGCCTTGCGATGCCTTGAGGATTGCAAATGATAAAGACTTATTTTGCTAAGATAATGATGGCTATTTTTGGAAAGCACCTAAGGACATGGGCTAATTGACAGGAAACCAAACAAGTAGCGGGTGGAACTTTTATTTCCATAGCCCTGACCTTCAGGTCAGGAAAGGGATTGGAGGGTTAGTTCAACCACCAAAGGCCAATGAGGTTATCAATCACACTGATGTAAAGAAGCCTCCATAAAAACCCAGAGGATGAAATTCAGAAAGCTTCTAAGTTAGTGAACAGATGCCAATGTGGGGGGGAATGGTATATCTGGGGAGGGCCTTTCCTCCATACCTCGCCATGTGACTCTCTTCCTGTCCTCTGTAATCAATCTGGTCTATACATAATAAGTGGATTTACTGAGTTCTGTTTGCTGTTCTAGGTGAGGACAGTGGCTGGGAGCTTCAGGTTTACATCTACTCACTAAGATGCAGTGACAGTAATCTAAGTTTGTGTGGGGCACCTGAAGTCTAAGAATGAGCTTATGGCCTTCTGTCTAATCCCACATGGTCAAAATCATGTGGGGTTTGCCTACTTCCTGCAACCTGCATCTGAATTGCAGGGGGTGTCTGGAGACCTTCCTTTTAGCCTGTAGAGCCTGGTATTATCTCTGGTAGACAATGTCATAATTGAGTTGAAGTTCTGAACACCTGCTGGCATCAGACAATGGTGTGGTGGTATGAAAAGGCCTTACCACACACACTGGCACTGGAATTTTAATGCAGAGAAAGCTAATTAATCAGTCTGCCAGAAAAAAAAAAAAAAAAAAAACATGAGGAAAGTATAGTATATGCAGAAACTCAAAATGTTTTATGAGAAAAAGAAGGTATGTCTCATATCTGGTTGACTGGGTCCTCAGAAGACTAGAAATATGAAAAAAATGAGTGGGATCAACTGTGATCTCATGTCTCATGAAAATTATCAAACAGTCACTACTAGCAGAAGGAGTAAGTACTTGAAGTCTACAGAATCCATCTCTGGCACTAGTATGGGTCAGTGCCCTTGTTTTCTCAGCAAATAATGAACACCAGCCTGCTTTCGACAAGTCACATTGAGTTTTTATCTAATAATTTTGGAATGTAATTGTGAGATGCCAAACTCTTAACCCCTGTTTCCTTTGCCTACTTCCCACCCTCTATGCACACCAGCCTTGCTCTTTCCTTTACTTGGAAAACTCTCCCTTGAAAAATGGCCCCTTCACCGCTTTCTGGACACAGCCTTGCTGCATACAATAGCAATCTCTCTTACACCCTAGCACACTAGATCTTCTGTACTCTCCTACCTCCTCATACAGCATGTACCTCCTATTTGAATTTCTATTGTCTCTCTTCCCCACCAGAATGTAAGCTCCGTGAGAGCAGGAAAGATGATATGTTTTGTTCCTTTTGCCCTTCTAGTTCACAGGAGAAGTGGAGGGCAATTTCAGGCTGATGGATGGAAGGATGCTTTCTCATTTCACCTGGCCCACTAGAATTTCTAGGAAGTCAGAATTAAGCAGCTCACAGGAAAGTGACTACTGCAGTTCCTGGAATCAGAGCTGTGAGCAGCGGCCTGAGATGAGGTAGGACTAACACACCAAGCACATTCCAGGATCCTCTGCTTTTCAAACAAGAAAACTCTGCCCCAGGCCCACTGCCTGACCATTCTCCTACCATAATGACGGTGGACACTATTTTTTTCTTTCTCTTGCAAATCCCCAATCTCTAGGCTAGTGCAGAACATGGCAAGTACATTCTTTAAATGGGGGAATAAATGAATGCATGAAGCCAAGGCTCACCAGACTACTTCTTCAAGAAGAATTTAGAATGTATTCAAAAAACCTGACACCTCCTTCTCCTCCTTCATTTCCAGGTCCCAGAAAGGGAAGATGCCTTATCAGAAACACAGAGCTATTCTGCCAAGGTCACAAAACAGACTTCAGCTGCGGAGGGAAGCTCAGGGAGAAGCTGCATCAGGCTTTACTCCACTCAACATCAAGATGTCCTGGAAGCGGAACAGCCTTGACCTCTAAATCAAGCAGTTGTGGCTTCTGTGTTTTGTTCCTTTCCTAAAATCATTAAAAGCAGCCATGTTCATTACTTCTAGCTCACTTGGAGGCATAAAAATAGCTTGCAAAGCCAAAAGCGCATTGGCTGAATGGCACACCCTGCTCCTTAGTAACTTAGGATGCATGAGGTTAAAGCAGTGAGAATAATTTAGGGTTTGGAAAATGTTTGCGAGTGAGTCGACATTTAAATAACTTCATTATCATTCATTGACAGATTTTTTTTAACCTGTCAGTGCAATTGATATTTCTATTACCATGTTATAACAAACCCCTGCACATTTTAAATACAGTCACCAGATTCCATTAGTCTACCCACTGTCAAGAAAATATCTCCAAATCCATTTTTCATAATACCTCAAGAATATAATAGGCAATCTACATCAAACCATGACGTGGTGCTGAAGGAAACTGTCTCCTGCTTTCTAAGGATTCTGCCTTGAAATACGTTTGCCTGTCAGCCTAAACATGTAATTTAAATGTGCTGCTGCAGAGATGTTCTGGTGTTCCCTGAACTGAGCAAGCTTCCCTCTGTCTCCTGAGTTCCCTGTGTTTTTCAGATTAAGTTGCAGACTGAGGACTATGGGGGTTAAACTGAGGGTTGAAAGGAAGACGCATCAATGTGATATAAAGATACTCCTGCTGTGCCGCAGGTCACAGAATTTGCAGTAAGAAAGCTTTTATTTTAAAGTGTAAGACAAGGGTACTTAATGTGTTAATAAGTGGTCAAACTTCTCCCTCCTCTTTGGGTTGTCTCTATGCTGTAATCTTTTTCCTTGTTATATCGCATGTCCACTCTTAATGGTTTGAGTTAAGCAGTGCACTTGAAATATGAAGCATACACGCATTTGACAGTGAAGGTGTGGACTTAGCCCTGACAGAAGGGTGGCATCATCGCATACAACACAGTCACACACACACGGATTTCTGCTGCTCCTTGATAAAGAGATGGGGGTTAGCTTAACCTCTTAAACATCTGCTAGCGAAATTTTTGAGTATAAAAATAACCAAAATTGGCACTGATACCTCGTTCTCAAGTTTGTTTAAGAAAGGGAGGGCAAATGAATTTAAGTAGTCATTTCCTGTTGAGAGTTTTTTTTTTTTTTGGATCTTTCTCAGAGTGCTGCTTCTCCATGCCCCCTGCCCCCTGCAATGCCTATTGCTCAGCAGGCAAGCTGGTAGGGGTGGGAGGAGGGTCGCACTTCTCACTGCTCAAGATTCTTCTCCAGGAATCTCAGCAGGCAAGCTGGTAGGGGTGGGAGGAGGGTCGCACTTCTCACTGCTCAAGATTCTTCTCCAGGAATCTGCCCGCTAATACTCTCCTGACCATGCAAATCTATTTGAGATCTTCAGATTTCTTCCCATGAGACCCAGACACCTCTGGGTTATATGAAATTGCCAATGTTCAAAGTTTTCGATGGAAGTAGACTTCTCTGAAGCCATTCTCCTTTTTGCTCTCCTTTTACCCATCAAACTCATTTATCCTTCACAATTGGACTCCTCTATCCCATCCTTCATTGAACTTTCTTCCTTTGTTGAGGTGAGAAAAAGCCTAAATTCTCCCTTTAGACTTCATCTAACTCATTTGAATCTATGCTAACTTGTTTTTTCATATTCTGCCAAGAATTTTCCTTCTATGAATCTGATCTCCACTACTTGAATGGTTACCTACTAGGAAGTAGGTTGCATTTATGCTTCTGCTTCTCCCTCTCCACCATCATAGCTTTTTTTTTTTTTAATAATACAGAAGGTGCTCAAACAATGATGCTGATTGAAACTGAAAACACTACTCTGCTATTATAAAGTATAATTTGAGAAAGTTCACATTTGGTGTTAGCAGTGCTTTTTGGAAGGTGAAGGAGCAAGAAAATTCCAGGGCTCCCTTCTGAGTTTGTGTCAAGTAGAAGTAAATATAAGACAAAAATACAAGAGAAATTAGGGACTTACAATGGAAGAATTCATTCAAATGTGTGTGTGAAGTGTATTATGCATTAATTTATTACAAATATACAAATATAGCGATAGAAAACATAATATGCATTCCACAGATACACTAATGAAGATAAATTTGGGAAAGGATGGGGATATATTTTCAGCCTTGAAAAATGTTGTCTCTTTTGATAGGACCCTAATCCCCCAGGCATTTCTGATCCAATGCACAAAGCTTCTTCCATTATCCCGCTGAGGTAACATCTTCATTACCATACAGCCATAATGACTCTTACAAATAGTTTCTAAATAATACAAGTGAATATTTATTGAATACTAAAAACATACCACACTCCATGCTAAGCACTTTATAAGGATTACCTCATTTAATTCTCATAATACCCTTTGAATTAAATATTGGTAGAGTCACATTTTCCAGATGGGAAGATTAAGACTTGAAGAGAAAGATCAAATTCATCCAGTGCCACACTCACAAAAAGAACAGAGCCTGGATTCAAACCAGGAATTTAGTTTCCAAAGTCAGGGTGCATACGATAGGAACAGGGTGGGTGGCTGACCCATTCAAGTGTTATGGAGTTTATAGAAAGAATAGTTCCTCTCAAAAAAAAAAAAACAAAAACAAAAAAAAACTCCTAGTGGAACTCCCATAAACTGCCTCCAAAACCTTGAGCCTCCCACTGTTTACACTGCTTATCAGTAACTAATCTAAAGCCAGCTTCCTCTTTTAATGAGGATCCCTTGTTCAAGAATCTCATAATAAAGATTCCAAAAGTATTAATGACCCAAAGAACAACTGCAGAAGCCCTCCTGTCATGAAGAGTGACTGCATCACATATATCATATGTGACCTATATCCCTTCACGAAATCTGAGCTTTAACTCCTTGCTGTCATGTGTTATTCTGTGGCAGGGGGTTTCACCTTCAGACATACGACACAGTTGACTAAAGGAGCACTGTGATGGAACAGTCCTGAGAATAAACAAAACTAAGTAAAAATTCTGTCTTCCTAGCTCTTTCACCAGAACATGAATATGAAAATTAAAAATAATGTATTCTGAAGCAGAAGTAACTAAACATTTAGCAGTGCTAATGGAAATTACTTGATTTCCTGACATTAAAATACTCAAATATCCTAGATTGCGGAAGTTATTCTCTGGGTGTCATGGGTTAGGTCAGAGTGTTAGGTTTGTTCCATTAATGGTGGATACATGGCAGGGACATAATGAGTTTTTGCTGATTTTAGTTTTCTAGAGATGGATTGAGGAGAAAAGGAGTGAGTTACTTCATCCTATGCAATTTGAGAGGATTGAACCAGTGATTCCAGGCCTTAATTGAAACACTCAAGAATTTTTGTCATAGGGATACTTTGGGGGAACTGTAACTATAAGGTAGATCTCACATCTGAAAATTCAGCTTTAGAAATATCATGCAGCAGAAAATGTGAAGGCCTAGAATGATCCAGTATTAGAAATAGAGCTATCCTCATTGAAACACCCATCCTCCACACCAGCCCACAACCACACACACCCTCGTAGATCTCTTTCAATTACCTTTTAACACTTTAGACATCCTCTTGGGATCAACAAAATATAGTTTCCCCAAATAGAATAAGTTCAACAATATGATTCTGCAGATGAAGAAAAAAACTCAGGGTTGTGTAAGTCAACAACTTAGCTGACAAGAAGTTTGATGATCAGATTTTATGATTGTTGTGCTAAGGCACTGCTCAGAACTATAGGTTATCAAACATGGAAAAGTTCCTTCATTGATTACTATCAGAGGAGAAAATATCACTTTATAATTCTAGAATGGAATGGAATACTATGAATCAAAAGCTGATTCTCTTCCAAAACAAAAACCAAAACCAAACAAAAACTAGAGGCTTAAGATGTATTAGAAACCATGAACAACTATACTTCAGAATAATACCAGGCTGAAAAATATGGTCACATTTGGGAAAGAAACTAGGACTGGGGATTGGCAGTGAATCAAAGAGGGTATTAAAAATAGAAAAAAGGCCCTCCCTGGTGGCGCAGCGGGTTAAAAGCACAGCACTGAGAATCTGAAGCCACTTCCGCATGAGTTCGATTCCCGCCTGCCGCCTGCCCCGGAGGAGACCACATGGCGAGCCAGACCTCTCCTGACCCGCCCGCTGCTCCCCTCAGCAGTGTACTTCGTCGATCTGCCTGTTCTGCTCCCCACTCTGTCTCTGGTGAAGCCTCTCACCGCCCCTGAGCCTCTGGCCTGTACCCCAGTTCTGTATGCACAAATAAATAAATCTTTAAAAAAAAAAAAATAGAAAAAAATACATATAATGCTTAGAGAAACTGTATGCTAACATCACTCATGAAATGAACTTTTAAAAGAAAAACCCAGAAATACGATGATCATTGATTATTACCTATTGGCCTAAAGGCAATAACTATTTTATGAAATATGAATGCCTAGTCAACAGGAAATGGGATTCTGACTTATGCCATCATTCTAGGTCACAGTGACATTTGATCACAAGTACCCAAGAGAAGTGCCAGGTGCCAGCTTTCCTCAGCTTGTATAATTTTATTTCAAAAGTAGAAATGACCAGCCCCATCCGTAACCTTATAGTCTTTTCCTCAAATTCTTAAATGTTTACAGTTCAACATGGTATAAACTAAAACCCTCAGATCCTTTTTGGCTTGAATATTCTGTGTTACTAGAGGCACATGGACACTCAATAAGAGGAGCTGAAAATGTTCACCTACGTCCAAGACTGATTCTTCACAACCAGGCACAGAAAGGAGCCTCTCTGCAGTTCACTTAGTTTTAAGGAAGGTAGTGCAGCAACCTGAGGATGGTCAGCCACACATTCACTCCACAATTACTGGTGTGTTCCCCATGCTGCAGGTCTTGCATTGCATTGGCAATGCAATCAGGCAAGGGAAAGGGACATGCGCAATCAGCATTCCTGAGGAGACTGAATTCTGGTAGCAAAAAACATATTATAAACACACATTTAATTAAGTCTTCAGGGGCTGTTAAATACCTTGAAGGTAAAGGAAAGAGAATAAGGAAGAAGTGAAGTAAGCCAGGGTATTCTACCTTAGTTAAAGAAGGCCTCTCTGATAAGGCCTTTGAGAACAAGACTGAATGATAGAAGTGAGGCCGATGCATATTTTTTTTTAAGATTTATTTATTTATACATGACTGGGGTACAGGCCAGAGATGCGGAGGGTGAGAGGATTCACCAGGGACAGAGTGGGGAGTGGAACAGGCAGATCGACGAAGTACACTGCTGAGGGGAGCAGCGGGCCGGTCAGGAGAGGTCTGCCCCGCCATGTGGGTAACCGCCGGGGCAGGCGGTAATCGAACTCATGTGGAAATGACTTAAGCTTCTTAATGCAGTGCTTTAAACCTCTGCGCCACCAGGGAGGGCCGGCCGATGCATATTTTGAGGAAGAGTGTCATAAGCAGAGAGAAAAGCAAGAACGAAGGACATTAGTCAGGTCCAAAGTGTCTGACTGGGAGCAAGGACTCTAAACAGGGGGTTTCTGAGACGAAGCGCTGCACTCCCCAGTGTAGGAGTGTCCAGGCCATGGGGAGTCTGCAGGTTGTTGTATATCTTGGGAGGTTATAAGAATGGGAAGGACATGATCTTACTGAGGTCATGTCATAGAGTGACAGTTCTGGACTTGGAAAACTGGTTTTCCAAGATGGTATCTGTCTCACAGGATAGCTGGAAGGATGAAATGAGATGCTTCCCAGAAAGGCCTTGTTGTGCTGCAGACATTCAGCAGGGTAAGCACATGTTGTGGGTCCAGGTTAGTTCATGAGAAGCTGCTACCAAAGAACAGACCCAGGAGATATTTATGATTCAATGCTGCAAAATTATTTAGGGTATTATAGATCTCAGACTTAGAACTAGTCATCATAAATCTTGAAGTTAAGAAGATAAACTGAATTGGAAGTGAGATATGTATGATTTGTTAAAACTGAGACCATTTTCCTTTATCTATACATTTCTAGAGGATATTTAGCAAGACATGCAGGGCCTGTGCAATCTGTTTTCAAGAACTAAAAAATACACCATACTTGAAACCAGACTTCCTTTCTCTCAAAACATTCAAAAACACTGCTCATGAGATGACTGGATGGCATCTAACTACAGAAACCTCAACTTACTGAACAGATTTTACTTCTGTTACCAAGACCAAGATTTTTCCTAAAATATCTTGTTTTTTTTTTTTTAAATTTATTACTTCTCACTATTGGAAAGTAACCCAAACTAATCTTCTACCTATATCCCTTGCCTTTTACATTCTTATTTTCAAACTCCAGTTCTCTCAGACTCTCAAAAATAGTATGTCCTCCAATTCACCTCCATTAAGCAGCATTTTAAATTTTCAGTATCTGGCTCCAGTTTCTAATTGCACCAATCACGCCTTCAACTCAAGGCCTTCACACTTTCCTCACATCAGAACATTTAGTGTTTATATGCCTACCTTACAAGAAGAGTGATTAGGGGTCACCCTTCTAAGAGAATTCAGTGCCAGGGCTTGTCACAGTAATGGGTTCTGAAGTTGTCTTGAAGGCTTTGCCAGAGACCTGCTGAGTGACTGTGGGCAACTTGCCCAACCTCTCTGGGTCGTTTTTGTTTTTTTTTTTTTTTTTTTTTTAATAATGCTGATTGACCTCACAAGGTTTCTGAGAGGAATCGCTAATCAGACTGATTGTAAAACACTTAGTCAAGATGGAGTGCTTTATAAATATTTACTAACGTACCATGAGCTCACTGTATCTGAGAGTCAAGAGATTTGTGAAGTCACAGAAAAGCCTGCTTGGACCCCATCCTAACACTCAATGTGTTTGTTTGAAACAGTTCTCTCTTTTATAATTTAAGGTTACCGGTATTCTGAGATGTTTTGTTCTTAGGGGAATGAATCAGGTCATGGAGCTTTAAGTCATCTGCTAGGAAAAAACAAACAAACAAACAACAACAACAACAAAAAAAAACACTGACTCTAGTCAACTAGTCAACTCAAGTGGTAAAACCATCTGGGGAGGGGGTGGGTGGGAAGTATGTATAATGCCACTAATAAAGTGTGTAATGAACTGAAGTTATTACTCAACAAGCCAGGGAAATTAAGGACAATATATGATAGACACTGTTGTGGGTGCCAAGGATAAACTATTTGATAAAATAAGCAAGGGTCTTACTCTCAAATTGCATTTTAAGAGACAATCAGTCCCCCACCATTAATCATCTGATATTTTTTCTTCTATGTAGTTCATAGATGAAAAAAAAAATACTGTAAAAAGTGGTGTGGCGGGTGGGGGGGGCTACATTAAATTGAGTGGCCTTGGGGAGCCTTTCTGGGCAGATGGCAAGACTTGGGAAGAAATGCGGGTATGAATTGGAAGTAGCAGAGACTATAGGTATAAGGCCTTAAAACTCATTCAAAGGCCTTCCTACTGGCACAAGGGGTCAAGTCTCAACTCTCTGAAGCTATCCACAGCCACCACATGGCAGAACTGACCCACATGGCACAGAGGAACTCATATCCTGCCCACTGCTTCCCTCAGCAGAGTATTTCAGTAGAAATACTGTTCCCCGTTTTGTCTCTGGTGAATCCTCTCACCCCTCCTCTCCCCTCCCCCCACTTCTGACCTACACCCCAGCTCTTGTATGCATGAAATAAATGAAATAAATATTTTATATATGTATATGCATACATACATATACATACATATATGCACACATGTATATATATACACATATGTATATATGTGTGTATATATATGTGTGTATACACATGTGTGTGTGTGTTTCCCCAAGGAAACCACAGAAAGTAACAGGCTTGTAGCTTAGAAGGCGTTGAATAAAGAAAAGCAGGCAGAAATAGGCAAACTAACTCATTCCTTGGACTATACGGTAAGAAGTCCACATTTTCTTTTGTGTGAGAGGAAAAAGCATAAGAAGGACTTGGTCAATAGCATGTCATAAACACACAACTTTTTTTTTTTTTAAAGATTTATTCATTTATGCATACAGAACTGAGGGGTACAGGTCAGAGGTGCAGGGGTGTCGAGAGGCTTCACCAGAGACACAGTGGGGAGCAGAACAGGCAGAGTGACTGAAATACATTCCTGAGGGGAGCAGCGGGCGGGCCAGGAGAGATCTGCCTCGCAATGTGGTCTCCTCCTGGGCAGGCGGGAATCGAACTCATGCGGAAGTGGCTTTAGCTTCTCAGTGCTGTGCTTTAACCCGCTGCGCCACCAGGGAGGGCCACAACGTTTTTTTTTTTAAAGGAACATTTTGACTGCTGTATGGGAGGGTCCAATTGGAAAATAGCAGGAAGTCCAGTTGGGTGATGAGTGGCTTGGACTGGAAATTTCGACAAGCAGTCAGTCAGCCCTTAGCTTGATTTGTGAAAAAGGAATCCATGTAGGTGATCATTAAGCTATATGCACCAAAGCATAGTAACTTATAGTCACTTCTATTAAAATTCATTATAATTTCAATTTCTTATAACATTTCTAGTTATAACTTACAATAACTTCATTTTATACTTTGCTTTAGCATAATCTGACTCAGTGCCTGCGATCTTTGATGTTCTCTTAGGATTAGGCAATTCCTGAGAAACTCTGGTTACACATACCCTAGAAGGAGCATGGCTGCTTTGACATTGAGGTTGTGGCTTTTATCATCAACATGAATAATTCATCAGTGTATTAGTTGTGCTTTATTATTATGGTTTGCTTTGACTTGAACTATAATTTGAGATTATGACTTGTATTTTTTTTAATCAGCATAAGCTCATCCATCACTTTGCATCCAAGGAATCTACCAGGTTATCAAGTTTGCTATTTATAGCAACACTCGTGATTTGAAATGAGAATCAGTATTTTCTTCCCCTGACATCAAATCTTAGGTCAAGCATAGGACCTGCAGATGGATTTTTACAGGATGTTAAATGAAAGCTCATAGCTGGAGATTAATGCCAATGCGAAGGCTCATGGGAATGTGCTCCCTGGCCGCTTCCCCAAAGAAAAATGCTCAGTAATGTGGATTGGTGTGTCAAAGCTACACGAGGGTGGCGGAGAAATGACAGACAGGACAAACCAGTGTTTCCACATCAGGCCCATGAACCTAATTTTCTTAAGATGAAGTATGATCTCGCAAAATCCTGTTCAGAGATTGCCTCTGGAAGAGTCTCTGGAAGTCCTTATTTAAGTCAGCCTGCCTTCAGCTTTACTATGCCTGATGCATGCGGTGAGAGGGGAGCCAAACTTCCCTCCCATGCAGCGAATGGAAGCTGCTTGTGTCTGTTGCAAACAACACCAGCACAGCTGGTCCTTCATCCTGGTATGTGAGGATGTGTACTTTCATATTGTTGTTTTTCCAGCGTTTGCTTCCAGTAGGCAGATACCTGACCTACAGTTTCATCTGTACAGTGCTCAGCATAGGCCTTAAGGACGCAGATAGGCATTTATTTAATGTTTCAAATAATGGTGAGGCTATTGTGAAGCAGATGTTATTTTCAGACCTCTGAAGGCATTTCAGCTCTACTTTGCTTTAAATGTGGTAGAAAGTGACCCTTTGTTTTTACCCCAGCTGGGTTTTCATGCAAATTATGAATTATAACCAATCTTCCCTAAAATTCAAGGAATAAAAAAAAATCATTGTGCTTAATGGGTTTTAGGAGAAAATTCAAGCATCAGTCTATATTTGAAGAGGCAAAACTCTGTTCAAAGAATGGGAACAGCCCTCAGCAATATGTATATATAAGCAAAGTTTGAGGCATAGCGGAAAATAAATATTTGACCTACTCTTCGTGGCAGACTTCTAGGACTTGTCAGATTAGAATTCTGAAGAGTCCAGCCCCTCTGGGAAGCCAGCCTCACAGTGTACATTTACCAAGCAGCACTGCTTAAGCATTTTCTGTATGCAGGCGCCCACACGGATGCAGTGAAGAGATGCAATAGAAGGGAACATGCTCAAAAAAGCAGGAGGTTCCTTGGACAGTGTCCGGTAAGGTACTGCAGATATGCTTGTCTATTCTGCAAATGTGAAAAGAAAGCTCCAATAATTGAGGGAACTTTTCCATGCAACTGATGACAGAATCTGGTTCCAAATACCTGCCTCCAAAGTCAAACGTCATAATATCTACCATGTCCTCTCTCCCCAACCTACCTTGTCCTCTCTCCCCAACATTCTGCCCAAGAAAAAAGCTGAACACTGCAGGTCTCACTGTGGCTTACTCCATATTTATGCATGACCCTGTGGTATAAATAGCCAGGGCTAATGGACACACTGACTTTATGGTGAGATAGTCAACCTTTAATAACTGACCAAGAACAAACAGACTTCTCAGAAAAATCCAGATACAACCAACCAATATTTCCAAAAAGAAAAAAAAAAATTCTTCTCACTCAGTGTTTCTCAGCTGAGGCATCATTTCTCTTAAGGGACCTGTGGGAAGTTTCAACATCATCATAAGGACTGGAGACATGTGGGGTAGGGGCCTGTAAATGCTACACAACATCACACATGGTTTTCAAATTCCTATGAACTCTCCATGTAGCTGGAAAATATGGGTAGGACCAAACTACATTTTACATGTAAACTGTGTTTGCATTTTAACATATGTAAATTTAACAAATTCTAACTCCTTTGTAACTTGAAGATTATATTCATTTAAAAATTATTATTGAGAACTTTGCCAAGAAGTACTGACCATTTTTGAAAATCACATAATTGATGACATCATGATTGTGGATCTTGGGTTCCCAAGCCTACTCACTGGAGCAGCCACTTCCCCTCAGCGCTTATTCCTGACAGCTTATTTTTATAATGGAGCATTTATTTATTTTTGCATGCTTTATTTTTTAATTGAGGTAACATTTGTTTAAAACACTGTATATGACTCAGAGGTATATGATCTCACTATTGCAGATATCTGTTACTACAACCACCAGCAAGACACCCACAGTCCACCACCAACATTTTGGAATTCACTCACTGATATAAGTTGATTTTTTGCCTCTAATTTTTAGTACAACTAGGGAAATTATCTTAATGATGTGTATAAATGAATCAAAAAACACATGTGTATAAATGAGTGTGGGCACCAGAATTTTGCCTTTCATTCCAAGAATCTCCTGACCTAATGAATACATTTAGATTACAGAACAGCGATTTAGCAGATGTAATGGGGCTTACTAATCAACTGACCCTAAAATAGGAAGGCTAGTGTGGATTATCTGGTGGAACCAAACTCATTATGTGTTTTTAAAGGGAGAAGAAAAAAATTAGAAGGGCGAGTCCAAGATCAAGTATCAGAAGGGTTCCTGGGGCTGTTGGACTGGAGATGGAGAGTGTTGAAGGGGAAGTGTTAGGTATGGAGGAGCAGAGGACACACCAAGATGACAGCCAGCAAGGAAACAATGACCTCAGACCTATGGCCTCAGGGGCTGGATTTACAAATGGTCTCACTGGGCATGGTTGAGAATGCTTCTCCCAAAGCAACCAACCCTGTGGGAGCCCAGTCAGTTGATACATTAATTTCAGCTTTGTGAGGTTCCAAGCTGCAAGCCAATCGTGTTCATCTCAGCTCCTGACCTACAGGACCCAGAATTTATATATGAATGCTTTATTAAGCTGCTAAATTTATGGTAATTTATCAGACTGTGATAAAAATCCAATACTGTGACATGTGAGATACTAGTTCTGATAAGAGTGATCACAACAGCACTAGGCATCTGGTGGATTGGTGTCAGGATCCTTATTGGGAACCTAGGACAGATATTGATCAGCTTCCGATGCCAGTCCAGAATGGAAGCTTTGAGTAGGACAGCCCAACTAGATGGATTGTACAAGCATGCTCTAGCCATTGTGACAGAACTGTAGAGTTATTGCAATCCATCCACGCTGAAGTTAAAAATATTAAGAGCTATAGTCTTTGAACTAAAGTACTATAATAGCTTTTGTGTGTTAAACAGTCAGGGAAAATAAAGCCTCATTTGTAAAACAGTATTTCTAAGTGAAGGGCTTCCTAATCCTGTGTCCTTGAAGGACATTAGTATTAAGTCTCATGTCTGTCTTCCTAACAACATTTGTAATAAAATATGGAGAAAAAAGGCCTAGGGTCTTCCCAGAGTTTTTAATATATGCATGCATGTGTATTTATAAATATAGCATTCTTAATTTTTGTACAAGGTATGTTTTTTCATCTCAGTTGTTACCCCTGTGGATTTCCCACCACCAATTCACCCGTGGGCCATCACCATTGTCCCGTGTGCTCGTCCCACCCCTGGTTTGATCCTATTCCCCTCCACCCACCATAGAATGTCTCTGGTTTTCCATTGTGTATATGTACCACATATTTCTGATCCAGTCATCTATTTTAGGGTATTTGGGTTGATTCCACATCTTCCCTATTGTAAAAAGTGCTGTAATAAACACAGGGATGCTTTTAATCCAACATGTCCTAGGAGTACTCAGGAATCTGTAACTTAATAAAATTCCTAGAAGTAGGAATGTTCAGCTCTTGAACTTAACATGCTTGAAATTCTACAGAATGAACAAAGAGTAATTTAACAAACCAAAAACAAAGTAGAGGAAATAAAATGGAACAAAAATATCAGAATTCATCATCTAAGTATGCAGAAATAGCTACAACTCTAAGAATAAAAAAAGTAGCCTGGATTTCAAAAGCAGAGTAAAACCTTTCAAAAAGGACAAAAAGGATCAATGACTTTTGAACAGAAAAGTGACAATGGTCCAGTAGAGGGGATTTGGGCTTTGGAGACAAGCTAGACCTTCATTCATGTCCTGGCTGATTCACTCACAAGGTGATGATAGGTAATTTCTTCATCTTTTCCAAGTTTTAAAGTCTCTCTTTCCAATTAGAAAATGCTACTTAACACTTAAGGTAGTGGTGAAATTTAAATTGAAAGAACTATGATTGTCACACACTGCAGCTGTTCAATAAATATTATTCTTATATCTGTTCTTTGTTAAAAACAAAAGTTCTAAGGATGATAAATATAGTCTCCAATGGTTAATCCCTGCCTCTGGTCTTTAACCTTTCAGAGAGAAACTCACATCTCATTGTATTTTAAAGGCCAGAAAAGAAAATTCATTAATGTCTTAGTCATTTGTTCCAATAACATCGTTTAGATCAGGAATGTCTCCTTTCAATCCACCTGATAAAATCCAAGCTTCTTTTCTATCCACAACATGTACTTAAGGAGAAGAGAAAAAATTAAAATGAGACAGCTGAGGTAATTAGAGACTAGTGGGATTAACAGCAAGAGCTGAGAAGATTAAATATGCTTCCACCTTATAACCTACCATTGTTAGAATGGATTTCTTACTCAGCGTCCCACCAATCCACAGTGGTGTGGGACTGACTTCCTGTTGGCATGCCTGTATTCATTCAACCAAGCTGTACCAGACAGCTAACTGATCGCCACAGGTCCTGCAAATACCCTGGACATCAAAAATAATTATAAACTAACACACTTCCCTGTGGAATCTCTGTGGACAGGCTCTCCTAAAATGAAATCTAAGTTACTATCTTTCAGATGTTCAAAGGAGACAGTAGATACTATTACTCTTTCAGTGTCTATACCTCTGTCATCTTCCACAAGATCCCTGCAGAAATGGCTTGCAACTTATCTAGATTTACCAACTTTATTCTGTGTGTACTATTGGGAATATGTATAGACCAGCTCTGGGGAACTTTTCTTTGTAAATGGCCAGACACTAAATATGAGCTCTAGGCTGGCTTTTGCAACAGTCAGAGACAATAGGTGGTGTTCTAATAAAACTTTATTTATGAAAACATATGATAGGTTGAATTTGGTGAGCAGTCACGGACCCCATATTCTTGGTTGTGTGATTGTGTGCGTGTGCGTGTGTGTGTGTGTGTGTGTGTGTGTTGGTGGGAATGAGACTCACACACCAACTGGGGGAAAGGATGATGACCAAAAAACAAACAAATGGGGAAAGACAGTACAGGTTCTCCTTACAGAAGAATTTTAATAAGCACAGAACAAACAACATGTTACACTGCCTAGTGATATAGCCCAGGGAAGGATTTTGAGCTCTATATTTAATGACCTCTTGATGACTGTTATGGTTGGATGACTTATTAAAAAAATAATAAGCAAACATTTTTAAAAAAGCAAAACTTACATAAATTCACTTTATATCTGATAATACTAAACAACTGTCTCCACATATTTATTAGAATTCATATCATTCTCATTCTGCTTATAAAAACCAGATACATGCAGAAATAATTCTTAAAAGATTCAGAAGACATTTCATGAACGGTGTCCAAAGTATTCTTGGGTGCTATCCACCCAAGAATTGCTCCCCTTGCAATTTGTAGAATGTCATTGACATTTCAGAGTAAGCAGATGCCTTTCAATTTGAGTTGATTTTAGAAGAGCCACTTGCCGTCAATATGAGATATGTGTCTGATCTACATAAGCATGTTGTAAGTCCTAAAAGTACCTCTAAATGAGCGATGAGGTTCATAGATTTGGAATATATTATCAGCAACATTAATGAAACCTTCGTTGTTGTTTTTTTTTTTTTCTTTTACCCTCTGATAGAGTTTCCTTTGAAGGAGTGTTAATTTGTCTTTCATTTTGCAGATTCTATGTCATCTTAAAGATTGACTGGAGTTCCCCAGGTCTTAACCACAAGAACAACCATAAAATGATAATGGACAAATCTATTAACAAATTTCCAAGTTGCACAGCTATTGCCAGAGCCTATTTCTTTGACTTAAACTTCTCTGGCTCAATAGGATAAAGAAATATACGATGTCTTTGACATTGAACAGGGAGGTTGACTGTTTCTATGATGTCACAGCAGGAAGAACCTAGCTTGTCCAGTGTTTTAACATACTGGCAATTTTAATCAAAGCACAAATGCTTGCTCAAACTTTGTCATCTACTCATCACTGAAATTCTGAGCCGTACATTGTTATTGGCCTTACTAAGAACATTCTCAGGCATAGGTCTATAACATTGCTTCTTCTCCTTAATTCTGAGTTACTTGGCATCTATGAATGCTGGCAGAATGTACTTCTTCCTTTCTTATTTTATCTCTTCCATTATTCAATCTTTCCTTCTGAATAATGGTATGGCATCCTACCAGGTGTTATCAGACATAGGACTCTTGGGTTCCAGTGATAAGAAAAATGAGGCATTCAAGTCCTTTATACTTTATGAATGATTTAGCCACAAGCTGTGTGGAATAAGTAACATTTTCCCCCTAAAATTGAGTTCCCAAATAGCGTCTACTACCTTAATGGTCACCTCCACATCCTTTTTATTTAACCTCTACTTTAAAAGTATAGGCACCATTTAGGGAGATTTCAACTTCAATTAATAATATGTGTAGTTGATCTACATTTAAAAGAATTTAATCATGTCTTGGTGACACATTTAGCTTAAAGCAGAACTTCACTAGGACTTCCAAGTAAATTTCTGTTGAAAAGGTCAATTTCCAACATTTGTCTGATATGGGTCTATCAGACAAATTACATTTGTTGCCACTTGTCTGAAGTACAAACACTTCCAATGATGAATATCACCAGTGGAAAATCCCAGAACAACAATAGAAATTGAAAACATTTTTTTTTTTCAAAGAAGACACAAATGTTTGTGTTGGGATTTACATGCATACACACATATGCATACTAATAAGCTACACACACCACACACACATATAAACAAAGCATCATCTTATTGCATACTAAAATTAATCTGACATCTATTATTGAGGAAAGAAGTGTGTGTGTGTAAGAGGATGGGTGTGTGGTATTTAAAGTCCTTACTGAAACAGAAATGTCACTAGAGATATACAAGAGCAAAGGGCCAAATGGAACCAACACATTCATAATTAAGGACAAACTCTGTTGAAATCATGTTCCTTGGGTAATGCTGAAGATACTATGTGTTTTGGATAGAAAACAATCAATATTGTTTTAGATTTCTGGGGAAAGCTTTATGAAACCAGAAGGAAATCTTAAGTGATCACAAGCGGATAATCTATAAGGAACACTAAATGGGTGATTTTTTTTTTTTTGTCTTCTCTATGTTTTCTGATTTTCTATGTCATTACATGAGTTATTTTATTTTAAAAACTATTTTTTTAAAGATTTATTTATTTATGCATACAGAACTGGGGTACAGGCCAGAGGTGCAGGGGCGGCGAGAGGCTTCACCAGAGACAGAGTGGGGAGCAGAACAGGCAGATCTAGACGTACACTGCTGAGGGGAGCAGCGGGCGGGTCAGGAGAGGTCTGCCACACCATGTGGTTACCTCCGGGCAGGCAGGAATTGAACTCATGCGGAAGTGGCTTTAGCTTCTCAGTGCTGTGCTTTAACCCGCTGCGCCACAAGGGAGGGCCTTAAAAAACTATTTTAAAAAATAGAACGAGAACTAACAGAAAAGAGAAAGAAAACAATTCTTCATTCAATACCCTCATGTGAATATCAGACCAAAGAGTCTGGATGTTCTTTTCCTTACTTTTTTGGCCATCAGTTATTAAATGGTTCACAATTTACTCTGAAGGAAAGGACTCACTGGCCAAACATCTAAGAATGACTTTTGTCCACAGGTCAGCAGCAAAGGACTGAGATTTGGCATCTTACAAAAAGACAGCATTCCATACTCCACCAAACCTGAGCAATCAGAACACCTTTGAGCACTACTCTGAGAAAGAAGTGAAGGATGTCAGAACTGAGGAAGGAGGTGGGCTCACTTACCTCTCACATGCTTGTCTTTTTACAAGAAGGAAGAGAAGGGGCTATTAATGATAGGTTTTTTTTTTTTTAAGAAATCATTAAGATCAATTATTAGACACATACAGACTTAACCCTTACTGTGGGTGAAGCAACAACACTAACCTGAGCAGCCCAAAGTTATTGAGGAGGCTGCCTTTCCCAAACACCCTGTGATTACTATCCATCTGTTCAGTTCATTGCAACTCAACCCTACCAGGCAGTCATGAAAGAAGGATGGATGTTATTAAAGATCTTGAGTAGCTGCTCTGTAGGTATCATTCATTAAAAGTACATT
>NW_004567112.1:13677047-13694267 GCF_000260355.1 Condylura cristata | reverse complement strand
GTATCATAAAAACAACTGGAGAAGAGTGATTAGCAAAACATCAAGGTCATTCCAATATACTCTTTTGTTCAGTGATAGGTAGTTTTTTTTTTTTTAAACTACTACCTGTGTATTATGCATTCAGAAATTAGACAGAAACCTTTGATAGCTCCAGAGAGTGATGGGGAAATCTTTAAAAAAAAAAAAGTACATTGACATATTATGTAGTGGATCCATTATTTCCATAAGCTAGAACCTCTGAGACCAGGAAGTGCAGGTTTAAGTGGAAGACTAGACTAATATGGATATGGAAGCTCAGTTTTATTACACAACACAAACACCTAAGGAAAGCAAGAGGCAGAACAGTTGGACTCAATAACCAACAGCTATTTATTAAGATATCAAGTATCCAGAGCTCTGCCAGGGACTAAACAGAAATAATGACCTAGAGCACAGGTGACACCCATGACCTTGAAAATACAGTGGTCTACTTACACAGATGAAAGGCTTCTGAATGGAATAAAAGGATCAGAAACCACAGGTTTTTCAAATACATTCACAAAAAATAGTAGAGTATCAATTTAAGACCAAATCCATTGAATTAATATGATTGCTGATTAAAATTGATCAGAATTGCAATGTTAACAATTCAATACATTTCAGGATGTTGTTAAAGCCATGGGACTACTCGTAAGGTAACATGAAAATGAAATCATTAATGGGTTGATTGGTACTCTTCTTAGATAACATCACTATTTTATATCAACAATAATTTACTCCATAATTTTTATAGTATTTGGGGTTAAAGAGAACAGTGAATAAGAAGGCAAAATCATGCCTGAAATTCAATAAAAATGTAATCACTGTGGCACAAAGTCAAGAAATTCTAGGTTTGAATATAACTTCAAAATAAAGAAGCACATAGTAAGTACTTAGCACACAATAGGCTTTCAATAAGTGATGACTATTAATAGTGGGGCAGAAAGTTAGCTGACAAAATACTCAGCCATATGACACAGAATCACTCTAAAAAATGATAAGATCTAGTGAAGACTTTGGAGATTTACTTCCTTAATCTTCATTCTGTGATGTTTAACTGACTATAACTTTCATTAAAAACATTACTTCCAGCCCTCCCTGATGGCCCAGTGGGTTGAAGCCAGCACTAAGAAGCTAAAGCCACTGAAGCATGAGTTCGATCCCCACCCCAGAGGTGACCCACATAGTGCGGCAGACCTCTCCTGACCCGCCCGCTCCTCCCCTCAGCAGTGTACTTAATCAGTAGACCTGTTCTGCTCCCCACTCTGTCTCTGGTGAATCCTCTCACCACCCCTGCACCTCTGGCTTATGCCCCAGTTCCGTATGCATAAATAAATAAATCTTTTAAAAAATAATTTCCTAAAGTGTGAGCAATTGATAGAATGCCCTGTATTTTTGTTCTTTCTCTCACTTGCAGATCTACTGTATCTAAAGATGGGATAGCCTGATGGAGAAAGCCACAAATGGTGTCCTCTTCAGGACATGATGCTGTTCTCTTCCCTATTTTTGACCCATTGGGTGACATGAAACAGACACCCAATTTCTTGGTCTTTGGCTTTATCAGTTGCAAATAGGACAGTGCTGTTTTTATTTATTTATTTTTTGTTCATGGAGTCATGAAAGTACAACAGAATCTGAGATTTCTTATTTTTAGAAGAAGACACATGAAACACAATTGACTTTTTTACCTTTCAGAAGTTAGTCTGAGGTAGTATATATTTTACCAAACAAATGGGAAAAGCAAACTCTTAGTGGCCTCGTGAAGAGGTAAAGTGCTCAGACTTCTGATGTGATAGTCCCTTAGTAAAGGCTGCTCAGTAATTAGAAGGTACTTTTTTTTTTTTAAGATTTATTTATTTATGCATACAGAACTGGGGTACAGGCCAGAGGCTCAGGGGCGGTGAGAGGCTTCACCAGAGACAGAGTGGGGAGCAGAACAGGCAGATCGACGAAGTACACTGCTGAGGGGAGCAGCGGGTGGGTCAGGAGAGGTCTGCCACACCATGTGGTCACCTCCGGGGCAAGCGGGAATCGAACTCATGCGGAAGTGGCTTTAGCTTCTCAGTGCAGTGCTTTAACCCGCTGTGCCACCAGGGAGGGCCCAATTAGAAGGTACTTAACGCTGGTGGCTGCCCATTGAGGTTAGATCTTTTATTTTATTTTTTTTATGGTACAAATGACCCTGAATGAAAGTCAAAAGCAACTAAAGGAAAGCAACTAAAACTGCCGTGCCTGCCACAGCTCAGAATTTTGCTGAGGTCCCAGAAATGTGAGGGGACAAACAAATATTTCTTGAATGAAAGTTTTCAATTCCAGTTTTGCTCCTGGGAAATCAATTAGCCTTGGCTATGTTACATAAAATGAAGTTAGCAATATTTTGCTTTGTTAGGCTTGCAGGTTTTTATTCCATGACCCATTTGAGTACTACTACAATGACCATCTCAAAAGGAATAACCTGCTCGACTTTTTTTTTTTTTTCATATACATATGTGGCTAGTGATATAATGTATGGAATTATGTCTATCTCCTAAACTAGACTGTAATTTTTTTTAAAGGTTTGTTTATTTATGCATACAGAAATGGGGTACAGGACAGAGGGGAAGGGGCAGCAAGAGGATTCACTAGAAATAGAGTGGGGAGCAGAACAAGCAGATTGACCAAGTACACTGCTGAGGGGAGCAGCGGGTGAGACAGGAGAGGTCTGCCGCAACATGTGGGTCACCTCTGGGTCAGGGAGAGAACTCGCACTGAAGTGGCCACGGCTTGCTTAACTAGCAGTGCAGTTCTCCAACCCGCTGTGCCACCAGGGAGGGCCCAAGACTGTAAACTTTTCAAGATAAAAGAAGCCATGACCTATACCTGATGTCACATTCATCAATTAATTAAATATAGATGAAAGCATCTAGAAAACTTGTATTTAAAATTGCACCTTGCTCTTCTTAGGGAGAAGTCTCTGTATCATAAAAACAACTGGAGAAGAGTGATTAGCAAAACATCAAGGTCATTCCAATATACTCTTTTGTTCAGTGATAGGTAGTTTTTTTTTTTTTTAAACTACTACCTGTGTATTATGCATTCAGAAATTAGACAGAAACCTTTGATAGCTCCAGAGAGTGATGGGGAGAGTCAAGATATGCTGAGGCGGGTTGCTGAGGCATCCTGGAATGAAGCCCCGTACTCTTCTCTGGTTCGTGCAACCCAGACATTGGCACAAGTCCCAACCTCCTTGTCTATGACTTTTAATAGTGCCAGTGAGCTCTGACACTGTCCCTGCCAACTTTCCTTTCAGTGCAGATCTGGGGAACCAAGAAACACAGATCAAAGTTTAAGGCCATCATTACCCCCAAGAAGTACTGTCCTAAGTTGAGCTCAATATTAAACATCTTGCTCTACCCAGGACTTTGCACTAACATCTTTGAAAGAGCAGTGTGTATAGGATCACATTCTGGGGTGAACATCTGGGGTGTTTGTAACAATACCAATAACTGGGTTCTACCAAACACCAACTTGAGGTTATTGGCATGGGGAGCAGATCTCTGATTTTTTAAATAATCGCTGCAAGTAATTCTGATGCACACCAAATTCTGATGGATTCTGGCTCTTGAAGAGCCAGCTTTATTTCTTCCCATCTCCCACTCCTTCAGAACTCTGATATTTCCGGCTGTCTTTCTTTTCCTCCCTATTTATACAGATTGAATATTTTTTTTTTCCTATCTCTAAATCATCTGGGATTGTTTTGCTCTAATAAAATGGCTACACTCCTGATTAAGGAATGTGATGAACCTGCTGTCAATTACCTTAATTGATCTGACAACCTGACCAGACTCAGAAAGGAGATAGCCTCAGCAGAGCTTTATTAAAAAGGAGAAAACAAAACAAAGGCCCATGTAATTAAAATGTGATCGCTGGTGATGAGTATGTAAAATCAGCCCTGAGAGGCATTAGTGATGAGAAAACTTTTCTAAATGACATCTCGGGAAGATAAAGGAACACAACATGGTCAAATAAATCAGTGGGCTACTTAGAGGAGAATGTAAAACAAAAACATATGGGACTTTTCTCAATTCTTAACTCACCTGTAGCATTAAAAGTAATAAAATCCACTCTTGGAATTATGGTGTGGACAACACAGTTACTGGTCCCATTTGTGGCACTATGAACCCATGTAGAATGTCAGTTACTGGCGCGACTTGTGGATAGCTACATCAGCAATGTTTCTCCCCTGAAAAACTATGCTTAAAGTAACACCGTAGGTGCATATCTCCATAGACATTGGAGAGACCGTCCTTCTGAGCCTTGGTCCCACACCACAGTACCATACTGCTCCACCAGAGAGACAATCACTCAGCATTTGCCCCAGTTCCGGGTCATTCCTTTGGAATTATTTATGGCCCATTATCTTTTCTGACTCACTCCTGGGGGCTACATCTTCTATATTTATCCTCTAATTGAGTAGCCCCCAGACTCTCTAAAATAGTACGTCAATATGGTGACTGTTATTTTACACAACAAAAATATCTAGGTCCCAAGAGTGCTGAGAAATAGAATGTTATTAGCTAATTAGGATGAACTGTCACACTGGAGTGTTTGATTAAATTAATTAATCAAGCTGATGATTGGTCTGGAGGGGGTCGGAAGCTGTTTTTACAGTGCACCTGGTAAATTGTGCTATTAACCAGTGATCCCTCAGAAGTTTAAAGAAAAAAAGTATTTTTGGATTAGAGATAAACAAGTTAGCATAGAGTTGACTTCATGATCAGAATGAACAATACATTTTGCAGGTCCCAGATACATGAAGGAGTGGACTAATATAAGTTTAGGGTTCTTTTGAACTATATCAATATAATATAATAAGACTTTTCCATTTAGATCTCCTTTAAATTGAATATAATGATTTCTTTTTTGATATAGAAACAGACTAAAACAGACCAAAAAAAAAATCAATATACATATTTTTGTATTTATGAAGGTCTTCAATTAAACCAATCTATTCATCAATTATTTTTAAAAGTCATACAGGAGAATGAAAAGATATCCATCTTTGACAATCGACCCCAAGTCTAACTCACTCAAGAGCTCCATTGTTCTATCATTTCCTTTTGGGCAGGAGATAACTAATTCCTCACATTACAGCTTTCCCAATTTGGCAGACATCAACACTGCCTTAATGTTGACCCCTTCACTCCAAATCTAACAATCTATGCCAGATCACATTTATATGTGACCTGACTAAGTCTGACATAAAGCCTGCTCTATATCTTAGAGCAAAGTGTCCTGACATTTAATATCCTATGTGAGTTCACTATTAGGCTAATCTACAGATGTGAAATTGAATGAATAGGAACAAGATTTCCCCTGCAGTCAAATCAACTGCAATATGTTTAAACAGGTCACTAATACTCCTTGGTGACCCTAGAATTAAGCAACAGTTCAAATAAAACTGCAGCTGCATGCTATTTCTCTGATTTGAAAACAACTTTTTTATTCCAAATCACCTAGAGTTTGACTTATTTTAAACAGACAAGGCTATTTACCCATTTCAAATAGTCCTTGGACAATACTCTCAGTCACAGCATTGTGTTAGGACAGTTCAGAGGCTATGACACTCTTCTGTTCTATACAACAATTCCACTAGTCTATGTCAGAATTTACCAAAGTGTTCTCACAGTTCAAAGTCTTTAAGCTAGAATAATGAAGGTTGTAGGCATCTATGCTGAACCTTTATCAAGGTCTGTGATTATTCCATTTTTTTACCCATTCATTTATACATACATTCTAATTATTCCACTAACCCCTCATGGAATCTCCTATAGATACACATGAGGATAGTCCCTACACTTCTAGAGTTCAGTGTATAGCATTAACATTTTAAAGGGTTTGAGGTAAACTAAAACCCAAATACCAATCTTATCTACTGAACTCCACATATTTCAAATGAAAACCTCTCATCTTTTTTCATAGTTTCTGAAACTCTCTCAATAAATTCATGGGAGGAAAGAAGGCCCATTTTAAAATTTTTTCAGCTGTCATTCCAGTCTCATCTAAAGAAAGAAGTTTTGTCACTGGACACTAGGTTTAGTCATATTCGATAAATAGTTAATATTTTTTCTAGAATAGTCATGGGGAAAAAGTCTGAGTGAAAAAAATAAGAGTGAAGGGAGAGTTCGGCTCAAATAACAAATTAAACATTTTTATTCAACACTTCATAGCCTCCAAAAATGAGTAATTATCTCACAGTTCTCAGGCCAGCAGCATGAGGCTGAATGCATCATCAGTTCTGATATAAAACATGAGTTTGCAAGTAAACAGGAAGTTTATCTTATAAAATGAGCTTTTTATTTGCATAGAAGTTCTTCATTAATAACCAAAATGGCCTTTCAACTACTTTTTACAGCTGTGTCTCTCTTCCTGACATATGGAGTTCCTTAAAGGGGAAAAAAAAAAACACAAGTGGAGGAAATTTCTTAATAATTCCTTTTATTTTCCAGAGGTTTGGGAGGGAAAGCAGTGGGTGGGGAAAATCCTTTTTATATAATAACATTTGGTCATGTGACACATTTTATTTCCACAGTTAATATAACTTAATGAATAGCAAATCAGAAAACCTGTCATCATGTGGGGAGATGTTGGAGGGTGGAATGGAGAGAGTGAAAACACTAAGGCTTTTGTAGTGAAGGTGAGAATTACATAGGGAGCATTTGCTCTCAGTTTCATTCTCTGTTATGAGTAGTAACAGCAATTCCATGTAGGAGAGAACATCTTCCATGTAGGAGAGAACATCTGGCCCTTCCTAGGGGAAGGACTTACAAAAGTAACTCTGAGACTTAGAGCAGCAATGCTGGAGACCTCCATGGGGGTTATAAAGTTTCCAAGGTGTGGAAAACTCTGTGTATCCCATAGTTATTGAAAGAAAGAGCTGCAAATCTGATCACTTCTATCAAACAAGTAGCCACTCATGAGTTTGAAAGTTGTATCTAGTTTTAGATATGTGTAATACCTGCAAAACACAACTTTCTCAGTAGGTAAAACAAAATCTGTTCTTCCTTCAAAACATCTACATTCACTTATAGGGAGTCACCTCTCCACCACTGGAAAGGGTCTCAGGTGGGGGGATTAAAAACAGGCTCTGTTTCTCTTTGTAAAGTTTAAAGGGGTCAAAATCTTTCCCCTATAGTAGTCACAGGATGATCCTACAGCCACAACTTAGCCAGGGCATGCAACTTTAAGTGAGAAACAATAATGCAAGGAACACGTCAGAGGTTGGGCACTTGTGTCAATCATTTATTGGGGTCCCAGCTTTCCAGTCCTCTCGCCCAGATTTGGCCACTTCTAAGCTAGAATTTGGACTCTACAGAATTAAGCAACAGTTATCCAGAAAATGAAGCTCCCTTGAGTTAAATTAGCCATTGTTAGCCCTTCTTGGTTGAAACCAGAAAACACTACCTGGCAATGTGTATTTGCATAGGTCATTTCAAAAAAGCAATACTGGGACCACTGTCTCAAGCTCCTGAGCAAGGTGAAAGGCTCACCTCCCCTTGGTTCTTCTGTGAAAAGGTTTGGAAAATGCCTCCATGTTTCTGCTCGCAGGCTTCTCATTTTACTCTTCAGATTTGTTTAAATTCATGCTGATCAGCTGCCCAATGATGTCCATGTCCTAAACACTATTAAAATAAACCCACCTACAGCACCGAGCTTGCTAATCATACTCCCACTTAATTAGATGTCTGACAGCCAACTTTTTCAGCAGGATTTCTGTCCTTCTTTTGGGTTTTCTATGTAGGAGTTTTACAGGTATATTAGGAACTAGTTAACTGCCCACATCCATCATCATCTTTCTCTGGTTATTCATAATAGAAAAAAATCATTCCAGCCATCCCAAAATTCCCATGGCATGGGAAGTCACAGTCCTGTGTCTTATCTACCCTTTGGTAAAACAATCACTACTGCTGATTGAGAAGTGAATTATTGCAAGTGGGGTTGTGAGGTGGCTCTGAGGGTGCAGATCTAGGTTGTATCGTTGAGAAGATGTAGGTGGTGTGGCTGACAGGAGCCAGAACCAGACTTGTGGGGGAGTGAAAGACATGGGGATGGGGTGCTGCTCGCCTGATTGCATCATTCTTATTCTCTTTTCCTTCCCTATCTTTTCCCAGAGAAAAATAGCTCTTGATTTTATTTATCCTTCTGACGACTTCTCTTTTCCAATTCATCCATTCTAACTTTATCTTTCTCAGCGGTATTTCTCCACAGAGCTAAAAGCATAGTCCTATGCTGTCTCTCACCTGCTCTGGATCTGGACTACACTCATCAAAGTACTAAATTTTCCTTAATTTATAGCTTTATTGATTTTCCATTTATATAGTCCTTAAGGATTATCAGAAAGACTTCTTCTACTCCTTGGGTCTTTCATAACATCTGACCACTCTAAATGGTGAAGGACCCACTCTGGAGTCCTAAAGGCAGACAGTACTGCTATCCAAATCCATTTGTTCTGTTTTCAGCCTACATATAACCCAAATGGCAGCCATGAAATTCCCTGTATGACTTCTCCACTGAGCTCTAAAGATTTCACACAATGTATTTGGTAAGAAAAATAAAATATGCACTATTGAGTTTGAGGAACGAGATACAAAAGGGGAAAGTGGGAGGGAAAGAACAATGAATACCAAAGAAAGATAAAGAAGCAGCACCCAGATCTGTTACTTAAATCTATTCTGCTACCAGGGTTTAATACTTCTTTGCTAATTTTTCTTACCTGACTCTTTGCTTTCAGGATCCTGTGTTAGAAAGTAGCTTCCAAAGGGCAGAAAGAGCTCTCTCTAAACAGTCTTTCAAAGACTTCCCAAGGGTTTCCCAAGGTCCACTGTGACCTGGCACCAGCCAGGATTTTCAGATTCAACAGTTACCACTTGACCAAATGAAGCTTTGTTTACAGTATGTGAAAGTACATGTAAATCCTAGGCTTAACAAGTTTATTTCACTATTCCATGGTTTCGCTCATAACTTTTCTCCCTAGGATCCCCATCTCTTAATTTGAAATGCTATGACTTACTTACATCTCCATAAGACGTTCAAGGGTCATCTCCACATGAACCACCCACCTCCAAATCCACACTGTAATTAGACTTGGCTTCCACTCATGAGTTGTCATGGTTGCCTCACCTACAAACTTTTCTTGTACATATTTTTGCATTTGAAACAATGTACATTGATCACATTGTTCTTTGGCTTCCTCTTCTGTTTACAATAAAATATAGCGAGCTACTGAAATTCAGAAAATGTGTCTTATTTATTTTACCTCCAGTGACTTTCACAGGGTCTGACAAGTTTTTGCTAAGCAGAATTGAAATGAGAAGTTATATTGGCCATCTTTGAGGCAGGGTGCGACAGTCATAGCAGTGGGCAGATATGAACTGTCTAATATCTTTCAGTCTCTCTGGAATCAGTATAATAGCAAAGCTATCTGCCCTCTACTGCATCTTCTTGGCTTCACCACTACAACAATAATAGTCCTCTTCCAATTGCCTCTGGTTACAGGAGTCCCCCTCCCCTCCAGTGACTGCAAAGATCAGATGAAGGTATCACAGAATGAGCAAGAACTGGAACAATACTCAATCAATAACTGATAAAAGTTGCTATGTAGCCAAATTCCTTCACTCCCTTTACAAGATAACTCCAAAGGTGTGAGTTCTACACTGACGTTCAGATTTTCCCAGCGAGATTAAGCTCCAAGCATGCCCAGTGTTCACTAGCTTGCTAATATGTCCCTTCATTCCCTTTGTTAGCTAACTTCTATGCCTGTCTCAATTCACCAAATTTTATTTCCAGAGGTTATCTTGTGAATAAATGATTTATATCAGAATCTTATTCTCAGAATGTTTCTGAGGGAACTCAACTAAGACAGCCTGAGATAGCATTTTTTCAGTTTAATATCTATGTATATTAATGAAGTAAGAACTAATATCTTTATTACACATCCGAGGACACTGAGGTCACTTAAATTAACTTTAGGCCATGTAAATGAAAGGACAATCTACCATCAGTAGAGTAATTTTTCTACTTAGTTGTTCTACAAAAGCTTAGTTCTTCCATTAATGTTGGTAGTACCTCTCATTAAAACGCTCACACACCTATTGCTGATGGTACCCCATGTCCAAAAGCCAGCCTTCCAGAGAAGGCTAATAGCCCAGTACCTAAAATAGCTGAGCCTAGAAATTCCATAGATTTGCAAACTAAACTCTCCCCATGAGGACATTAGAGGCAAACACAGATATCATGCCAGGGATCCTTGGGAACAGCTGGCATCATGAAGCTCACCCAGGGAGAAGGGATTCTTCACAATAATTAGAAAGCAGCCCAACTCAGCACACAAAGCAAAATAGATTCCTCTGGACTTTTGTTTGTATGTTTTGTAATAAAAGGTAAACATGGTAGAAAGACAGGTGACAGAAATGTATCTGTAACATGAAAGACGGGGGAAGAACACGCTGAAGTGCTCAATTTCCTAGTCAACGTTTTAAAGGTGAGATTTTACTATTCTGTTAGGATAAGAGCAAAAATTAAAAAATAAAGATAGTGTGCAAAGTTTATGTGACTTTAGTATACTTCAGATACTCGGTATAAAGTCAGTGAGAACTGAATTGACAATCAATTTGAAAATTAAGTTGACATTTTGTGTTAGAAACTGATTTTTACATAGTTCCTCATCTTTAATACAATATTTTTTTCCCCATAGACTTGACTTAAGAATAAAACTTACACCCACATACACATACATACAACAAAAACATGTCCTGAAAGTTACTACAATGTTATTTATCTAGCCAATTAATAAGAAATCACCTCTAAATGCCAAACAAGAGGAGAAAAATAAATTACTATCTAACCATATGTTAGAAAACTTAAAATAAACATTAAAATTTGGGGTTCTAAAAGCTACAAAATGGCTTTGAAAATAATAACATATTTAAAAAGATGTAGGTTCTATAATTTTATACTTGATATGAACTCACTCTTTTTAATGTTAATAAACCTAAAATAGGACAGGAGAAAACACCTCAATGATTCAATTATTATAATGGATAACAGGATTGTAAGTGGCTTATTTACTTATTTATATTTACGAGATTTTTTGAACTTTCTACAGTACACACATATCATTTTTATATCTATGTAAAATTACTTCACAATATAGACTGCTTAAACCCAGCAAGCCAATGTACACATAACTGCATGCCAGGTATAGAATCAAAAACAAATACTTGTGGTGAAATAATTTATGTAGTCTCTCTTCGTCTAAGTCACTCTCCAAATCCAGGCAGTTCAGGCCTCATTCCTATTCCATTTGAGTGTTTTCACTTATGATGCCCACCATGAAGCCTTGGGGTTCATGGTATGTGCTGACTCCAGGGACTCATGGACCCCTTTGAAGGTATTTGTTTCCACCATTTCAATTAGAGCAGCAATTGACAAACATAAAAAGTTGCCAAATATAAGGCCATACATCTGCTAAGGACAACCCCATAACTGAAAAATAAATGAAGACCACAGTAAGCAGCAGTTGCATCTTGTCATCTCCAAGAACTGAAGCAGAAAAACTATTAGACAATAGAAAATAGGCCTGTCCACACCATCATATCGTAACAATTTTCCTAACACTTTGTTATTAATGAACACTGTTTATTTTAGAAGATCAAAATAACTCCACAGGACTTTTTTCAGTGACAAGAACAAGAGAAGATCTTGGAGGTAAAGCAACAACTAAATCAAGTATATTCTTAATTACCCTTAAATTACATTCAAAATAACATTTTCAGTGGACAAAGGGGTCAAATCCTACCTACAATGAGATTCCCTATGAATCTGTGAAAGTTTTTCCTACCTTTTGCTGTCAGTTTTGTTTTAGGGACTAGACTGTAGATAACTTGCAAATCTCATCTTTTATGTTCATGATTATAGAGATAAGTGTAGTTTTCTTTGTCTACTGTGGTCCCTCTGAGTAACATGATAGGTTTATATTATTGTCGTCAACTGCTTTGAAATAATTTCATTTAAAAAATGTCCTTCTTTGACTTAGTTCTGACTCAGAGTCTAGAGATCAACATTCTATGTTCTGGGAAATCATAGCTTGTTTTTCATACAGATAAAGCAGAAAGAAGTTAATTGACATTGTTTAAGTTCATGTATTTGCTATTGGACTTCAACTCCTTTAAATGTACTCCTGGGAGATGCTTAATAGTTGAATCCATGGAACCCTCCATTCAGTAAAGAGGCAATTCCGCTTATTCCCAACAGAGTCATGAAATTTGTCAAATTGAGCTGATGTACATCAATTTTGAATTTAAATTTGGTCTCAACATTTGAAAAACAAACAAATAATAAAAAAGCACATTTAGTGGTTATTATGCCTATATTATATGTGCACATCTATAATAAAAAAAATAAGAATTTAAGATCTGAGACCTTCCCTCTTAATGGGGGAGACCCATATAGCAATGAGTTAGCCCCAGAAACATAAGTGCCACAGAGAAGAAAGCATCTAAGGACCATAGCAGTTTCATGGTGAGACAGATCACACTCCTGGACTTGTGAACTGAAGGGAGGGAAGAACTCTGGGTGCTTACACTGAGACTTAAAGCAGATCACTAACTGCCATAGAAATTCAGACTTTTGTTAATGTGCAGATTCCCCTTCCTTCCATCAACAAATTAACAAAACCAAAGCAAGATATGAGTCATAAGAGTGGGCAAGTGAGATCACAGTTAAATTATGCTAAGTTTGGAAAACTTAAGTCTCTCACCTCGGGAGAGACCCTGAGGCTGGTGTGTGGGCAGACATCTGGTTTGGAATAAAAAAGAAGCAGGGACACACGACTTCTGCATAGACCCACATTATTGACTGACTTCAAGAAATAAATTAGATTCAACAACAACAATAACTAAAGTAATATTTTAAGAAATCAAAAACCCTCCCCATGAAAAAGCACTAAGTGAAAGGAAAAACAAAACTATAATTATACAATAATTGGAAAATAATGAAAATGCAAACATTACATCAAAACAGAGGATATACTACTTAAGTGAGCAGATAAAATAAATGTTTACCCTCAAATGTTTCAATAATTAAGTAGTTAAAATAAAGGTCTTAAAAATTAGTTGTTAAATTTAATAAAGCATTGGCTATAATCCTTACAAAAGCAGGAAGAAAGAAATAATAAAACTAAAAGTATAAAAGTATGACTTGGAAAAGAGATAAAAATAAATTGCTCAATAAACCCAGGAGTTTCTTCTTAAGGAAACATAATCAGTACATTAATATTAAGAATTCACAGAGGAATCTGGTGAATTTATGAATAGAAAAATAACAAAATTGGAGAAGGAAGTGATAAGTGGACCCTGTTTAAATAATATGTATGTTACCATTCAACCTGCTGTTGATATATCTAAAAATATAGGTGAAATAAATATATTTATAAGACAATAAAATTATCAAAATGTAATGAAAAAAGTTTCAGATCTTAGCAGAATTACGAGACAGGATTATTAAAAGTTAACAAACTATTAGCCCTTTTCCCTATTATACTTTCTCCCCCTTAAAAAGCTGTACTATAAGGATATTTTTATGAGTAACTTAAACATGTTACTTTAATGCCAAATGATTTTATAACTGAAATAGTTATTAATACAAGGATACCAGATCCACAGTTAAGTTTAAAGGGTATAACCCAATGCCCTTGTCCAATAATAATTTACCAATAACTGTCAAATCACTCCACTTCTCTAATGCTTACTTTCTTCCTCTGTGATACCATCTCTGCTCCGTGGGTGCAAGTGTCTGTACACGTGAGTGTGTCAGAAAGATTACACTGAAAGTCTAACAAGGCTGCTGCCCACCACAAAAACACTACACTGAATAGCTAGGAAGCTCTACATGCTTCAAAACAATCTCACAATTTATTAGCAGTCCCTCCCCATAATTTATAGCAAACCCTTGCCCTATCTTTGAGGTTCAAATTAAGTCAATTTCTATTTTATTATTCCAATTTCATCGATCTCCCATAAATATCATCCTTTTCTTTGGGGAAGCATTTAAGTCGAACAACACAGCTATAGGTAATAATAACAGGTGAGTCTGGTTTAAATACAACCTTAAGAGGCCAGAATGCAAACATTTAACGTTTCTGCTTGAATCTCAGAGTCTAATCAATAAACTGTGGCATGCTTGCCTGTAACACCCCAGAGAAAGGACTGAGGGATATTCCAAGGGACCAGTTTGCCATGACATAAAAAGAACCAATCTCTAGACAAAGTAGAAATTATACAGACCAGAAAATGTTATTTCTCCATGCCTCCTCTCCAAAGCAACAGATTCACAGTGATTGAAAACGAATGATCAGACCTATCTCTGCCAAATGTGTGAGAAAACACAAAAAAACCTAGCAGGTAAGCTCATAACTAGCATAAGTATTCTGGAAAGCAACTCTACACACCATTTTGCTAGATTTCCTCATTTCCTAGCATGAAAATTGCTAGGTGAAAGGCTTTCATCCCAGTATATGCATATATTTATAAGTACCTGTATATATTTTGCTTCAGCCTCTCCACCCTACACCGAACATCATAGCTTATATATGGTAACATCGAAGCACAAGCATTTACATTTTGCCCCAAAACTGTCAGGAAACAGTTCCATGTGTATAACCCAATGCCCTTGCTCTAGCTTCCCATCAGTTTTAAAATGTCTAAGATACGGAGTAGGTGTGTTTACCACTGAGTTATATAAAGCTCCCTGCACAATTACTTAGAACTTAGATGTTAAACCCAAAGCTAATGTAACTTGCTTATCAACCGAGGGCTTCCAAAAGCACTTAACATTAATCCTCTTATTCCAATGACACGTCCCCCACTTTTCAATTTGGTGTTTTGTTGACATGGGGAGTTCTCTGCTTCAGTTGAACAACTGAAGATTTCACTACATCGTTTAGCTTCTTCTCTCCATATCCCACACTGGATGCAGCTTCACTGGGACACTCTGTCCATTTCCCCCAAGGTCTTACACATAGTACACCTTGGACAATGGAGGAATGTCCAATAAAATAGAGGCCACTGTAAGTCAACTTCCGTTGGTTCTTCTCCCGATCAGCGCCTGGGTTGTTCACTTATGACATTAAGAGCTATCCCCATCTGCATCAATGGAAAGTATTAAGTCAGCTCCAGGTTATGCTCCACCACCTAACTCCTGTCGCTCCATCTTTGCACATTCCATTTTAGTCCATGGTTTAGTTTTCATGGTCTTGTACCTCCATGTCTTGTTTGTTTTGATGCTTTGGAAGAAGGGTTGCATACTTAACAGCAGTACTAACTAGTTCAATCATACATCAGTCACTAGGCACACAGTGTCTGGTTCCCTACACCCTTCCTTCCCCAGGCTTAGGGTCCTAGCCCCCTCCTATTTGGGAGGGTGACTCTTATAGTCTTTTGAAAATCCACAGAACACACTGCCTTTGAGGACTGCAGGCAATTTTATGCTGGTTGCATGGATTGCCCTCAATCCATGCCTCTTATGCTGAGGACACTCGCTGATCTCACTGGGGTGAAAATAATGTATTTCCTTTTATCAGATGTCACCATTTCATTGTTTTACAAAGTGACCATAGGTATAGAGAATAAAAATAGAAAATGACAGCATGGATGGTGCAGAGAGACAATACAGCGATAGAAATGACAAAAGGGAATAAACCAAAGAGGCACCAAAAATCATTTCTAGAGCCTATGAAGACAACCCTGGTTACCAGAGGGAATGAGGTCAGAGGAGGGAGGAACGGATGGGGAGGTCAGCTGACAGGGCTGTGGCTCTGGACCTCTGGTTGGGGTGAGCACATTTATATACGGAGGTGTGACCTTGCTCCCCCAAATATACAGTTATTCAATCTAGTGGCAAATCCGCAGACCTTATTAAAAAAAAAAAAAAAAAGAACAATAGGAAAAAAAGCCCATGCTAGTCATTTGATAGCCAGCCTGAAATATCCTTGCTGTGGGATCGGACATTTGAATTCTAACATCCATTTGCCTTATTTGGCCCAACTCACACAGTTTCAATCTATAGTGGAATCCGCAGACCTTATTAAAAAAAAAAAAAAAAAAGAACAATAGGAAAAAAAGCCCATGCTAGTCATTTGATAGCCAGCCTGAAATATCCTTGCTGTGGGATCGGACATTTGAATTCTAACATCCATTTGCCTTATTTGGCCCAACTCACAGATTCTTCAAATGAACAATAAAGAACAAGCACATGGAAGTCTTTGACAAACCACAAAGTGCTGCAAGTGCACAGTCTCAATTTGCAGTAGATCCCCAAGAACTAGCTACTGCTACTAACAACTAGAGATGCAGCTTCAAACAGCCAGAAATTGGCTTTTCAAAGGGGTGAACATTTCCATCATCCATATGCTCCCTTACTGATGAGTCCCTCAGGGTTCCCCGGAGGAGTGACCCCTACCGGTGGCACATCAGATTCCCCTACTGTTAGGGGTACAAAGTGCAGACACAACCCTTGGGCTGCAGTGATGAGAATAAGACCTGCCAAGTGTTGTTCATTTGCTGCTCATGACTTTTCTTTTCAGCTGCACGGCCTCACCTCATGTTGTCCACAGATTAGCTGTGTGCCGTCAGTCCCAGGGAGCCTGAATCTAGGCTCCATGTAGGACATTGCAGCTTCACAGACAGGAGACCTCACCCCACTCAGCACAGTCAGTCCCTACAAACCCAGCTCAGGGCTTTGCACTTCTCTGCCCTTGACTCCTACAGCTTTGCATATTTCTCCAGCCAGGGATTCCCAATCCAATTGCACATTATGATGGCAAGAAGGAAGTAAGAACAATGATAAAATATGATGTGTGGTCAGTCCCAAACTAATAAGGATCTCCTGGCATCAGTTTATATCCAAAGTGCCTTAAAAACAAAGGCTGCTTTTTGATCGCTGAGTAGTATTCCATTATGTATATGCACTACATCTTCTTGATTCAGTCATCTTTTTTTTGAGCATTTGGGTGGTGAGCAGTCCATGGGGATTCCAACCGAGATGAAAAAATGTACAAAAGGGAAAAAGATGTAAAATATATATATATATGTAAATAAAAAGATAAGTTAATAAAAAAAATAATGTTAAGTAATCATTTTTTGACTATTTAATTTTATTTAGAGGTTA
>NW_004567112.1:13653275-13676947 GCF_000260355.1 Condylura cristata | reverse complement strand
TATAAATCCCACTTAGGAACCACACAACTTTAGGCTAACAAGGCCACAGGGTAAGGTCCCTCGTACCAAACATGGAGAAAGGAAGGGAATCCAAATCATGTGCTTAAGTTGGCCACATCCTGTAAGTCTGAATAACCAGGCCAGAAAGGAAACATAAACAAGCAAAACACAATAGCAGCAACCCTGACAATCTGCCTCTGCCACTTAATCTCACGAGATGATCTTTGCTTTTTCGTGCACAAGAAGATCTCGTTAAAATCTAGGTTCCTGGTCCTCACACCACACCATCAGGAATCAAAGTCACTGAGGGCCAGAAAATTTGCATTCAAACAGGCTCCCTGGAGCATGAAAATCCACACAAGTCTAGGACTATGCTCTTCATAGTCATTACTTTAATTAGCTGTAGAATCTTTGGGGGGCAACAATCTTTCTGGGGGTTCTCTACTCTGGCTGCACAAAACTGAACTAGCTGGGCTTTAAAATATAGTCACCTGGGTTCGAAGCAGGCATCCAGGTGTGGAACCGGCATTGCTGAATATTTTTTTAAGTTTCCCAGAGGTCTTTAATGGCCAGTCAGGCTGGGTGCTTCTGCTAAAGCTGCAAGACCATGGGCAGTAAAAAAAGGAAAAAAAAAAACAGACTACATTGCTAAAGCATCTTTTCTTTGAGCAGGTGTCATTACCAAAACACACTCCTCTATGTCAATTCACTTTAGAATGCAAAAAAAGAAAGTCTCCTTCCTGTCATTTTGCCTTAAGCACAGAAGGAAACACACATTTAGCAAGTATTTAAAGTAGTGGGCACTCCAAATGTTCATTATTCAATGCCGGAACCAAAGGCTCCCCAGGCATTATTAAACAAATTGATGAACACTGTGGCTGGATTTAGAGGGAAGAAAAATGCTGCTGGAACTGAAATCCACTGATTCTTCATCTAAATGTCTTGTAAGTAAAGACCCAGGAACTGACTTCATGGATTTTCACATAGAGGGGGTAATATTTACATCTCAAAAGAGCACTTCTACTGCCTTCTCAGTTATGCTGGCCTTTGGGGGTTCAGAGAATAAGAACAAGATGAAATGCACTTAATTCTCTTGATGAAGTAGAGGGAGGTTTTACAGCCCACCCCGCTGGGTACTGTGTGTGTGGGATGAAGTTATGATGGCCCAAACAAACGCAAACCCAAGCCAACTATTGCTTCAATGGCCTGGTTGGCTTTTCAGTACGAATTTGAGTCTTGAGAGCTGGAGTGCTAGTTCTTGTTGAATTCATGACTTCACATGGACGCTTCGTTTTTCAGTAAATGCTCAATGCAGGATAAAGCCTTAAAAGCAGGTCACTCTATTTCCACTCCCTAGATGGTTAGTAAAGCTGGGTCTAGGAGACACAGAAGCCCAAGGAAAGTCATTGTGTCAAAGCCACATTTTTTAGATAACAGGAGGGAAAGAACCACCTGTCCCTCAGAGGAAAGGACAAGCACGGTGAGTCCCATCTCTGGACCTCCCCCAAACCAACCCAACCAACACGCACATCCCACATGGGAGATGGCGATGAATTTCCCTCCCTCCCAAGTTGTGACTGACTTCATAACGCTGTCCTCCATCATCCTAATAAGCACTTAAAAAGTAAATCAAAGACTATTAAAACACTTTTGACAGTGAGTTTGCTTCCTCAAGCAAACCATAAACACCCAGAATTTACAACATTTGCTGTAGGGGAAGGAAGATGATGCTGGTATTAAAAACAAATTTATAATCTTGTTGCCTGTACTAACTCCCCCTACCCCACACCTCCCCTGGAGACAGTGATAAACTAAAATTTCTAAATGCAGTAACATACTGCCAAATCCATAGTTAAGGTTTATGTCATTACACCAGCTATTTTAGGTTTCAGTGGAGTGATTTATAAGTGTGTGTTAGCAAAGAGCCACAAAACATTTTCTCCTTTAGTTAAAAAGCCCTAGAACTACTTTTTTTACATCTATAACCTAGGTGCAAGGTAGTGATATAATAACGCCATGTCTCTCTATTTCCAAGAGTCCAGAGGACAGTACTACGTAGCTGTAAACTACAGTCACACTTTGACATTAACATGTGGGGTGAACTTGGATAAGTCATTTATCCTGACTGGACCTCAATTTTTTTTCAACTGCCAAAGACATGGGTTGAACTGGATAGCTTTAGTTACACCATATGCTAAAGCAAGATCCCTTTCCAGAATATAATTGTATCATCTAATTAGCTCATTAGCCAGTACAGTGCTAATTAGCTACTTCAGGGTTTACATGAGTGACCAATCTAACGTCCCAGTTCTCTTCTCTCCAAGTTATATGGAGTGAAAGTGCCCCCCCCTCTTTACTCTGGCAAATCCATTTTCTAAACCTTGGCTTTTGTTTTTCCTTTTAACAAATGTTCTACATGTATCCTGGATTTAAATACTCTTTGGTTCCTTGCTCAGTTTCAGATTATTGGTACTGTCAACCCATTTTCAAATCTGAAGTTTAACAAAGATGTCACTGTGATGGGGGTGTGGGCAACATACCAGCCTCTGCAGATAGAAGTGTGTCTGTAGCTTTGAATTAAGCAGGAGCATGGTAGCTGGGTTGTCTATCTGCAACCTGAACCTCCTGAGTGCTAGGTCTGCATTGCATGATTCCCTCTTGTCGCAGCCACCTCTAGTTCAACTTCTTTTTTTTTTCCCCCTCTAATGGGTCCTGAACCAGAGTTTCCTCTCTGTAAATTGTACCATTATCTATCCTGAGCACCCCAAGCACTGAGCCTTCATACACCATGCCACCCTCATCTCTTTAAATGTCTTTATCCCCAAGCCTTTTACTACCTAAACATTATTGAAATAGGAGCAAACCAATGTATTCCCACAGGTGTGACCTTAAAGCTTGCCTTATTCCTCGTCTGATTTTCTGCAAACTCCTCCTATTTGATATGACGGTATTTTCTCTTCACATCCTACTGGCCATGGCCCTCTCTATTCTAGTCACATTAGAATGTGACCAGTTCTTTCTTGCTCACATTCCACCCCACCCCCAACACACACACATGTTATAGAGTCTCTGAACTCTTCCTTTCTTCCCGCTTCACCTGGTTCATTTCTACATGTGCCTCGGTCACCACTAGATTTGGAGAAGTCTTTCCTGCCCTTACTGTCTGGCTCAAATCCTCTAGACAAAGGTATTTTTAAAAGGACAAATACCCTCCATTTCAGTACTTAACTCTATGAGTACCTTGTTTGCTTTTACTTTAGTGGAGTCTTTTCCAATAGATTGTAAACTTCCTGAGAGCAGAAGCCATTTATGATTTTGTACATTGATGTCTCCAAGGTCAAGTGCATCAAAGCCACACAAACATATTTATTAAGCGAATGAAATGAGCAGTTGCTCCTAACAACAAATTTCCACTTTTAACCAACATGTGATCCAGCATTCCACATCAAATCCTTGCTTCTAATTGTACAGTGCTTTTCTGCTAGAGATTTTCAACATAAAGCTGGCCGCACCAGTCTTTTTACAAGAAAGTCTTCTAAAGTTTTCATTTTTTCCATTATTCACATAAAACGTCACCAAAGATAGGAGGCCATTTAAAAAGTGCTCTGATGGACATCAAAGGTGATTCTCTCTTGTCCTGTTTGAAACCAGATTGTCCAGATTCATATTTCCGTTTAAAAGCCAGACATACAATCCTATTTTCCCCCAAACTTTTGCTTGCATACTCCCTTGAGATCCCCTTACCTGTATCAAACTCCGTATTTTCTCCCTTGGGTCTTCCCTGATAACTCTTGTCTATATTTACTTCTCCCTTTCCTGAATTCTCACTGGGTTTATTAGCTTCACTATCTCCGTCTATATCCACTGTCATTCCCAAAAGTGCAAGCTTTTTCCTGCCAGATAACCATCTCTCTCTGCTCTTCTATTCTCCCATTTCCCCACATGGCAAACTCTTAGTTTAAATATCATATTGTCAGAGAGATTTTCCCTGAAAATCCAACCTAAAGAAATTCTCCCTATTATTCTATCTGAAGATAACACTATCTCCCCCTTCCAAATATACAGTATATGGATTTTCCTTTTATTATTATTAAATATATGTTTACCGTTCATTATTCATTTTTGTACAATATGTGCTTTTCATCTGTGTTTTCCTTTTAAACAGAAAATTTAGGGGCCTCCTTGGTGGCACAACAGGTTCAAGTGCAACACTTTGAGCTGTCTGCAGCCACTGTAACATGAGTTTGATCTCAGCCCCTGGCCAGGGAGCTGACCCACATGGCACAACAGACCTCTCCTGTCTTGCCTCTTGCTCCCCTCAGTAGTTGTAAGTAGTCAATCTACCTGTTCTGCTTTCCACTCTGTCTCTGGTGAATCCTCTAACCCCCACACCTATGGCTTGTACCCAGATTCTGGTATGTATAAAAAAAATAAATATTTAAAAAATATACACAGCAAATTCACAGTGTCTAGGACAGGTACTATCACAAGTCAAAAATAATACTAAAATGTTTTAAAGCCCATGGCAATTAATTAGTGCTCAATAAATATTGCTGCAGGTGGAATTACCCCAATTAATAAGAAGGCATTCAAGCTTTAAATGCCTCAAGGGATGCGGCATTTATCCCCCATTGCATTAAGCCCACAGTTAGGTCAGGCAAGGGTTTCTCAGGCAAGGGTTTCTGAGCACCAATGACATTTGGGGTCTGACAATTCTTTGTTGTGGGCAGCTGACGTACTGGAGGATGCACATTTCTGCCCACAGACACCCACAGCAAAGGCTGCCCTCCAACCTAACAGCCAAAAATTCCTCCAGGTAGGTCTCTCTGAGCAATATCCCTCTCCACATTCCACTGAGAATCCCCAGGTCAAGTGTTCACCTCAATCAAGGCTGATTAATGGGCGGCAAACTGGCTTGGCACTCTCGGGACTCCACAGAGCCCCTCAAACTCTAGAAGGAATCGTTCCACTACAGCCAAGGAGTAGAGCAAGCGTCTAAAAATACCTGACACGGCCTATAAGCGTTGCTCTCTTTAGGTGCTAGAAACTGAAGCCAAATTGGCCGGGAGCCTATGCTGGCTTCTTCCTTAGTAATTGTTTACTCAATAGCTGCAGCTCATTTTGAACACCCTTGGAACACTAGGTGAATTTATATCTTGTTTACTATTCCCTGAACTCACCAATTAAGTTTTCATCATTATAACCATTTTTTTTTTATCTTCCTGTCCGCTATATCCACCTCAGGGTAAGAATCTGCACCTGTTTTAGTTCACTGCCTGCTGCCAGACACCAAAACACCTGAGCAAAGTCACGTCTTAATAATGACTATCATTTTCCACGCCCTCTCACATACATCATCTCACCAAATGAGAGAGAGAGGGAGGGACAGAGAGAGAGGGTGAATGAGAATTGATGAATAAATATGAATAGTATGCTTGGTGGTCTAAAATCTGTGACCAGGCGTGAAAAACAGGTAATTATCTCTTTAGCAGAATTTCCAGCTTCTAGGCAGAGAGAAGAGGAGGAAATGCTGAAAAATCATACTGAATTTTACTGGAAAGTGAAAATAACAGAAAGCTCTCATAAGGATTGCCTTGCAACATGTGTAACATACTCTGCATTTATATTTTAACATTTTAATGCCCTCTGTTATATGTGAATACATATGAGTATCTAATCAATATATATATATATAGAGAGAGAGAGAGAGAGAGAGAGAGAGAGAGAGAGAGAGAGAGGGCATTTTAATGCCCTCTAAAATACTGACCACCTACACACCTCTACATCGAGTACAGAGTACAGTAGGTAGGATACCAACACCTTTTTCACTGAGGGAGTTTAATATTTGTAAAATCGCACATAGTACATACCAGTGTGAGATACTTAAATCAGGATTTCTGACTTGAAATATATAAGTTCTACCCTGACCCTTTGACTTGCCAAAGAAATGCACCTAATTCACCTAACTGGACTGATTCACCATCTTTTCTCCCACCAGTTGTGATTATCTCTTCCTCTCTTGCTCTTAAACGTGGTCTCTCTGGGAAAAGAATAATCTGCTGGGAACTCTCATCAGGCAAACGTAGAAGACCCTGGCAGACCACATAACTGGATACCTCAGTGCAGGTGCCTTGGCTGGATCCCAATAAGGGTGTGAGTGACCACAAGACCATTAAGCTGGATGTGAATGGACAGTCACCTCCCGAGCTCCTCAAACAGGGGCCGCTTGATGGTGCTACACAGCAAAGCCATGAAACTGCACAAAAGCAGGGTACGTTTCTAGAGTTCACTTTAAAATATATATATATATATATATTTATTCATACAGAACTGGGGTACTGGCCAGAGATGCGGAGGGTGAGAGGATTCACCAGAGACGGAGTGGGGAGCAGAACAGGCTGATCGACAAAGTACACTGCTGAGGGGAGCAGCCAGCGGGTCAGGAGAGGTCTGCCACGCCATGTGGATCGCTTCCAGGGCAAGCGGGAATAGAACTCATGCAGAAGTGGCTTAAGCTTCTTTGTGCTGTGCTTTACCCGCTGCGCCACCAGGGAGGGCATAGAGTTCACTTTCGAACCTCTTTCTTCTATAGATTAGGAAAAAGAGAATAGGGGTTGAATGGCCACATAGGTACAGATTTACTCAGGAAACCCCAATTTATTCTTGTCACGGCAATGTGATGACTCACAGGGTCCCTCTTAAAAGGGAAAATTCCATTTCTGAGTCATGCATATTATGGAATAGTTTCACCATGTACCTGACTGGACTAGCGTGTTTTCCAGGTTCATATGAATCCAACTTTGACGGTTACACCTCCCTTCCCAGAGGTTGTCATGGTGAACAGGTCTTAGGGGATGAGTGACAGATTCCTCTCCCCCTTCAGAGGTGACAACGTTCCTTCCCCCCAAAGGATTTTTACACTCTCCTCCCTGCCCCCATCACCTGAGAATGAGGACCAGTGCAATGCAGGGGCCACAGCCCAGTCACGGCAGGAGGACCGAGGCCCAACACCCACATTCACTCCTACATCTGCAACAACGGTGTCAAACATGCACGATGAGTGGCTTAGGGCCCTCCCTGGTGGCACAGAGGGTTACAGTGCAGCTCTGCAAGCGAGCCACAGCCTCTTCAGTGTGAGTTCGATCCCTGGCCCAGGAGGTGACCCACATGGAAGTGTGCTTTGTCAGTCTGCCTGTTCTGCTCGCCACTCTGGCTCTGGTAAGTCCTCTCACCACCCCTGAGCCTTTGGCCTGTACCCCAGTCCTGTATGCATAAATAAATAAATATTTAAAAAATAATACAGGTTGGGCTTTGTCTTCCTGACATTTACTCTTGGGGCACCATCTTGCCCTGCTCCTGCACAAGAACTCTGCCAGATCCCTGGACTTTTTGCTTATTTGACCATTATCAAAGTGACTTTAAATCACAAGCATTGTCTTGATTCAGAAACTAATGATGTCAAGTTTATAACAGCCATTGAAAGCAGAACCTGACTGTATGGCGTCCTCCCCTTTCTCCACTCCACCCTTACACTCCCACTGCCTATACGCCCCACTCCTTTCAGGCTGACACCTAACTGTGGTGGTGGGGGGGTGTCCCTGCACTCTGACTAGTCTAATCAAACTTCTCTATGTGCCATCTTGCTCCAGGAGGGCATGAAGAGGGGAGGGGGAAGGGTAAGAACCGTACTCATGGCGACATGGTTTCTACCCCTCTAGGTATAGCAGGTGGTGAAAGAGACTTTATTCAGTGAAGTCTCCTGCTGTCTCCTCCCCTGCATTTCTCTGACCTGGATGGGGGTGTCCCAAGTACTATCTGGAGACCCTCTCCCCAGCTGTAGGTCACCTAGAAGCCCAATTCTAACACTTTCCACTACCAGGTCTTCTATCCTTTCAACCATTCAGACTAGCCTGCTGAACAAGACCTGTGGGGATTCCAGCGGTGCGCCCTCCTGTGTGGTCCCATTTGCCCAGACCCAATGCACCCAAAGCGGTGTCCTCCCTAGCCACAATCTAGCAGGCAGTGCCTCTTGCCTTCCCTCAACATTTCAACCAAGTGTCAGACCCCAATCCATAAGTCATTTATGATCCCAGTCAATAGGCAGATGCTGATCTTTATAGTGGTAGAGGGGAAGGGGACAGGCACCAGTTAAGACCACTTGAAGTCCATTTCCACCATATACTAGGTCAGGAAATAGTATGGTTATCCTGACAACTCTCTCAAGAAAGCCTCTTCATCCACCTCCTCACACTCAAGTCCTACCAAAAGCCTCTGTGTCCTTGGTCCTTATAAGAGTCAACTACATGACAGACACCATATGACACCAACATCTCAAAAAAGGAAACATGGGGCTCAGAGTAAAACTTTCCCCAGAGATATCCATCTTACAAAATTCTCTCACCCTGCTGACCTATTTTCATATCCTTGATCCAGCTCCTCTCTTTGATTGAAGGGTGTGCGCAAGTGTAGCATCATTTGCCTTGTAAATCAGTACAGGGGAACATCCATCTGTCCATCTCACATATAACCTTAGATCATGACATCTATTGCACCTCACAGAAACTAAACAGATTCAGCAAATTTAAAACTGAGTATTAGCATAAAGTTTCTGGTGCCCAGGAAGCAAAACCAGGTAAGCTGACTGTCATGCCTCCTCCCTCATTAAAAATTCAGGCTGACCTATGCTTATTTCATTCTCTGTTTCTTGGGCTTCCAGAACAGCTCTCTCTAGGGTCCCACCTCGTATAATCCAAGCACCTTACTCCCACAAGGGAAATCTAAGAAATTGCTTTCCAGTGTGCTGCATTTTATACAGAGGTGAGAAATCCCCTCTGATCTGCTGAACTTTTAAGTCCCAGAAGTAGAAAACACAAAGAAATATAGAAAAAGGTCAAGAATCTGAAAATGCCATTTGTAAACGGAGTCTTATTGAGTAGATGTGTCTCCTCAGGTGGTGAACATTAGAGCTTAAGAATGAATGAAAGGAATAAGTTACTTTGGGCACTTTAATTTTGAGCCAAGGACAAAGCTTTGATTTCCTCTGGGCAGGTACCATGGGTCACGTGCTCCTCAACAATCATCTCTAAGCACTCAGGTAGTGTAAGTCAACAGAGGAAGAATTTGTAGGGTTGCCTTGCTGGGACTTGGGTGTAAGACAACTTAGTTTTACCTCAACATGAAGACTCTAGCAGGTTCTGTCATCTGGAAAGTTCCCCAGCTCCCCTTTGAAGGGCTTATTCAATAAACAGAGAAAACTGCTGATCAGAAAGTCAAAGTATTGAAACTAATGAATACTAAAATTATTCAGTCTTATTTTATGTTCTCTCTCACTCTCTCTCTTTTTTTTTAATAGGCTCTATTTTTTAGAGCAATTTTAGATTCACAGCAAAATTAAGTGGAAAGTACAGAATGTTCTCAGATGGTCCCTTCCTTCCAAAAATAGAGTCTTCACCACTTTCAACATTTATACCAAGATGGTAAATTTGTAGTAATGGATGAACCAATATTGATACAGAACCTACACACTAAGTCCATATTGACATCTGGTGCCAAGTCTTAGTATTGCATAGCTACAGTATTGACATAGGAATGTAATGACATGTATCTATCATTGTGTCCGCTTATAGCCTAGTTTCATTGACCTAAACATCCCCTGAGCTTCTACTTATTCATCCCTTCCCCACCCCTAAGACATAGGTTATTACTGATTCTATAGTGTCTCCATAGCCTTACCCTTTAGAGATGTCATAGAGTTGGGATCATGTAGCCTTCTTAGACTAATTTATTTCACTGAGTAAATTGCATTGTTTCCTTGGTATCTTTTCATGGTTCACAGCTCTTTCTTTTTTCAGTGCTGAATAGTAGTTCATTTTCTGGATATAGCATTGTTTAGTCATTTACCAACTAAAGGATATCTTAGTTGTATCAAGTTTTGACAACTATGAGAACTATTAAAATTTATATCCATATGCAGAATTTTTGTTTGAATATAAATTTTTAATTTGTTTGGGTAAATACAAAGGACTAAGCTACTGGACCTTTACTTTTAGTTTTATAAAAACTGTCAATCTGCCTTCCAAATCAGCTATATCATTTTGTTTTCTCAACAGGAAAGAATGAGTGCCCCAGTTACTTTACATTTTCCCTAGAAATCAGTTTGTTGGTATTTGTATTTGTATATCAGTCATTCTAAAATGTGTGAAATGGAAAATTGTTTCTTTAGTTTGCAATTCCTTGTATAACGAGACTCTTTTCATACACTATGAAAAATCTGTTCACATTTAGCCCATTTTCAGGCAGGTTGTTTTCTTATTGTTGAGTTTTAAGAATACTTACTATATTTTAGATAACAATCTACTAGAAGATAAATATTTTACAAATATTTTCTTTCAATCTATAACTTACCTTCTGATTGTTTTGACAGAAGCTATTTGAATGATCACCTACATTTTAATTAAAAATAATTGGTTCTAGGGCCCTCTCTGGTGGTGCAGCGGGTTAAAGCATGGCACGAAGAAGCTAAAGCTACTTCAACATGTGTTCGATCCCCATCCTGGCCCTGGGAGGTGACCCACATGGCACAGCAGACCTCTCCTGACTGGCCCGCTGCTCCCCTCAGCAATGTACTTCGTTGATCTGCCTCTTCTGCTCCCCACTCTGTCTCTGGTGAAGCCTCTCATCATTCCTGAACCTCTGGTCTGAACCTCAGTTCTGTATTTATGAATAAATAAATTTTTAAAAAATAAACAAATAATTGGTTCTAGTGAGAAATGACAAACATTTGCTAGATGATGATGACTTGCTCAGTGATTGAAACAATCTTTTAACCTTTGAATATGATAAAGCTGCCCAATGTGGCAAAAGATAAAACAATGCAAACCAAAATCTAGGTAAACAGAACTGCGACATTATGAAAATCCCACAAATTTCACTATAATCAATAGACTGGGGGTGCAGGGGAGAACAAGAGCTATAAAAACAACAACAACAACAAAAAGAATAGTATGGAGGGTCTTGCTCATAAGAGCTGCCCATCACCCTCTCTTTTCTATATCTGCATAAACAGGTGACCCTGGAAAGCCCAAAAGTCAGTCTAACAGGAGTCCTCATGCATTTAAATGAATGAATGAATGAGTGAATGAGTGAAAAAAATAAAAATGTATATTTAACAACACTCTAATTTTCTTTTGTAATATAAGATAACATGACTGTGGTATGAGTTCACTTTTTTTTTTTTTTTTTTTTTTTTTTGGTATTAGAACAGACTAAATGCAGGACTCCCTGGTGGCCTAGAGGTTAAGTCTCCCCGGCCAGGGAGTTGACCCATATGGCGCAGCAGACCTCTCCTGTCTCTCCTGCTGCCCCTTTCAGCAGTGTATTTCAGGGGGTCCACCTGTTTTGCTCCCCACTTTGTCTCTGGTGAATACTCTAACCACCACCCCCTGCACCTCTGGCCTGCACACAAGTTTTTCTTCACACAAATAATTAATAAATCTTTGAAAAAATAAAACAGACTAAATGCATCTTTGTGTATCTTTTTAAGGACCCAGGATTTTATAAATCTTTTTTGTGTTTTTCACAAACTTTGGATGCTCTTAGCTAAGCAAAGTTTACATATCCTGATCTGTGCAAAACAACCATACGGTTCCTCACTCACAAATGTTTCCTGTGCTAATTATGTTAAAGCGTATAGCTCTATTCTTTGACCCTATATCATGGATTGTATTTTACGAGCTAAAAATAATTCTTTTGTGATCATTCAGTACTTGGGAATGAAAATATCAAAATTCTGGTAACACTGCTCATTTGGAGGAGCAGGCAAAAAGCCTGAAAAAAAAAAAAAGCCTGGACAAATGGTTGTTTTCTATATTGCTTTTTGCTGCTCAGCACCAAAGTCGCTTCTGCTTGCCTATCTTCCCAATGGCCAGCTCAGCCTTATATTTCCCACTGGCCACACTGCCACAGGCCACACTCCTTCAGCCCTTCTGCAAGACTTGTTTTCCCCAAGGCACAGCATTCTTTCTCTGCTTCTGGACTGCTGGATGGGACCACCACCTCACTCCACTGGCTGTCCCTGCAGCAGAAACTTAACACCCAAATTACACAGCTCCCTGCTTAGCATGAAATTGGCTTGAAATGCAGATGCTAAGAAGTAGCACCTCTCCATGGCCTCAAGCTTGCTTACTGATATGGAACACGTTTGGACCCCAGGAAAGAGCCAGAATGTCTCCAACTCTGCTTAGCAATTTTCCTTTTCACTGTTCCCTCCATTTGACAATTGCTTGTGAGAAGGAAGAACATTTTAGCCCAGACAATTAGTTTTTCCTTTTATGTCTAGATAACCTGAAATTTGTTCATGCAGCACTTCATATATAATTGGTTCGTCTATTTCTGTGTTTTTATGATGAAATTTTTCCTTTCCAGCAAAACAACACAATAGAAAACAATTGCTGTGTATCTTTGGGGGTAATAGTAGAGTCCAAGAAATAGCCTATTTTATAGAGAAGTGAAGCCAATGATTTTTGTAAGATTTTCTTGATGATAGAAAGGGGTGGCATGCCGGTCTAGGTGTATCAAATCACTGACAATAGTTGTGTTCCAGGGAATTTGTACACAAACCTAATGTTTCACACACAACACTGGGGCCTGCTATTTAAAACACACTAAAATTAAACACTTTGTAGGTAAAATGGAACTAAAGAAAAAGAAGATAACTTCCCTGAGACTCAGGTTAAGTCTAGATAACTCAGGTTAAGTCTAGATACTACAAATACATTATTCCTGGTTATGCACACACACACACACACACAAGCATGTATGCATGTATACACGCATGTAATATGTATGTATGTATGTATGTAATATGTATATGTGTGTGAATATATATATATATATATCCACGTATATACTTACACACATATTTGTGTTTATGTTCAATACAGAATTATTCACAATGATGAAAATATGGAAACAATTTCAGGATTAAATAGGAGCTTTGATATTTTAAAAATTAAAGTAAATAGATACAATGAGCTATTATGCAATCATTATAAATACATTGTATCTCAAAGTAATTTGTAATTTGGGTTAGCCTTAAAGTAATTTGGATATCATGAATTAAAAAAAAAAAAAACCTTAAGGAAAATAGGGTTTCAGGATTGACTTGCTTCCTCACCAGTCATTTGATATTGAACTGTGTTTTCAAACTTCTGAGTCTCAACTGAAATGTGAGGACTAGAATAAGAAACCACCTAAAACAAGCTGCTGTGAAATTAAATGAGATGGTCAGTGTAAAGTTTTTCTTACCAAGATATAAACTACCTTTTATTGAGTACTTAGTATTATTTTTAGATTGAAAAATGCTATAGTTCAAAAATAGACAATTTTACAGAATTGACTCTTAGCAAAGAAGAAACAATATAAAGGTAAATTATAAAATCTATAGGCGTATAAATCTAACATTTATCTGAAGAGGATTATTAGTGAGTTTGAGTAGTATTAAGATGATATTAGATCAAGAGTCTTCAAACATAACCATTTTTCCAAATCATTTCTAGATATACGAACATGTATATATGCACAGTATCTCTAAGAGATAAATAATAGCTAGGTCAGAAGTAAGCTGGGTTTTCCATCCAGAACATCAGAAGGAAAACACCATTGCACAAGGTTGTGGTGAGGGCTCTTCTTGTGCGAGGCTAGAAGATGGGAGGGCAAACAGAGAGGACAGGGAAGTACAGAATTCTGGCCTGGTCCGGCCCTATACCTAGAACAGAGCCCATCTGAGCCTGGGACCAGTATTTCAAGGAACTAAGGACTCATGTTCTATTCTCCCAGGAGGTAGCAGAGAGGGGCAGGAAAAGGAAGACCATCACCTAGATGGGGACGGTGTTGACAGTCCCACCCAACCCAAATGTGGATGTTACATTTCTTAACTTCTGCCTTTGTTCTTAACCAACATTGTGTATGATTTCAGATATTTTCTACAGTATTAATTTCCATAAGGAAAGGGAACCAATGATTTTACTAATACTTTAACATATGATACAATTCTATTAATAGATTAATGGTCATTAAACAATTTTATAATTTTATGGGAAACTTTTATAGAATAACATTTATTTTCACTTACAGTTACATCAATTCAAAATCACTATTAAAACAAACCAATGACAATACATTATACATGGCAAGAGCATAGGAAAGGCACAGATGAGAAATCAATGGTTTCTTCTGTGTCACTTTGTCTTCTTGACCATGCTTCAGAGGTTAAGAACTGCTTCATGTTCAAGGGTGGCTTAGCCTCGAAGGAAGGACTTAGAAGGGGGTTATATCAAAGATCAGACAAGAATGACTTCTTCCAAAACAAAAGGTTTATAATTATCCTCAGAAATTGTTTGCTGCTCATCCTTTTACTGTCTTCATCCCACTATATATAATATGTAGGTGTCTCGTTATGTATGCAGTTAATAGAAAAATCAAAACATAAAAAAGAACCGTAAAAGATCCGGTGTGTTAGAAGAGGTGAGAATTGTCTCATAAGAGAAAACTGAGATACACAGAGAAATTATCTGGATTTATTTTGCCTCTTACCAAAATGGCACCCTTTCTCTTTCCTTCTATTCAATAATGAGCCACATGGAGACAGAGCAGAGTCCTCATCGGCTCTGGTAAAGCAGAGCACCCACAAAAGGCTATATTCAGAATTTCTAGTTCATTTTCCCTCCATTGTCTTAGTATCCTGAGTATATGGAATAACAAGTTTTGGCACTTAAACTGCTGTTCTGGACTAAATTTTGGGTCAGTCAGCAAGGTTTCTGCAACAAACACATGACCACACACACTAGCAAGACCACACACACCACAAACACATGTACACACACACATACACACACACACATGTAGACACACACTGTGTAAATCAGAACATACCATTGCTGTGATGCCAGCAAGAAAGATGAAGATAAATGCTGGGCGCTCATTAAAATTCCTCAACTAATAATTTTGAGTGTAGTGTAAAATGAATGATTGCTAAGAGAGAAGGGGTGGGAGAGCACTTTTAGTTTAAGAAAATTAATTAATTAAAAGAGTTAAGACTGATTGGTTAGAAAATCACCAGGAAGGTCATTCCTAAGGGAGTCATTATGCTCAGAGTAAACAGTCATCAGCTTACCCTGCAAAATAAGTGGCAAGGCTGCTGTATATCTGAATACAAATCATTTGCAGAATCTTCCGCTAGCCTTGTCTCATTTTGCCACAGGGAAGATGCAGAAAGCACCATCTGTGTGTTTATGCATGTATGTATGCATTTGTGCATCTCATTATAAATTATGGTCTTCTAGTTAAAGAAGACAGCCAGCTCCCAGACACTGCACTGACACAGGAGAGCTCTACCTGTGCCCCACATACTTTGATCAGCTGCTTCTTGTTTTGTGTTGTTTTTCGTAGTAGAATCTAAGAAGATACAGTGGTTCTTGGGAGTCAGAAATCTTTTGTTGTTTAATCTCACTGTTCATAGGATAAGGCTCCTAAGTAAAAATACAATCAAAAGTCCAGGAAACCTCGTGTGTTAATGCTTGACCCACAACCTCATTTTCAAATCTTATCTGCTCAAAAGCCTAAATAATCAATGTCAGCCATGAGGGAAACTGCCTTTTAAAGACAAGATAATCTCAGCAGATTTCCATCAAGCCTTGCATTCAGAATTCTCTAGTTCCAGCTGTAGTAGAACTAGCTATGAACTGACTATGAACTGTATTAATGCCAACACTGATCATAGGAGGCCCACATATTAAATGGAAAAGCCATATGCTAGGGTGTACAATTCTGAGAAAATAAATACAGTTGTCGTGTTTCTTTCCTAATATTGAGAGGAGTCGGAGAGGGCCTTTTCTGCCCTTCCCCTTCTGGCAGACGCCAATGGTTCAGTAATAACTGGGAACAGGTTCAACTTAGACCCTACTTAGAGGACCCCAGAAATATTTTTGACTCTTTATTCTTCCATCATTCAGTCATTCATTGAGTCAATTTTAATGAGCCCACTTAATTACCCAGCCACTCCAGAAGGCGAGGGTCATACAAAGAAACACTGTGCTATCATCAAAGGGTTTACAGTAGAGGCAATAGAGAGACGATGAAATAGATTATACATGAGGGGGCTAAAAGCAGTGGCAAGAGCAGGTCTCAGAACTCACTAGGGAAAGCATGAGAAGGGGGTAAGGGAAATGCTGGGTAATGGGAGCGGAGAACTCTGTTTCACCAAACCAGTGTCCAGAGCAAGTTCTTTCTCTGCAAGCTGGCAATCTCCCCAAGTGTGTAAATACAGATGTTTGCTTGTTTCTAACTCCTGAACCAGAGAGCCACCAGCTCAGAGGCTGCATCACAGCCAGCCTCCTTGGTTTTCATGGATGGCACCTTATGAATAATGGAAACTTTCAAGAATGATTTTAGTTTAAGATCAGGAATAAGTCCTTCTCGTAGGGCCGTGTGTCAGCACTCTGCTCTGGTAAATTATCTGTGGACGGCACAGTCTATCACAATGAGCACACCACTGCTTACGTTTTCCTGCCTGCCATGCTGTTTATTATCTACCATCCATTATTTTTAAAACATTTCTGAATCAAAGGTAAAAGCAAAAGGAGAAACAAAGTGGTATCAGGAAAAAAAAAAGCATTGCAAATGCAAGTCACAGGTGCCAAAAAATAGGAACAATGTCAGGGAAGAAAATGCAGAAGCTTCCAGGACAGCAGGCATAGTTACAGGCTTACATGGCTTCAGGAGGCTTGAGAAAGCACAGTGCTGGGGGACACTAGCAGTTACAGTTTAGGGTGCTCTCCTGGGGAAATATGTGCCAAGCATCAACTTCCTATTGGATCCCTCCTTTCTAGGGCAGTGACATGATGTGAATTTTCATGCATCTGCATGCTTACTGATAAAGTCTATAGTGATATTAATATATTTGCAAGTATACGATCACTTTTGAGAATGGTATGATGTTTTTTGAAGTGCCTGGATATAAATGGACATTTTTAAAAATAGAACAGAAATCAGTGCCTTGAGTAAAAATAACTTAGCGCCCAGTGCTGATAACTCCCCTGGTGCCATTCATTTGGCATGTGATCACCCTTCCTTGAAGTACATCACTACACGCCTGTCACCCAGTACACATTCTGGCTGGAATTTTGAGCTGTTATTTGACTTTGTCACCGGATGACAAAGCAGTTACATGTTATTGCCTCAGAGTGATAGTGATCTTTTCCCTGGTCCTCACCAGACGTGTGCACACCTGTCTGAGAGATGACTGATGCTTGCTTCTTAGACACAAAGACACTTCAGTGGAGGAAGGAAACAAAGACGAGGGAGAATCTGAACCAGTCAGGAAAAAAAAAAAAACAACATAATTTCAAAGCATCCATATAAGATTTTGATTTTGCTGTAAGGCACCCTGAACAAAGACAAAAAATGAGACTGCTGTTCTGCCCTCAAGTTGGTAACTAGCCTTCCAGGTCAGCATTCCCTCCTGGTGACAGGGGCAACTTTTCACTAGTTTGTGCCAATACAGTTGCAAACCAAATATAAACTAGGACTAGTATCCAATTCCAACTATCTAGCAACCACTGCCTCCTTATTTTAGAGATCACCAATAACTGTGATTCTGAAACCAGCCTGAGACCCAACTTCTGTAATTTACAATTTATCAGCGATCTCTGTCAACATTAATTTGTTCCATCCTGATTTACATGCTTTTCTTCATACTACGAAAAGATCTAAGTTTATGATTTACATGGACAACATGACTGCGTTTCCAAACTGGCAGCAAAAGAGATTATACTCTTAATATGGATGAGAAATATGCATCCTTGTTGCTGTGGTATTTCTTTTTTTAAGATTTATTTATTTAGGCCCTCCCTGGTGGCGCAGCGGGTTAAAGCACAACACTGAGAAGCTAAAGCCACTTCAGCATGAGTTCGATCCCTGCCTGCCACGGAGGTGATACACATGGCGCAGTAGACCTCTCCTGACCCACCCACTGTAACCCTCAGCAGTGTACTTCGTCAGTTGACCTGTTTGAATCCCCTCACTGCCCCTTCATCTCTGGCCTGTACCCCAGTTGTGTAATGCATAAATAAATAAATCTTAAATATTCATGCATACAGAACTGGGGTACAGGCCAGAGGCACAGGGGTGGTGAGAGGATTCACCAGAGACAGAGTGGGGAGCAGAACAGGCAGATCAATGAAGTACACTGCTGAGGGGAGCAGCGGGTGGGTCAGGAGAGGTCTGCCACGCCCTGTGGGTCACCTCTGGGCCAGGAGGATCGAACACATGCTGAAGTAGCTTTAGCTTCTTAGTGCTGTGCTTTAACCTGCTGTGCCACTAGAGAGGGCCCTGCCTGTTAAGTTTTCTACAGAGAAGCCCTGGAATTGCTCTCTGCAACCACAAAAGTAAAAATGCTCCATGGAAAGAAGGGCAGGATTTCAGACATGGCACTCCTCGAATCAGAAGTGATTAGTTCCCAAATGGGAGAAAGGTGATAACAAATAGAGAAAGGGTGTCAGTAAGTCAGGAGCGTTGGCAGTACAAGTGTGAAACCAACCACACAATAAATACTAATCAAGTTCTAAGGGTTTTCTGATAAAAAAAAAAAAAATGCCCTTGCCCCACAACAGAGACCATATTCACCGACCTGCAGGCTAATCGAAGCTCCCAGTCATTTCAAAGGGTATGTGTGTGGCACACTTCAATAAATATACATTTCCCAATTAATGTATTTTAGAGTTGGGGGTGAGGGAGACAGATTTTATATGAAGTCACCTTATTTCTTTCAAACTCAAAGAGTCAGATAAGTTCACACTGGTCTGATTCAATGTTCTCATTTGAAAGGGGTGATGAAGGAAGACAGCCAAAGACAAATTCTTTTCAAAACGCTCTTTTAAGTCTTGCTCCCTAGAAATGCTGGCAGAAATAAATATACATTTTTTTAGGAAAAAAAAAAAGTCCTGTGCCTTTCATGAATTGATTGCATCTCCTGCTTCTGCAAGCTAAGAAGTCATAATCCTCTGCAATCACAGATTGTTTGAAGCCAATAAACCAAAGGTGATGACCTTGCTAATACATCCCAGCAGGAGAAAGAAATAAAGCCGTGCTGAGGAATAACTCTTCAGCGCACCATTTCCCTTTGGAAAGAGGAGAACGGAGCTGATTTATGGATGAGCAGTATTGCAGAAACTTCACCTGAATTTTTTTTTAAAAAAAGATATTCTACAAAGTCTCCAGTAATGCTGCTTTCATCCCTCTTGCCCTATGACACACAGTTCAAAGCTCCCAGCAGTGGGTACCAGCTTCCTCTACACACAGAGTTCCCCCAGCCTTCTCTCACAGTTGAGTCTGATATAAGGGGGTCCCATATCCCCCTACTAAAGTTAATTCTCTGTTAAATGTGCAGAGATAAGGATTAGAAATTCAAAAGGACCTAATGTCATATTCACTTTGAAACTACCCACCAATATTGACAGAAGGAAAAGAAACTAGGAGGCAATAACAGAAATACATTCATCTCCACTTTCTCAATGTTTCTACCACACACGGAATTATCACTATAAACATGTAACATAACACTGTTGATCTACATGCTGAAACCAAATTAATATCTGTCCCCTCCTTTAAGTGTAATGACAATAAATTAGAGGAAAACCTGACATTTGAGTAAATTACCCTCTGTTAATATTTAACTCTCTGTGATATATTAATGTAGGGCAAGCTTTAACATCAATTAATTAAATACAGATGACACAAATAATTAAAAAAAAAACTCCCTATTAAAGTGACCCTTAGCTCCATTTTACTGAACACCTATTATGGGGCAAGAACTGTACTTTGTGCTGAGATACAAAGGTGTATTAGAAAATAGGAAACCTTCAGAATAGTTCAGTAAGGGTAGTAAATGTATTAACCAGTGTTTGCAATTCAAAGTGATGGAGTCAAAAAGGAAATGGAGTTAGAACATGAGCATTAGCTCCTTCTCTGTAGGAAAAGGATCCCTAAGTGATGGCACAGAAGGGTATAGAATCTGGGCTCTGGAGTCTGGCTGTCAGAAATAATATTTGTTCACACAGCTTAGCATCTGTGCGAGCCTGGTTATGAGTCTTCTCATTTACGAAATGGGTAGAGGGGTAGCCCCAAATTCTTAGGATTATTGAGAGGATTTATTTAGTTGATAGGTACAAAGGTCACAGAGAAGAACATGGCACACAGTAAATCGTTACTACAAATGGATATTGTTATAATTTATTAGACAGAATAGAAAAGGGATTTCAAGCCAAGAAAACCACAGAAAATCAAGATCCAAGGTTTTTGTTCATTTTGTATTATTTGCTGTGTGTATAATAGGTGAAACACATTTGTATAGATGTCACTATAATCCCATGAGATAAATACTAATGCAGCCTTCTTCCCTGACCACCCCCACACCCCCCAAAAAAAAATGTAGCTGAGAAATTAAGTTGTTTCCTGACCATCTCAGAGGTAGTAACAGCAGAGAGTCTGGATACACAACTGGGAGTTCCAGGCTCAGGTGCAGGTGCTGACCTTTGATGGAATGGCCTCCAAGAGGACTTGTTGGCAGAAGATGCACATGGATTGACCATATGATGACCTCCTTTGTTGAGCAGTCTAGTAAAGGCAGTGATCAAAGTCAAAGAACAGGAATACCCAAGAGGGGAAGGCAAAGGCAAGAATTGAAAGTTGGAAAATTCAACTCCCAGAAGTAGGCTGTCCAATATAAAGGGGGTAAAATGTTGGCAAGGACTGCAGAAAAAACTGTGAGAAGAAAACCCACATCACTTCAATGTACCATCTGAACAACCCTCTCTCTCAACAAAGGAATAATAAGGTGACAGATGTTGTGGTCACCATGAGATGTAGGTAATAAATACATTTAAATTTTGTAGTTTGGCTGCTGAGTTTTCCTCAGATGCAAAGGTGAGTTATCATTCATAATATTTCAGAAATATGGGGGGCCTGAAAAGCAGATCCAGCTGTTCCACACACATGCAGAAAAATAGCATTTCCCTTAAGAGCTGAGTGGACTTCTAAACAGCAGCTTTCATAAAAGGCTTCTCTGATTAACTCCACCTTCTCTGGCCAGTTCCCTTTCAGAGTCCCCTGGGGGCTAGATATGTTCTAAGTTTAATATTATAAAGCATCACACTCCTTTGGGTAATATCTCTTAAGTGTTCTTTAGGCTTTTAAACATGATTGCACTGGGGGACCTGCTGTTTCTTATTTGTCCTCCCTTAACCCCCAGCTTCACTTTCTTCTCTGTTTAGCGCAGATTCATTCATCTACTACTCCAATATCTTCATCCTGTTTGCCCCCAACACTCTCTGGAACTATTCAACCAGCCACGGTCTCAAGTATTACACAAGTCTCATGAGCAAAAACACAGTCATGCTAAACCCTTTGGCCTCTTATTGCCCACCATGAGGTGTTCCTTCCCACATTTCCTCAGCGGTTCTTCCAAACTGCCAAGCCCCCTGTCAAGGCCATTTCCACATATCATACCCACAAACACAGGAGCTACATCTAACTCCTGGGCTCTCAGGAAAACTGTATCCTCTGTGCCCAATCTGGTTTCCTGCTTGATGAAAAAGGTATTCCCCCTCTACCAACTCCTCAATCCACTCCATTTTATCCTGGCTGGAAAATCCCCTCACACCAATGTCATACCAGCTCTATCACTCCATTCTCTACCAGTTTTAAAATCTTAAATTTCCTTTTATTTTAAATCTCTTTCTACCAATTTCTGCCTCCATAAAATATGGTTAGAGTTGTCCTCACCTAAATAAAAGGAGGATATGGCTTCATTTATGCAGAAATATGGTTCTCTGTTTATTTCACTGCTCCATCAGAGAAGCCTATGAACCCAACACAGTACTGAAACTGCCCAACATGATATTGAAAATACAATTGATACCAATCAATTTTGAGTTAGGACCAATGGCAAATGGCTCCTCTCAGTTTTGAAGCCCGACTCAATGTCAGTCAGGTTGGACACACTAGCCCAGTTCTACACCAGTCAAAGAGTTGGAATTATAAACAACCATCTAACTGGAGCTCCCATGGTTGCTAGTCAAGTAAGTGGACCAACAGGTTTGAAAGGTGGTCATCCCAAAAAGGTATATAAGTCAGGCTCCAGGCAGATTGAGTCAGCCAATCAGTCTCTCTCCTGGGAAGACCTTCACAGAGCTGTAATACTGGTTCCTGATCTCTGGCACTGCTTCTTCACAGACCTGCCTCTGGTTCAGCTACTGAATGAGACCACTAGCCCTGGGCTAGTTGTCTCTAAAAAAGATGTTTGCTGTTGGCTTTATGCCCAGTGTTTCTAAGAGCTAAAACACTGGCTCCTGTCTTCTGTGGCAGGGATTGCTATTGCCAGTTGCTATAGTGCCATCTTCAGAAAGAACTTCTAAGACCTTCAGAGATTGTCATTGAGTCCTTAACAATGTTCAACCTTTGACACCTTCAACATTCGAGGCCTTCACATATGACCCCTGACTCTGAACGGTGTCCTGAAATTTCAGTTGTAAGCAGATGGGTGAGAATCCACCAACTGTGATATTTTGCTTCTCTAAATTTTCACGCTGTCACTTCATCCTTGAAAGAACTGCCTCTAAATTCTTTTCTCATCACTATTAAGGTGCTCAGAAGATAGATATATGCAATAAACACCACCCACTGGATGATTCAAGCCAAAAACAGAAAAGTCATAATAGCCATGTCTCTTTTCAGCTTCTCACTCAGCTAACTAGTCCTGTTCACTTTTACTTTACGTGATTCATTGAAATCACCTCCACCACCACCCCCACATACATACACTATTCCTCATGTTCCCCAAATGTCAGCCCTGTTCACTTCTTCTTAATTCACTAATAATGACTACTTATCTTCTGGCTATCAGTTTTTCTCTTTTCCAAGTGAATCCTTAACATGACACCAAGACCACTTTTCCCCTGCAACTCACATTTCTCAAGTCTTTTACTTGGCCCAAATCTTTCAAATATACATTATTTCCTCTGGTATAAATGTCAAGATACTGATGCAGAAGAACTTGAATTGGCTCATTTTTAGTTTCCCCACATCATCTCCAAATGTTCTGTAACGACACAGACTATATTGTGAACCAGTGTAGTTTCCTCAATATGTCACATTTCAGTACTGGTGCCTGGAATATAGAATGCTGTCAGTACATAAGTAACTAACCTTACTAGTTCATTCCTACTCAGATGAGTAACAAGACTCACTTGCTTCAGGAAACTGTCTTTCCCTTTCTCAACCCGGAACATAACTTGATGGCACTTGACACATTAATATAATCTCTCATTTATGTATCTGTCTTCCCCACCTGACTACGAATCCCTCAGGGGAAACAATCAGATCTCATTCACATCTGGATTCACACCATTAAGCAGCATGATTACAGGTACATACTTATTTACACATTCAACTAATTTGACAAATCTCACTTGAAAGTCTACAATTCCAATCACTCTCCATCCATCTGTAGTCAGTAGAAAGGCAGACAAGGCCTGACCTCAGGGCATTTATATTCTAGAGGCACCAAACAATAGGCAGGCAGTAAATAAAATCATTATGGATCATGCCACATGCAACAA
>NW_004567112.1:13640154-13653175 GCF_000260355.1 Condylura cristata | reverse complement strand
AAGATGGATACGAATCGCTTCTTTTAAATAAGGTGATATTCAGGTTGAAGCCTGGAAAGTGAGGAGTTAGTCTTGCTGACTAAATAACGACATTACATTGCTAAAAGAAGAAAACTAAATTGAGATTTTTGACCTTGTGCCTGCTACAGAGTTTGATATTCAAAGAGCACTTATTCTCTGATTACTAAGTTCAAGTTCTGACATCAAAGGACAAACCAAAGCATCACGTGAGTAGGAAATTCCTCTGAGGAGCTACAAGGATAGGCAAACATTGGCTCCTATTGAGGCACTGGATGGTGGTGACATCCAACCTCAGGGGCCCCACAGATGGAATGTTCCACCATGTGGTATAAGGCATTGGAGCAGAGTATGCAATGCCATTCTAAATTGAGAACCAGGTTTGCAACTGGAATGCCAGTTGCTTTGCTTCCTCTAGTATCGTTTTCTTCTCTTGTTCCCCAGGCTCATATTGATAAATTTAGAGAACATCAGGGCAATGATTGCCTTTGTGTGTATCTCATCCATGACTTGTTAAGAGAAGTAGAGAACGCAGCGGAGTGTCAATCACAGACGCAAATGAAAACTGTGGCAGTGTAGTCTGAGGCCAGACACTTGCAGAGTTCTCAGGATGCCTGCTGGGTCTTTGGACAGAATGTAGCTGGATCCTCATAGAAATAGCCTTCATGTGGATGTGTTTGAAGAATCTGTTGAAGTCTAGGGGATGAACCAACACACACAGTTATCTACAGACATAGCCAGATTTGCAGGCTGATCTGGATTTTTCTTTTTCTTTTTTCTTAAATATTTATTTATGTATAGAACTAGGATGTAGGCCAGAGGTGTTGGGGGGGGCGCTGAAAAGATTCACCTGAAACAAAGTGGGGAGCAGAACATGTGGATTTACCAAACAGCAGGAGAGACAGGAGAGGTCTGCTGTGCCATATGGGGTCACACCCTGGCAGGGATGGAACTCAGGCTACAGTGATGGTATCCTGATAGCATTGAGACTTAACCCTAGGCACCCAGGGAGGCCCTGAATCTGGGTTTTTCTCACTTGTCACTATGTCCTTACTTTCTGAAGACAATGAAAGACCATGAAGCACATGATTGAAAAATTGTATCTCCCACCTGAGAGGCAGTGAGTGCAAATTTTAGGATATAAACAAGTGCAAGACACAGACCTGGCTTTATATACTTGAAATCACTTCTTAACAGACAGCTGCTAAGTAAAACAGTTAAAGTATGTGATGATATTGAGCGAAGCCACGTCCATTTTAGGTGCCCGAACAAACAGGTCTCCCAAGCATTCCTGAGACCTGGTCCCAAAGTTTGCGTTCCCAGGCTTCCATGGAAAAAGTCAAACATCAGCACTAAATGGCACGTGCCTGTGACACTGCATTTGCCACACTTCAAAAATTATCCACTGAGTGACTGTCCCCCACTAAGTTTTGTGTTTTTGCAGGGAAGAAACAATTTCTCACTTGTGTCGTGAGTCCCAGTGTCTACTTAGAGCAGTGCCTGGTACAGAGTGGAGGGTATAGACGTTTGTTAAACTGAGCTAAATAAATGCACATCTGAAAACCACAGACAGCGATTCATAGCACTGCGCAGGACTGCTGAGGAGGAAGCATTGAGCTCTGCTGGGGGGAGGGGGACGATGGACAACAGGTGAACAGTGCCACAGACCATAAAGGTGAAAGATGCTCAATGTTGTTAATGAGCAGGGAAATGTGTAGTGGGTATGACCACACCGGGGATCAAGGCACCATTTTTACTCAAAGACCAGCAAAAGTTAAAGTACTAAAAACATCCAGTGTTGCTAAATTTATGGTGGAATCGCACAACGGATTTTTCCTTGTGGATCTATGAACTGTTCTGATCCTAGAGAGTAATCTCAGGCATCTATTACTTTTAAATAATATTTATTTTTTGATAGAGCAGTATTATCTTTAGGATTCTAGAGTACTTTGCAAAAAAAAAAAAAGAAAACACCAAAATGTAAGTGCATGCTTGCAAATATGGTTACTGAAGCTCTCTACGGTATAGCAAATAATGTAGAAATTAGCTAAAGAGCCAACACAAAATTAATGGAAAGGCATTTAGAGAACAGACTCAGGAACCAGCTCTGCCACTTATAAATTGTTTTGTGACCGCTGGCACATTACTTAATTTTTCTAAGCCTCATTCCTCTCATCTGAAAACCAGGCTGCTGGTCAAACCTACTTTACATGATTGTTATAAGCCTAAAAATCACTGAAAACACTTCCTGACATACAGAAAAACACTACATAAGCTAATTAAATATGCAGTTGTTTGATTCAGTCTACACCACATGCCATGAGATGCTTGGAACAAATCTGATTGCTCTTTGGTTTTTAATGGAGTCATTTGGACAACTATGGCTCATTGTTAAATGAAAGAAAGCAAGTTGTCCAAGCCCTGTGATCATTTACTTCTAATTTCTTAAACTGAAAAGTAGTGCCGACATGCACCTGTATCTGTTGGCATTTTTTAGTTAAGTCATAAAGCTATAGTCAGAATCACCTGAAACCCTGAGCATCGCACTTCAGGGAACACTTCAGAGACCACAGGTACACTTCGGAGTTATTGGGGTTCAGTTCTTGACCACAACAAAGCAAATATCACAATAAAGCAAGGCACACAAACTTTTTGGATTCTGAGTGCCTGTAAGAGTTATGTGTGCATTATGCTGTAGTCTATTAAATATGCTATTGTGTACAAGGACAATGTACCTACTTAATTAAAAAACATGGCTAAAAATGCTAACTATTTTCTGAGTTGTCAGTCAATCTTAATCTGTTTTGCTGGTAGAGGGTCTTGTATAAAACACAGAATTTAGGAGCAAAATAAATCAAAGTAAGCCTGTATTAATTTTCTAAAGTTTGTCTGTACACTGCTTGACCCACTATAGCAAAGGTACACTGTTTTGAATAAAAAAATAAGCTGTAAAAATATAATTGTGTAAGTTCAGGAACCACAAAGTGTAACACCATGTCACCTAAATTTGGAGATTGGAGCCAAGCTAAAAGCACATTATTTGTTACCCAAAGCAGCTCCTGACCCCATGGGGACTCTGCTCTCCCCAGCCTGGGCAGTGCTGTGCAAGGATAAGCGCAGGATGAGCAACATCATGGAAGCTGCGTGGCCCACAGTCCTCTTGCAAGGCAACCGTCATACTCTTCTCTGTTTCAGAGTATGTATTTCTAGTCTACATCCTTGGTTTTCTAATTGAAGAAAAACTAGATTTTTCAGCAAAACATCATAGAAATCACAGTCCCAAATAGTCCTTTGATTTTCTCTGGCACAAGGAGGGGGAGAAAAAGAAGACTTCTGGCTCCTGGGAATGCCCCAGAGAGCTAAAAAGTCACATTCCTCAGGTCAGCATGTTAGTCTAACCCCAGGCACTACCAGAGCACAGGTTGCCTGCAGGCATTGGTGACCATTCCCTTCCCCAAAACCCCATGGGAAGCTTCTCTGGAGAATCACCAAGTGAAGACCCAAAAGGAAACAGTCTTGTGGGCAGAACATTCAGGCTGGTTCACAGTGCAGATGAAGTGGAAACCATTTATGAACTGTCACCCCAGCTTCTTTGCTCTCCCCATCCCCCACCAAAAGCAGGTGTCAGTCTTTGAGAAGTCCATGATCATGGAAATCTGTTCAGTAACTTGCTTGTGATTCAGGCAGATTGACAATGGATACTACTGAATCGGACAAGCCATCACCTAGACAGAGGCACTGCAGGTTGTGTGTGCCTCTGTAAGTTTCCTTTCAGCTCCTTCTAGACAGGCCTGAGGCCTTCTCACCAACTGACCGGCTCTCAGCTCAGTGCTGACTACTCTGGCATAAAAGCAGGGGAAGGATGAATATATTTCTTCTGAGAGTACCTAGATTTTGACATTTTATTTATCTTAACCTTTAAGCTTCTTTTGCTCCAATATAGTGAAACCACCAGCTCTTCCAAGTCTCAAAACTTAATCCACTGTAAAGCAGAGGAGATTCTGAGGTGTAGTTAATTGTTTTGTGTCAGACAATCCCCCTTTCCTCACAGCTTGATGCCCTGAACACAACACAAAACAAAATCAACAACTTGCTCCAGGATTAAGGTGTAATCAATGACAAGACCAACTGGGAGCAAAAGCTCATCAATTTGGTGCAGCAGAATTTCCCTCTGTCATCTGGAGCTTGTGGAGCCTGTGAGGCTTAAAGCCCTAGGACATCACTCCAAGGTCAGCTGATCTTGGTCTTTTTCCCATTCTAACACCCCAAAGGCATCTGCAACTTGCCCTCTTTTGACTTTTTACCTGGTAAGCACTGTTAAGAATAAGAACTTAACTGAAAAAGTCATGTACCTACTTAATGGACTTGTTGGACAAGAGTATTTCCCCACAACTCATTTTCTGGAGTAAAATAAACGTTGCTCGGAACATCACAGTACTTGGAAAAATCTCTCAGGGCTTTAAAGAACATAGGTATGATTATAGTTTTGATTGTTTATTTGCTTAAGAAGGACCCACCACAAGTCAGATGGGACGGTGGAAGACAGATCAGCAGTGAGATGCTTAAAATTTAGTAACTGTCATGCTTTAGAAGTGTGTGAGTTATTATTTACTAATTATGTGACTTTGTGTCCCCTGTAAAAAAAAAAAAAAAAGATGCAATACTGCCTGTCTAGCACTTAGCCCAGAGCCTAAGAAGAGGAGAACTTAATACAAGTTTCCATTACCAGTCTCATTATTGTCATTATCCCTAGCATCACTGCTATTATCATTAAACAAGCAAGTGGCTGGTTTGAGGACTTGAAATCTAGTGGACAAGAGAAGATAATCACATGATCAAGGTAAGGAAGCAACACTTACATCTTTATTTCAACACTTATGGCTGTATGACACCTTTTCTGTTTACATTACATTTATCTTCTTCTGAGATCTGGCAGTTCTGGGTGGCAGCTTAAGTGTCTTATTCAATGAAGAAGGGCAGGTTGGTGCAGGTGCATTTCTCTCTCACCTTAACTGTGCACAGGCCACTGTCCCTTTGAGATAATGAGTACAGGAGGAGAGAGCGCATGTGCTGCCCATCCAGGTACTTACTTGCCCATCTCCTGACCCTGGTCCAGAACAATATAAGCCCTGAAGAAGTCAATCAATACACCCTTCTTGGATAAAGCAAAATGGAGATAAAATTGTGGGAGTCACTTGTCTGCTCAAAAATGGATACTTACTAAGTAAGTGTCACCAGTATTTCATGCAGGGCTGAGGGAGGGTACCATGGGGACATCTAAAACCCAGTGTGGGATCCTGAGAAGTAAGGGCTGATGCAGGAGAATGTAAGTTCTCCTCTAAGAGAGGCTGGTCTCTGTCAAGCTACATAAAAAGATAACTCAAAACCACAAGCATCTCTCTTTTTGATTCCCATCCTGACCCACTCAGGACTGTACTGCTACTCTATATTAGTCCCAAGGAGGTTGTCTAGAGGCATTCGAAGCAAGGCCTACCAAAGCACTCGTGAAGTATTCAAAATAGGTATTGCTTCTCCTACTTCTTTTCTTTGCTGAATTATAGCTTCCCCGAGGCATGAGCTCTTCTACTAAAGTCTTAACAAGATGAAATTGTGTCATTTGCAACAACATGGATAGAATTGAAGGGGATTATGCTAAGTGAAATAAGCCAAAAGGGGGGAGACAAACACCAGGCCATTTTACTCATATGTGGACACCTCACACGAATGGGGAGTATGGAGTTTCTCCCCAGGCCTCAGCCATTCTCTCCTGGTAATCTGACAGGTGATGAAGTCTCCCGCTGATCTATATGGTGGAAACCCACTGGCTTCATCTGTCCTGAGCTCACATCCCCTTTACTGCTATTAACATAACCACTCCTATTCAGTCCCCATTGCATTGAGTGGGGGTGACTGATCAGAAGTGATAGTCAACACAATTAGCCATCATCATGACACAGCCATTGAACAATCAGATTCTAGGTTTGCTGCCAAGGCCCTGGTCATGTAGTCTCTCTTGGAGGATTGTCTCCATCCTCTTACACACTCAGGGATTATCACATGACCCAGGCCTAACCAATCAGAAGTGGTGATCCTGGGATTCAGAGATTTCTATGATATAGGCTAGTGGAGAAGAATCTCTTAGAAGTGAGATCGATAAAGCAGGATTTTAGAACCAAAAAGAAGCAACAGATCATACAATTCCTCCTCCCCCTCTTACCCCCAAACTCTGGAAGTGAATAGTTGTATGGGTTTCAAGGACTTTTTTTGGTGTTGGTCACCAGTGAGCTAGCCTGCCTCTAAAGGATTTGCATGAGTCATTTGTAAAGTGTACATTGTAGACTCTATACGTGTGAAGCAATATGGAATGAAGGGGTGCATGAGTGTGTGCACGCAGGGACTGTTAGTGAGCTGGAACACCACCAACAAGAAGCTGTCAAAGAGCTTTGCACTGCAGTAGCCCTGGGCCCTTGTTGACTGAAGGCTGTGTTGATTCCCTTATGCAAAGATACCTTGGACTTTCTCTTCTGTTCCAGTAAGCTCACAAATCAGGTAGAACCATGGCAACCAAGATTTATCTTAAAAAAAAAAAAAAAAAAAAGCTAACGAACATTTAGCAAAATGACCGGTGATAGAGGTATCAATAAACAGGGTCGATACAGGTGAAGATCGGGTCAGCCTGGAGATAAACTCCAATCCAAGGATAAAGGAAACATAGTGCAGCAACAGGAAAAGAAGGTGTGTGCATAACCAGAAACCTTCCTACCGGGACAAAGGCATGGGTGGGGGTCAGAGGGAGTAGCCCATGCTTAAGTAACACAGTAGTTATTAGCTCAATTTATCTCCATACCTCCAAAGCGAGCTCTCAGTGATGCTCCCCAGGTTATAGTCATAGAACTTTGTCAAAATGAGGATCACCTAAAGGCAAAAGAAGAAATCTTGGTTAGGCTCAAACAATTACAATCTCATAGAACTGAAATGGCCCAAGGGAGGGCTTATGGTTCCTTTAATGGGTGCTTAACATAATTGAATGAATTGTTAGGCATTCACTCACACTGATTGGATAAGGATTTGCCAGTGTCTTCCCTGAAACCTCTCAAGCCGGATCCTCTCTCCAACTTCTCCCTCCTCCTCTCTGCAGCAAGAGACACCTGCTCACCCAGGTATTTCTCACCTTAGGGGGCTTAACACATATTGGGAAGGCTTACAAAACTATCAAAATATGCACCTTGCGAAGCAGTCACTGAGCAGATCATTGGGGGAGAGGAAGGTCAGTGATGTATATAGTTCCTAGCTCTAGTAACCGTGTCCTTCTGAGCACGTTACCTAGCATTGCTCAACCTCAATTTCCCAACTAGTAAGGGGTGAGGGCAGTAATGCCATTTTCCAGAAAGGGTCGCTGTGAGGAGTTAGATGTTAGTGCAAATTGCCCTTCAAATACATGGGGTTCTAAATGGTTGTTCTCTCTTTACTCCTCTGTGGGCTTGGCTTTATTAGTTGCTTTAATCTCCCACTTTCTAGGAAAGTCCTCGAATGGAACCCATAAGACTTAAGCAACCGCCTTTTAACAGGAGCAAATCTGTGTTGGGGGGGCCTGAAGCTTGGGGAGTTTCTCCACAAGAGACACAAAATTATGAATTTAAACTTCGAAACAGGTTGGGCTCCCTGGAAAGTGACCTGTGCAAATTCATTAACCTTATGGCCAATCCACCTGTGATTTTAAACTACTGCCACATTTAGTCTCTCTCACCAGAGGCAGCCCATTCAGAGTTTAGCAAATACTTATTAGCATTTATTATGAGGAAGCCAGGATTCCGCACGATACCAGAGGAGATCACAAAAACAGATGAGTCTTGGGAGCATGATCCACTTAGTACAGAATATGCTTGTGAAAGAAAAGTAAACTGATGGAAGCTGACCTGAGCCTAGCAAGCCCGCCAAAACTCCAGCCCATCACGAGAGCTAACACACTGCTTCTTCGGGCGCCAGCAACAAGCCCAAGGTTGCCCGGCTGCTTGAGCACACGAGCACCAGGGCACTCAGGAGCAGTGCAATGCCAACCACGGAGACTCTTCCTCCTTATTTGCTCTTCTTACATAAGCCAAAGAACCTGCTAAATTTTCTGTTGAGGTTCTTATTTCTCTCTTGATACTCATAACCTAGAACATTTGCCCCATCCTGCTGTTTCAACTCAGCAGAAAAAAATCTGTTAACATCGATGTCCCAGATTTTCTCTGAAGCCAAGGGATCAGTTCTAGTCACAGTGAGCACAGAACATCCTAACCTTGAATTCTAAGGCAGCGAGATGCTGAGGCGTGCTGAACCCTTCCCAGTTCCACTCTGCTAGCCCACAGCCTGATTTGCTGGAAGCACAAGCATCCATGAGCTGCTTCTGCCCATGTTTACACAAGCAAATTGCAATCGCTTGACCTTAGATTTGTTTCAAGTTCAAGGGAATGAGAAACTATGGTAACCCAAAGATGGGCAGCACCCCGGGACTTGTGCCCCTAAAGCCACCCCCTTCCTAAAACACAGCCCAGACTTCCTTTCAAGGATCTGTGCAAAACTTGCTTCTTTAGCAAAATGTGAGCACGTGGGAGGTGCTGGGCACCCTATGGGCACATCAGATGGCACGCCTGTGGTGGGGGCATATGCTTAGCAGATCCGTGTGCCAATTAAGTAGCTCTAAGTGCTAAATTTCAATCACCGCCATCCCAGGAATGCTGATCAGAGGCAGCAGGGTGGCTGTTTGTTTGAAGACACGGAGCGTAGCTGCTCTTCCACCTTGGTATGACAGGTCTATAAATCCCCCACCAGGGAAGTGGGGGTGTGGATAGAAAGCACGGGCAGGTAGTGACTCTCGTATACAATCTGGCACTAAGCTAAATAATGAAGTCCAGCTGGTCTAAGGATTGTCACCCCTCCACCTGACAAAGGAATTCAGAGGTGCCCCAGAGAGGGAAACTTTTAACACAGCATGTAATGGTAAGGAGCCCCGCAGGCACCCACACCACCAGTCACACACATCTGCACATAGAAATGGCTTAAATACTTCACAGGAAGGCGGGCAAGGAGGTAAAAATGCTCTCCTCGCCCTTCTTGCTCGGCTAGTAAAACTAAAATGCCAATGATCCACTCAGGCAGATTATCAATATGGCGTCTGAAAGGGCATCATTTACAGCATTTTAAAGCATATCTACTGAATCAATCCAATCTTTCTGTTTTCAGAAGAACTGGAAAAGAGGGAGAACTGAACTGCTAACCTTTAGTTAGGTTTCAACTAATTTTAAAACTCTCTTTTCCCTTCTTTCTCTTTTCTGTGTAATGTTTCCACCTTATTCCTGTAAGGTAAAAGGTCATTATGTCAGATTTGTTTTGTTCTTGCTTGTTCCTTTGTTCTGGATAGTTATCAATGTTATTTAATGAATCAGCACCCGTTATGCAGCCACAGTCAAAATTACCACAGTTAAGAAAAAAGAGGGAAAGTCATCGCCTGCCTAGTCTGGTCCCACTGCCTGCTGTTTTAGCATATTTTTTTCAAACCTGAAAAAAAAGTCAATGGAACTGTTTAGTAAATTGGAATGTTACATGTACAGTTAAATTGCATGCAAATGATAATTGGTATTAATTTAGTAAACAATTGTATTTACAATTTACTTTTATGAGTCTAAGTGTATAATACTGAATCATAAATCCAATCAGTGAGAACAGAACTGTTTGAGGAACAGTCACACACACACACAATGGAATATCTATCAGCATCTCATTGGTTTCGGGGTGATATGATACTAGCTTTTTTAGATTTCTCTATATCTGAATATACTTTCTTTAAATAGATGAAATTCAAACACATAAGGCTTGTGTTGTACAACCATCCCAGACCCCGCAGGTTCACTGTGGATTCCAATAGACAAAAAGAATTTCGGAGCCTTTGGTATCACTATCATGTCATTAATGCTGAATCAGGGAACTGAACTCACGCAAGCCAGCAGGCAGCGAGACAGGCAGGCAGCAACTGAGCCCCTAGCCCCTGAAGCCCCTCTTTATACCGTGCTCCTCGGTCTCCGTGTGTCTCTGTCATGAAAGCACACACCCAATGCTCTCTGGTTTCTCTGCCCAACTGTCTATACTCAAAGTCATGTATGCATGCCTCATGCTTGAGCTTCCAAGCACCTTTTGCATCAACACAGTTGTCACATGTGCTAAGACAACCTGGGAGGAAAGATGGCTGTAGAGGTGGTGTAGGGAGGAGGGAAAAGAGCCTGAGTCACTCCATTTCCCCTGCACATAGCAACCTCCACCTACAGTGTTCTGGTCCCTCGGTGCACTGTTATTCTGGGAACTTTCCACAGTGAAATGTCTGAGTATTTCCCAACCAATCTAAGAATCACTGCCACTATCTGCATTCTGTCCTATTCACTTGGTATAGTTCCATTACTTGCAAAGCTTCTGGAAAGAACTCCACTTTCTCCATACATAATAGAGAGAAGGCTGAAGCCCTTCCACTAAACCATTGCTCTTAAAGATGTACATATGTATACATACAAGAACAGGTACAGGCTAGAGGTGAGAGTGAGAAGATTCACCAGAAACAAAGTGAGGATCAGAACAGGCCGACTGAAATACACTGCTGAGGTGAGCAGTTGGTGAGACAGGAGAGGTCTGCTGTGCTATGTGGGTCAGCTGCCTGGCCAGGGATCGAACTCATGCTGCACTGGATCCCGATAGCTTCATAGTGCTGTGCTTTAACCTGCTGCGCCACCAGAGAGGGCCCAAACTGTTGTTCTTAGATCATCTATTCTTTGGAAGTTTGAAGGGCACTAGAAGCATTGCCCGAGGAGGATTTCCAGGGAGGGAGAGTGGTCTTCCTCACCAGCACTGGACCAGTTTTCACCCCCTAGACTCAACAAACTACTATTATTTATCACGAGGTCTTCTAAGCTCTCACTGATTCATTCCAACAAACGAGCCTATTATGCCTTCCCATACAGAGTGTAAGTCATAACGTAAAAGAAAAAAAACAGTAGCATTACATAAAAAATAAGAGAATTCTGCTATTGCAACAATGTGTATCAACATGGAGGAAATTGTGCTAAATTAAATCAGCAGATAAAGACAAATAAAGACCAGATGCTATCACTTATATATGGAATATTAAAATAAATATACAAACAACATCGGCCCTCCCTGATGGCGCAGTGGGTTAAAGCACAGCACTGAGAAATCTACAGCCAATTCTGCATGAGTTCAATCCCCGCCTGTCCCGGAGGAGATCCACATGGCGTGGCAGACCTCTCCTGACCCGCCCGCTGCTCCCCTCAGCAGTGTGCTTCGTCAGTCTGCCTGTTCTGCTCCCCACTCTGTCTCTGGTGAAGCCTCTCGCCGCCCCTGAGCCTCTGGCCTGTACCTACCCCATTCTGTATGCACAAATAAATAAATCTAAATAAATCTAAAAATAATAATAATAAATAAATATACAAACAACAATAAGACAATTTAATAGAAATAGGAATGATAGTTGCTACGGGAAGGGAAAATGAGCTGTAGGTCAAAGGCTACCAACTTTCAGTTACAAAAAGGATAAACTGGGGATCTAATGTAAAACTCCAGCTAGTAGCATAGTCTTAACTATGGAGAGTGATGAAGGTGCCAATTATCTTGATGGGGGCATCGTTCCACCATGTATATCACATTACCTTGTACAATTTAAATATATGCAATTGCATTTGCTAATTATTCCTAAATAAAGCGAGGGCTAAGAAAGCAGCCAAAATGGTCCCTGGAGGAGACACCTGCTGGTTCGCCCTCCATTCCTCTAAGCCCAACTCCTTTCCACACTGGAGTACACAATGAAAGTGTTCACAGAGATAACAGAAACACTATCATGTGTACAGTTAAAAAGAGTGTCCTGGTGTGAAAGAGGAAAATCCAGTCAATAATGTTCTCTTGTGCCAAAAAGGCAGGGAACATTTTATTCGGGGTATGCATCAGAATTGAGTTTCTCCCTGGAGGCCCTCATATAGTGCACAGAGACTGGCACTGCTCTGGTGCCCTTCAAACTTCCAGTGATGACTTAAGAACAACAGTTTGGGCCCTCCCCGGTGACACAACGGGTTAAAGCACAGTGTTATGAAGCTATAAGGAGCCACTGCAGCACAAGTTTGATCCCTGGCCAGGTGACCCACATGGCGCAGCAGAACTCTTCTGTCTCACCAGCTGTGCCCCTCATGTCTGGTAAGGCCCCACCAGAAGTTACTTTGAGCCATCATATCTTTCAATGACCTTTTTGTTTTTTTTTTGGCAATATATGCATTCTTGAGCTATTTTTACAGCATACAGGGTCCCCTTGTAACTAGAAGAAAGAAGCTGCAGCACTCTGGGCCCAAACTGGTCAGTCAGATAACGAAGCTTGTGCACAAGTGGAAGTGACTGGCAGAAGCTGGGGGCTCATGATGCCACTAAAATCCCTGCCTCTGGGCAGGATGTGGCCTCTATTGTCTGCACACAAGGTGCATGATGAGGAGGTGCAGATACCAGATGCTATCACTTATCTATGGAACCGCACAGGCACCAGGGAGACCCTGACCCGAGTCAACCCAGCTGTGGCCTTGCCCTGCCTGTGTCTCTCCAAAAGGCTACGAACAGCATGAAACCAGGCGAAGACTTGGATCAGTGATCTCCCCTTTCTGAAAGGTCTTCCTGGAGCTCTTTCTCTTGCTCTGACACAAAACCCTGGGGCTCTTGTCTCCACTCAGTATCTCTGGTCCTCAATACATTCAAGGATTCAATGGATAGAGCCAGTGACAGAATAAATCAATATGGCAGTGGCCTAAGTTAATTCGCCTGCAGTTTCAAGTATGCCAAGACTTTAGACATGTGACACCTTTGAATTTGTAATGTGTTTTGTGTGCCTCCATAAAAAAAATCTTTAAAAATAGGCCCTCCCTGGTGGCCCAGCGGGTTAAAGCACTGCACTGAGAAACTAAAGCCACTTCCGCATGAGTTC